>NC_041224.1:150790860-150812310 GCF_002837175.3 Physeter macrocephalus
TTGCTGCAACTAGAGAAAGCCCTCGCACAGAAAAGAAGACCCAACACAGCCCAAAATAAGTAAATAAATAAATTTATTTTAAAAAAAATTTCCTGCTATTAATTAGCCGTGACCTTGGACATATTACTTTATGTCTTTGAGCCTCATTTCTTAATAGAGGATAATAATGCCCATCACAAAAGACTACGGGGTGGTTTAAGTAAAGAATGTAAAGTATTGGACACATAGTAGATATTGATAAGTAATAGCTTCTGTGTCAATTAAGATCTAACAAGAAATAGATTGAATATTCAAATTAGGATATTTTAAGGTTTTTTTCCTTAAAAATGGATTATTTCCAAAGGTGGGCAGGACTTAGGGGAACCACCTCTAAGAAGAAATCCAAGGGTAAACAAATAAATCTGCTCTCCAAATTTAATTTACAGGAGTGTTTATCACAACATTGTTGTCTTGAGTACCATCAGGAAACAATCCAGATGTCCAAGTACAGGAAATTATTACATCCACAGAACGGAATACCAAAAAGCCACTAAATATAATATTGTAAAAGTAAATGTATTTACATCAAATATTTTAGTAATGTAGTACTAAATGAAAAGAGCAGATTTTAAGATATTATGGAGAGTAGAATCTATTTTGCTAAAATTATATGTATATTATATGTATAATCTAAATTTATATCTAGATATAATTATTTAAAGCCAGACCCTTAAGATTCTTCTGGGATCTTTTATAAATTGCCAGCTTTTTTCAGTCCTAAAAGAGGTAGAAAGTTGATTTCAGCTTTTGGGGGGTGGGAGTCACCTTTAACCTGATTCAGATGATTTATATTGAGTGGCCAGAATTCTGTTTGGTAATAAGCCTTCTCAGGTGTGTTTGAATCAGAGCTGTCTCTGAGACTGTAACTTCTTTGGGGTAGGGTTCAAAGTAAAGGTGGAAAAAATGCTCTTGCTTGCCTGTGAATTTAGAGAGCACTGACTTGCCAAGTGTTGCTTGTTGTTTTTTGGTTAATGATGTGCAGGATATCTGAAGCTGGGAAACTGAAAACTGCATGAAGGATGTGAAGCAGTATATTCCCTTTAGAACGGAGACTATAAAAAGTAATTGGACTGGCCATGGTTTAGCTCTACATGGGCTGGATGATTGAAGTCCATGTGTGGAATTACTTAGGACAGAATAACCCAGAAAGCACAGCTGCTGGACTGTTGTGGTCTGAGCTCATTGTCTGGCTACAGCCATACCTCTGAGGGTGAAGAGGTGGAGTTTCGTCTACAACAGGGGATGCAAACTGAAGTGCTTACACTGTGACGGGTAGTAATGATACTCATAGGGAACACTTATACATGCTAAAGAATGTTCTAAGGGTTTTACTTGATTACCCTAAATCCTCAAAAGGCCTGTGAAGAAGATACTCTTATTAGTTCAGTTTTACAAACTGAAGAAACCTATGCACAGAGAGGTTAAGTAACTTGTCCAAAGTTATAGAGTCAGTAAGTAGCAGAGATGGGATTTGAACTCCAGTCTGGCAGCAGAGCCTGAATTAACCATTATGGTCTGCTACCTCTGTAGTAAGCCTAATGTCCTTGAGTGAAGCTGGCAGGATGTAAAGAAAAGGGAGAAGGGGGAGTTGGGCAAACTAGAGATGAATGTCCTGACTAAAGAAACAGCTATTAGCAAGCAACTGCTGCTGTGGAGGAATATAAGCCCAGTGTTTCCAGATCATCTGAGTTTTCAAGAGAAAACAGAAATCTGGATTTTTATGTGAAATTCCTAATTTAAAAATACACTGCTGACCAAAGCACACACATACATGCACACACACACATATATGCACACACACACACACTACCATGGATGACTAATTTCTGAACCCTATATTAAAAAGAATGGACATTTTGGGACTTCCCTGGTGGTCCAGTGGTTAAGACTCCAGGCTTCCACTGCAGAGGGCTCAGGTTCGATCCCTGGTCAGGGAACTAAGATCCTGCATGCCGCCTGATACAGCCAAAAAAAAGAAGTGGGGGGGTGGATTTCTATGTTCAATTGTCCTAGAAAGTGGAGATAACCTAGTAGATGAACCTTAGATGGAAGGGAGGAAAAAACTCCATTGTTTCTTATGTTGTGGTTTAAGTAAGTTAATGTCTCTGAACCTCTTTTTTTCTCATCTATAAATTGGTGGGGATAATAGTATTATCACGTAGGGCTTATGTGGGGTTAACTCAGGCAACCAACTTTTTATTTTTTATTTTTTTTAATTTTTTTAAATTTTTTATTTTTTTAATTATTTATTTATTTATTTATTATTATTTTTTTTTGTGGTATGCGGGCCTCCCTCTATCGCGGCCTCTCCCATTGCGGGGCACAGGCTCCGGACGCGCAGGCTCAGCGGCCATGGCTCACGGGCCCAGCCACTGCATCGGCAGGCGGACGCGCAACCACTGCGCCACCAGGGAAGCCCGCAACCAACTTTTTAAAGTGTCAACTTGGAACACAGCCATACCAGACTAAAACATAAATAATAAATAAATATACAATGTTGTAGGTATGTAATACATTTATTATATACCATTTATAATTATAATTAACATAATTGTTTTATTACTTTAAGAAATATATGAAAAATAAGTGTTTATTGGAATTATATATAATTTTGTATTATTATCTGTTACATAAATGTTATTGGAGCTGTATAAAGACTCTTCATGGACTTCCCTGGTGGCACAATGGTTAAGAATCCGCCTGCCAATGCAGGGGACACAGGTTCGAATCCTGGTCTGGGAAGATCCCACATGCCATGGAGCAACTAAGCCCGTGCGCCACAACTACTGAGCCTGTGTGCCACAACTACTGAAGCCCACGAGCCAAGAGCCCATGCTCCACAACAAGAGAAGCCACCACAATGAGAAGCCTGTGCGTCGCAACAAAGAGTAGCCTCTGCTCGCTGCCAACTAGAGAAAACCGCAAGCAGCAACGAAGACCCAATGCAGCCAAAAATAAATAAATAAATTTATAAAAAAAGAAAAAGACTCTTCATATCTGGTAGGTAAGCCTCTCCATTGTGAAGTTTTTCTTTAAGTGTCTTGGCTATTCTTGGCCCTTTGCTCTTCCATAAACATCTTAGAGTTAGCTTTTAAGATCAGCAAAACATTTATTAGAATTTTGATTGGAATTACATTGAATAAATACATCAATTTGGGAGAGAACTGACATCTATTTTGATATTGTCTTCCAATCCATGAACATGGTGTATCTCTTCTTTTATTTAGGTAATTTTAATTCAGTAAAGATTTATAATTTCCTCAGTGAAGGTGTCATGTGTATTTTGTTAACTTTTCTTAAGTATTTTCTTAGGTATTTTTGAAGTTTCTGTAAATATTATTTTTATTTTATAATTTCTACTGTTTCTTCTTGATAAATAAAAATGTAATTATTTTGTGTAATTACATTTTATCTAAGACTTGCTTAGTGCATTTAATCTAGTAATTTATTTTGGATTTTTTACAAAAATTATGTCATTTATGAATTATAACAGTTTTATTTACTTCTTTCCAATACTTACACATTTATTTCTTTCTTTGCCTTACTGTGCTGGCCTGGGACTCGAGAACAACGATTAATGGAAGCGGTCATAGATAACCTGTGACTTGTAATAAATCTTAAGGAGAAGTCTTCCTTGTTTTGGAGGTAAGTATGATGTTTGTTTTAAGTTTATTTTTGTTATAGAAGGAAATTTCTTCCTATTTTTCATTTGCTAACAGTGTTTTTTTTTTAAGTCATGAATGGGTGTTGAAGTTAAACCAAGTAACTATAGAACTTAACCCGGTTACATGGTCTTTCTTCTTTAATCTGTTAATGTAGTGAATTATATCAATTATTTTCAAATGTGGAACCAATGCTGCTTTACTGGAATAAATTCAACTTGGTCATAACATACTATCTTTTTTATATGTTGCTAAATTTAGTTTGTTAATATTTTGTTTAGGATTTTAAAATCCATGCTAATTATTGAACATTACCTATAATTTTCTTTCCTGTATTCTCCTTCTTAGGTTTAAGTATTATGATTATACCAATCTCTTAAGCTAAATTGGAGAGTGTTCTCTCTTCTGTAAGTTTCTGGAAAAATTGGGTAAAGATTGGGAGTATTTACTTCTTTTTTTTATTGAAGTAGAGTTGATTTACAATATTGTGTTATTTTCTCATATGTGGACTCTAAAAAATAATACAAACGAATCTATATACAAAACATAAACATACCCACAAACATAGAAAACAAATTTATGGTTCCCAAAGGGATGAGGGAGAGGGGAGGGACAAATTAGGAGTATAGGATTAACAGATACAAACTACTATACATAAAATAGGTAAGCAACAAGGATTTACTCTACAGCATAGGGAATTCTGCCCAATATCTTATTTATTTCTTGATTGCTTGGTTGAATTCAACACAACCAATCAATAGGATCTTGTTGATTTTCTGTCTAGTAGTTCTATTAGTTGCCAAGAGGGGGGTGTTGATGTCCCCAACTGTAATCTGGTTTGTTATTTTTCCTTTCAGCTAGATCAGTTTTGCTTCATGTAATTTGAGGCTATGTTGTTGAGTACATACACATTTAGGATAATTATTATCTTCAGCTAAGATTTCTCTAGATTGTGCCCCCGGTGGGGGGGAAAGGATGTTGAAATTCTAACCCTGGTACCTGTGTATGTGACCTCATTTGGAAATAGATGCAATCAGAAGATAATGAGGTCATGCTGGATTAGGGTGGGTCTTACAAGAAGAGATAAATTTGGACATAGACAGACACAGGGAAAAGATAGCCATGTGATGACAGAGGCAGAGATTGGAGTGATGCAGCTACAAGCCAAGGAACACCAAAGATTGTTGGCAAACACCAGAAGCTAGAAGAAGCAAGCAAGGATTTTCCCCTACAGTTTTCAGAGGGAGCATAGTCCTGATGACACCTTAATTTCAATCTTCCACCCTCCAGAACTGTGAGATAATTTACACTGTTTTAAGCCACCAGTTTGTGGTACTTTGTTACAGCCTTCCCAGGAAACTAATACATCTTACTAGTGAATTGATCCTTTATTACTGTGTAATATTCCTCTTTGTCTCTACTAATATTCTTTGCTTTGAAATCTACTTTATCAGACATTAATGTAGCACTCCTGGTGTCTGATCAATGTTTGCATGGTTAATCTTTTCCAATCATTTTATTTTCAAACTATTTTATTGGATTTGAAGTAAGTTTCCTGTACACAGCATATTTTTGAGTCATGTTTATTCACTCTGCTTATCTATTTTAATTGGCATATTTAGGTCATTTACTTTTAAGGTGATTATTGTTATTGCTTAAATCTGCCATTTTATTATTTGTTTCTGTATTTTTCCTCTAGTTCTCATTTATGTTTTTCCTTTTTTTGCCTTTCTCTGCATTATTTGAACATTTTTAAGGATTCTATCTTACTTATGTATAGTGTTTTTGAGTAAATATCTTTGTATAATTTTCATAGTGGTTGCTCTAAGTATTACAAGTATAAATATGTGACATTATACTTTACTGGTATCAACATTTTAGCACGTCTAGTGAAATTTTAAAACCTTACTGCTATTTAAGTCCTTTTGCCTTCCCCACTTTAAAATATCATTTTCTTGAGTATCACATGGTGTTAGTTCTTATTTCAATCATCAAATACTATTTCTAAAACTCATGAAGAGAAGGATAGTCTATTGTATGTATCCATATTTCTGTTCTTTCCACAGTTCTTTCTTCCTTCCTGATGCTCCAAGATTCCTTCTTCTATCATTTCTTTTCTCTTTGAGAATTTCTTTTAGCTAATCTTTAAGGGTAGAACTGCTAGAGACAAATTCTTGGTTTTCCTTCTTTTGGGAATGTCTTTATTTCCTCTTCATTCCTGAAGGATAGTTTCACAGGGCATAGAATTAATGGTTGACAGTTCTTTTCTTTCACCACTTGAAAAATGTGCCACTTCCTTCTGGCTTGTATGTTTTCTATGAAAAATCTGCTGTCATTAGAATTTGTGTCCTTTATAGGTAATACATCATTTCCCTCTGGTTGTTTTCAAGATTTTTTTTCTTTTTATTTAGTTTTCAGAAGTTTAATTATGTTGTGTGTTGGAGTAGACTTCTTTAGGTTTGTCCTGTTTGCGTTTTCTTAGCTTCTTGAGTAAGTAGGTTTGTGTCTTTCACCAAGTTTGGGACATTTTCAGCTATTATTTCTTTGAATACTCTGTCAGTTCCACTTTCCCATTCTTCTGAGACTCTGATGATATGAATGTTTGCATTGTCCCACAGGTCCGAGTCCCTGAGGCTTTTTTTTTTCCTTGTCTATTTCACCTCTGTTGCTTATGCTGGGTAAATACTATTGATTTGTGTTAAAGTTCACTGATTCCAACCTCTGTCATCTCCTTTCTGCTGTTGAATCCATCCAGCAATTTACAAGAAATCTTTTACTGTATTTTTCAGTTCTATAATTTCAATTTGGTTCTTTTTTTATAACTTCTATTTCTTTGCTGAGATTTTTTGGGTTTTTTTCTTTTGTGTGAAGAGAATTTGTAATAATTGTTAAAGCATTTTTGATGACTCCTTTAAAAATCCTTGTCAGATAATTCCAACATCTGATTCACTCCCATGTTGGCGTTAGATGATCTACTTTTCTCACTCAAGTTGTGATTTTCTTGGTTTTTGGTATTATGGATGATTTTTATTATATCTTGGATATTGTGTCTATTATGTTAGACTCTGGGCTCTATTTATTTATCTACTTTATTTTAGCAGGCATTTACCTTGTTTAGCTTTATAAAGCATGCAAGTCCTGGCCAACTTTTGTGGACTGTATTTCCAACAACAGTCTAATTTTCTCTTTCTGGCATTATTTTGGTCTGCTTGATTTATCTGGTGGCACTGAGATTCCCACTTGTTCCTGCTGTTGCTGCCTGAGGGAGCAGAAGGAATTCTGCAGACTGGCCCATCCAGTGTCCCCCAGTGAAGAGGGGAATCTTAGGTCTGCAAGGACATTGAAACTTCCCTAGCTGGGCAGCTTGTTGTCGTGGGGTCCCTCTTGCTGATCACATCTCTCTCCACCTTCTACCCTGGCCACCCTAGTGTCTCTGGATGGGGAAGGGAAATCTCAGGCCCATGGAGACAAAGTGGCCTGCCATGCCTTGCTGGTGTTGTGGTGGTGTATGGTGTCTTGTTCACATCATGTGATCACCCTATGGTCTCTCAGTAGAAGGGAGTCTCAGGCCCATGAGGACAGAGACTTTCCTGCCTGAGATGCTTATTGTGGTGGGGACCAGTGGTCCAGTGCTGCCCGGCAGGCTCAGTATCTCTTGGCGGGGGAAGTGGATCTTAGGCGTAGAAAAGTGCTATTCCTACCCACTAATCATTAGCAGTTCTCCTTGCCAGTAGTGCCAGGCTCCTCTAGTGGATTCTTCCTGTTTGATGGGGGGGGGGGGGCGGGGGGAGGGAAGTAAGCCTGACCTTCTGTTACTAGCTTGGGGGTTAGAAAACACTGGCTCTAAGTAGCCTTCTTTTGTTGGGTGAGATGTTATGTAAAGTACCCTGCTGCTGTGTATTGGGATCCCAAACCAGTTTGCCTTCTTTCTACAACCTTTCAGAGTTCTCCTTTCCTTGTCTCTTTTGTTATTTCCAAGGTATATATTTGTATTAGTGTGGAGGCACAGGGAGAAACAAGTCTAATCATCTTATCTGAATTGGAAGTTATTTACTCATTCAGTTTTATCATCATTTGTGGGACTATTCAGGTTTTCTCTTATTCTTCAGTCAGTTTTGGTAAATTAAATTTTCTAGGAATTTATTAGTTTCATCTCAGTTTTCAAATTTGTTGTCAAAAATTTTTCATTTTATTGTCTTTTTGATCCCTGTAGTTATAACTCATATTTCTTAATTTGTTTATTCTCTTTTTCCCTTGGTAAGCTTTGCTAGAGTTAACCTATTTTATAAGTCTTTTTGAATAACTAACTTTCACCTTTGATGAGTCTCAGTTTTATATTCATTTATTAACTTCCTCCATTCTGCCTTTCTTTGGGCTTGTTCTGCAATTTTTTCATAACATCTTAAATTATACTTAGCTTATTAATTTTCAGCCTCTCTTTTTTTCCAATATATGCATTTATTTAAGACTAAAAATATCCCTGTAAGCTAGCAATACTAAAATAGAAAGTTTTGATATGTAACATTGTGGCCCCCACAGAGGAGGGATGCAACCCTCATCCAAATTTTGGTTTGGATATTAAGACATGACATCACATGTGCACCAAGAGAGTAGAAAAAGGTTTATTACTCACATAATGAGGCTTTCTGGGGAGTAGGACAAGCTTCAAAGCAACTCCAAAGATGGCTGGAGAGAGCAGGAAGGGGCAACCAGCTTGGGATTTTACAGTGGTTAGGGGGTAGGACTGAGGTTAGGGTTCCCTCTTGTAGGCTGGGGCTTATATGGTTTGAACTTCTCACCAGCACCAGAGGAGGAAGGGAGCAGCCAAGCTTTCTTATCAGCTTGCCCAGGAGCAGGTAAGAAGGGGAAGAAAGAGTGGTGGGGCCTAAAACTTGTCAGCAGTCAAATATAAAAAATGGGCTCTTTATTGAACATAATACTATTATTATAGCTTATTTCTAAATATATATATTTTTACCATTATGCCTTCTTCTTTGACTAATGAGTTGTTTAGAAGTATGTATGTATATTTTCAAATACCTAAATATATAGATTTTTTTTTTTTTTACTATGTTAAAAACTTCTAACTCAATTGTATTGTGGTTAGGAAATGTGCAGTATGGCTAATTTTCATCTAAGTTCATGTGAACTTGAAAGGAATTTGAATTCTCCAAATTTGAGTGCAATGGTTGATATATGTCCTTGAGCTCAAATATTTGAGTTGCTTCTCTCTGCTTGTTATAAAGCTTATCTCTTTGTTGTCTACAATTTCATCATGACTTGTCAAGGTATAAATTTTCTTTTATTTATTTTATTTGTAATGTATTGGGCTTTGTGTTTCTCATAAAATCTGGAAAATTCTCTGCCATTAGCTCTTTGAAGATTGCCTCTTCCCCATTTTCTCTGTTATTTCTGTTTTAGACTGAATAGATGCTTGTTAGGACTTGTTATTCTATCCTCCTTGTCTCTTAATATTTCTTCCATTTTTCTATTTTCTGGATAATTTGCATTCTGGGTAATTTTTTGGAATGTATTGTTCAATGCACTAATTTTCTCCCAACTGTTCTAACTTGCTCCATTGAGTCTTATCATTTATATTTTTCATTTCTAGAAGTTCTAGCTGATTATCTTCTAAATCTTAGTGGTTTCTCTTCAAATTCTTTTATTCTTTGAACATGTTTTAAGCTTATAAAAATTTATTTAAATATATTAAATATGTTATTTTATAATCTGTGTCTGATAATTTGAATATTTTAAGTCTTTTTGTTCCTGATATTGCTGGGTTTCTTTGGCTCTCACTTATGGCGCCTTATTTCTGCTCTGTAATTTGTTTTCTTGGAGCTGTTTATTTTCTTTGGAACCTTTGGGATTGCTTTGGGATTTGGCTGAATTTTCATTCCTGCAAAGAAGATTTTGCTTTTGCTTCTACTAGTTGCCTAAGGGCACTACCAACCTAGATGACTTTAAATTCTCCATAGAAAGTTTTTTGGGTCACATAGATTGTGTGAATTTGACCTCAAACCTGCTTTGGGGATGCCTGTTGTTATAATTTCTCATGGGAGATTACCCACCTCTCCTTTGTGCCAAGTTTGAGGCAAGTAATAATTTTCCCACTCTCTTTCTTTTTGTAGCAGGTTTGTTTCTCATTTTCCTTTTGGGGTTCCAGCTCTATAAAGAGGTCTTCTGTCAGACTTCTAAGGTCCAGACTTCTAAGGACTTTACCTCCTGTTCCCCTGCATAATATAGGCGATCAGGTCCCCCAAAATCAGTCTCCAGGGATCAGGAGAAACCATTAGGGAGAAAGCAGACTTGGGTGCTCTCTTACTTCTTGGAGTTTCTCCTATAGTATTGTTTTTGGCCTTTGTGGATCCTATCATTTAACTGTGGATCCTATCAGAAAGACTTTAAACAAAATTGTTTTAATAGACTTTATTTAAAATTTTTACTTTTACTTTTTAGAGCAGTTTTAGGTTCATGGTAAAATTTAACATAAAGTACAGAGAGTTCCCATATACCCTCTGCTCCACCCCCACTCCCAACACACACACAGCTTCCCCACTATGAATATCTGGCTCCAGGGTAGTATAATTGTTACATCAATGAACCTACATTGACACATCATTACTACACAAAGACCGTAGTTTACATTAGGTTTCACTCTTGGTATTGTATACTCTTTGGGCTTTGACAAATGTGAAATGACATGCTTCCACATTAGAGTGCCATATAGAATAGTTTCACTACCTAAAAATCCTCTGCCTTCCACCTATTCATCCCTCCCTCTCTCCTAGCCCCTGGCAATCACTAATCATTTTACTGTCTTTACAGATTTGCCTTTTCCAGATGTCATAAAGTTGGATTAATATGATAGGTAGCCTTTGCGGATTGGCTTTTTTCACTTAGTAATAGGCATTTAAGTTTCCTCCACATTTTTTCATGGTTTGATAGCTCTATATGTTCTATACTGAACATAATTCTATTGTCTGGATATACCACAGTTAATTTATCCATTCACCTACTGAAGAACATCTTGTTTGCTTCCATATTTTCGCAATTATGAATAAAGCTGCTATAAACATTCATTGGCAGTTTTTTTAATGAACAGAAGTTTTCATCTCCTTTGGGTAAATACAAGGAGTGTGATTGCTGAGTTGTACAGTAAGACAACATTTAGTTTTGTAAGAAACTGCCACACTGTCTTCCACCGTGGCTGTACCATCTTGAACTCCCACAGTGAATGAGAGTTCCTGTTGCTCCACATCCTTGCTACCATTTGGTGTTGTCAGTGTTTTGGATTTTGGCCATTCTAGTAGGTGTGTAGTGGTATTTTATTGTTGTTTTAACTTGCAATTCCCTAATGGCCTGTAATGTTGAACATCTTTTCATATGCTTATTTACCATCTGTATATCATCCTTGGTATGGTGTCTGTTCAGGTCTTTTGCCAAATTTTTAATTGGGTTGTTTATTTTCTTATTGTTAAGAGTTCTTTGTATATTTTGGATAATTGTCATTTATCAGACACGTCCTTTGCAAATATTTTCTCCCTGTCTATGCCTTGTCTTCTCATTACCTTGACAGTGTCTTTCACATAGCAAAGATTTTTAATTTTAAAGAAGTCCAGCTTATCAATTATTTTTTTTCATGGATCATACCTTTTGTATTGTATACTCAAGGTCATCTAGAATTTCACCTGTTATCTTCTAGAAGATTTATAATTTGGGGTTTTACATTTAGGTCTATGATCTATTTTGAGTTAATTTTTCTGAAGGGTGTGAGGTGTGCATCTAAATTCATTTGTTTTTGTTTTGCATGTGGAGGTTCCATTGTTCCAACAGCATTGTTAAAAAGATTAGCTTTGGGCTTCCCTGGTGGTGCAGTGGTTGAGAGTCCGCCTGCTGATGCAGGGGACACGGGTTCGTGCCCCGGTCCAGGAAGATCCCACATGCTGTGGAGCGGCTGGGCCCGTGAGCCATGGCCGCTGGGCCTGCGTGTCCGGAGCCTGTACTCCGCAGCGGGAGAGGCCACAACAGTGAGAGGCCCGCGTAACGCAAAAAAAAAAAAAAAAAAAAAAAGATTAGCTTTTATCCTTTGTTAGAGATCAGTTGACTATATTTATATGTTTCTATTTCTGGGCTCTCTGTTCTATTATACTGATCTATTTGTTTATTCTTTCACAATAACACACTGTTTTGAATAGTGTAGCTTTAGAGTAATTCTTAAAGTTGAGTAGTGTCAGTCCTCTAATTTTGTTCTTCTCCTTCAATTTTGAGTCTTTTGCTTCTCCACATGAACTTTAAAATCAGTTTGTTGATATCCACAAAATAACATGCTAGGATTTTGACTGAGGTTGCATTGAAACTACAGATTGTCAGTTGGGAAGAACTGACATCTTGACAATATTGAGTCTTCCTAACCATGAACATGGAATATATCTTCATTCATTTAGTTCTTGTTTGATTTCTTTCATCAGAGTTTTTTAGTTTTCATATATATCTTGTCCATATTTTTTAGATTTACACCTAAGCATTTCATTGGAGAAGGAGGGGTGCTAATGTAAATGGTATTATTTTAAATTTCAAATTCCACTTGTTCATTCCTGGTATCTAGGATATAGGATTGACTTCTGTATATTAAAGTGTATGTTGTAGCCTTACTATAATCACTATTAGTTTCAGAAGGGTTTTGGGGTTTTTTTGCCAATTTTTTTTCAGATTTTCCACACAGACAATCATGTCATCAGAACAAAGACAGTTTTCTTTCTTTCTTCCCAATCTGAGTATCTTTTACTTCCCTTTCTAGGACTTTGAGTATGGTGTTTAGAAGGAGTGATGAGAGGGGATATCCTTTCCTTTTACTTGATCTTGGTGGGAAAGCTTCTAGTTCCTCATCATTACACATGATATTAGCTGTAGGTTTTTTTGCAGATGTCCTTTATCAGGTTGAGGAAGTGTCCCTCCATTTCTAGTTCATCGAGAGTTTTTTTTAATTATGAATGGTTGTTAGATTTTGTCAAATGCTTTTTCTGCATCTATTGACATGATCATGTGATTTTTCTTCTTTAGCCTGTTGATGTGATGGATTATATTAATTGATTATTAATGTATGAATATATGTGTATTCTGCTGTTGTTGGATGAACTTGTCTATAGATATCAATTATATCCAGTTGATTGATGATGCTGTTGGGTTCAACTATGTCCTTACTTATTATCTGACTGCTAGATCTGCCCCTTTCTGATAGAGGGGTGTTGAAGTCTCCAACTGTGAACTGTGATAGTGGATTCATCTACTTCTCCTTGCAGTTTTATCAGTTTTTGTCTCACATGTTTTGACAGTCTTTTGTTAGGGTAAACATATTAAGGATTGTTTTGTCTTCTTGAAGAATTGAGCCTTTTATCATTATGCAATTATTCTCTTTATCCCTGATAATTTTTCTTGCTCTGAAATCTGCTTTGTCTGAAATTAATATAGCTACTCCAGCTTTCTTTTGATAAGTATTAGCATGGATATCTTTCTCCATTCCTTTACTTTTAATCTATATGTGTCTTTATAATTAAAGTTGGTTTCTTATAGACAGCATATAGTTGGGTCATGCTTGATTGACTGTCATCATAGCCTTTGATTCATCTCTGTCTTTTAATTGGTATGTTTAGACCACTGATATTTAGTTATTATTGATATAGATGTATTAATAGCTACAATATTTGTTACTGTTTTCTATTCATTGCTCTTATTATTATTATTATTATTTTTGGTGGGGGGGAGGTATGCAGGCCTCTCACTGTTGTGGCCTCTCCCGTTGCAGAGCACAGGCTCCAAACACGCAGACTCAGCGGCCATGGCTCAAGGACCCAGCCGCTCCGCGGCATGTGGGATCTTCCCGGACCGGGGCACGAACCCGTGTCCCCTGCATTGGCAGGCGGATTCTCAACCACTGTGCCATCAGGGAAGCCTGCTCTTATTATTATTATTTTTTTCTATTTTTGTGTTCACTTTTTCTGCCTTTTGCAGTTTTAATTGAGCATTTATGATTCCATTTTTTCTCCTTTTTAAAAATATCAATTATGCTTCTTTGATTTTTAACTGTTTTAGTGGGTGCCCTAGAGTTTTCAATATACATTTGCAACCAATCCAAGTCCACTTTCAAATAACTTTATACTGCTTCATGGGTTGTGCAAGTACCTTATAATAACAAAGGATTCCTAATTCCTCCCTCCTGTCTATTGTATCATTGCTGTCATCCATTTCACTTATACATAAATTGTAATGATTGAATATATTGTTGCCATTATTTTGAATAAACTGTTATCTGTTTTTTCAAGAATAGGAAAAATAAAAGTTGTTCTTTTACCTTCACTTATTCCTTCTCTAATGCTCTTCCTTTCTTTATGTAGAGCAGAGATTCTGGCCTATATGATTTTCCTTCTCTCTAAAGAACTTTTAACATTTCTTGCAAGGCAGGTCCACTGGCAACAAATTCTTTCAATTTTTGTTTGTTGGACAAAGTTCATTTTTAAAGGATAATTTTGGAGGATATAGAGTTTTAGGTGGTGGGATGTTTTTTCACTAAACACTATTTTTTGTTTAAATATTTATTTATTTATTTATTTTTTATCTTTGGCTGCATCAGATCTTAGTTGCAGCATGCGGGATCTTTGTTGGGATCTTCGTTGCAGCATGCAGGATCCTCGGCTATGATGCATGGGCTCCTCATTGCAGCATGTGGGCTTCTCTCTAGTTGTGCACAGATTCAGTAGTTGTGGTGCACAGGCTCTCTAGTTGTGGCCCGTGTGCTCAGTAGTTGTGGCACGTGGGATCTTAGTTCCCTGACCAGGGATTGAACCTGCATCCCCTGCATTGGAAGGCAGACTCTTAACCAGGGAAGTCCTTCATTCAACACTTTGAATATTTCATTCCACTCTCTTCTTGCTTGCATTGTTCTTGAGAAGTCTGATATAATTCTTTTATCTTTGCTCCTCTATATGTAAGGTGTTTTTTTCCTCTAGCTTTTAAAAATATTTTTTATCTTTTATTTTCTGCAGTTTGCATATGATCTGCCTAACTGTAGTTTTCCGCTTCGTGTTCTCAGAGCTTCCTAAATCTTTAGTTAAGTGACTGACATTAATTTGGGGAAATTCTCCGTCATTATTACTTCAAATATTTCTTCTCTCCCTTTCTCTCTTTTCCTTCTGGTACCCCTATTACTTGTATGTTATACCTTTTGTTGTTGTCCCACAGTTCTTGAATATTTTGTTCCATTCTTTTCAGTCTTTATTTCTGTTGATTTTTGGTTTTGGAAGTTTCTATGTACATATCCTCAAGCTCAGAGAGTATTTCCTCCACCATATTCAGTTTACTAATGAGCCCATCAAGCATTCTTCATTTCTGTAACAGTGTTTTTGATGTCTGGCATTTCTTTTTGATTCTTTCTTAAAATTCCTATATCTCTTCCTTCATTATTTGTCTGTTCTTGCATGTTGACTACTTTTTTCCATTAGAGCCCTTAGCATATTAATTATAGTTGTTTTAAATTCCTAATCTGATAATTCCAACATCTCTGCCACATCTGTGTCTAATTCTGATGCTTGCTCTATCTCTTCAAACTGTGGTTTTTGGTTTTTTTTGTTTTGTTTTTGCCTTGCAGAATGCCTTGTAGTTTGTTGTTGTTGAAAGCCAGACATGATGCACTGGGTAAAAGGAATTCTGGTAAGTAGGCCTTTAGTAATGTGATGGTAAGGTATGGTGGGAGGGGAAGTGTTCTATAGTTCTATGATTAGTGAGCTGGGGCCCTTGAGTTGTAAACTTCACAAATACTTCTCAGTTTCCCAGCCCCCTTAGGTGGGACCAGATGGCTAGAATGGGCTAGATTTGGGTATTTTTCTTCTCCTAGTAGGTTAAGCTCTGATAAAACTCCAATAAGTAAGGCTCTGGTAAAGCAGCTTCTCTTGAGGGAAGGCTTTGCTAAGAAGAATAGGATATTCTGGTGTATTTCAAAATGTTTTTTCCCCCAGCTCTTGCATGCACTAGGGGATTTTTCTCTGATATTCACCTGGTAGAACTCCTGGAGGCAAGCTCACACAAAAATGTGAGGGCTCCCTATCACTTGCAAACCACTTCCACCCCTGGGAGATTTTAGCTATCCGACTTGTCCAAAATGACCTCCAGCAATTGGTCAATTACAGGTCAGGCTTTCCTATCCCAGCACCTGTTCCCACGGAGGTTGCCGCTTCAGGGTTTTTACTTCTGCAAGTTTGATTCCCTGTATCTCTTAAATTTGGGGGCAGTAGTTTGTCTGTGACCTCACTTCTCTGACGGATCAAGGAAAAGTTTTTGATTTTTGTGTTTGTTCAGCTTTTTCCTTGTTGTTTGGACAAAGTGATAACTTCCAAGCTCCTTACATACTGGACCAGAAACCAGAAATTTTTCTTCTCTTTTTTACGGCTTCCCAGTGGTCTCCCCACATCTACTGTAACAATTTAATTATATATTTTATATATATATTATTATAAATATATATAAAATAATGTTAATATATCTATTAAATATATATTTTTTCACTGTAAAAGGGTTATTCCAGGTATCTCCTTGGCCAAATTGTCCAAAATGGGAATCTCTCATATTATTTTCTTTTGAGTCTGGAATTTATCAATTTATACTGCAACTACCAGTTTGAGAGTTCCTGTTTCTCTACATGCTGACCAACTTTAGGCATATCTGGGATAATCATAGAGTCTGAGCATTTTTTCATGTATTTCTTGCTTATTTGTATCTCATCTTTATCTAATTGCCTATTTTTATTGGAACATAGTCACTATTTCATTTTATAAGAGTTTATTACATAAACCTTCTTTGCTACATCTTGTCTGTCACATCTTTTTCCCAGGTACTTGTGGTCTTTTTAACTTAAATGTGGTGTGTTTCATATCCCTAAGCTCTAACCCTGAAGATTCTAATTCACCAGGTCTGGAGTGAGCTCTAGGAATATGTATTTTAAAGAAATACTCAGTTGTTTCTGTGGACCACATCCTACAAAAACACTAACAAATACTATTGGTCTCATAGATCATTAGGCAAATCAGATAAAGGTATTGTGACTCCAAGTCTGGTATTCTTCACATTATACCACAGGTATACCTTTCTGACTCCATTTTGGTTCTTGCTTCCTCCTTTCTCCATCCAGTTATCATAAGCGCCTACTCATTACTACAAACATGAAATTCCTGTGGCAGATAAGAGAAGTATAGGTTGCTTTTCTAGTAGACATGTAGTTATTAAGACTACATACTTTGGCATTAGACAGATGTGGGTTCAAGTCCTAAATTACCGGATTATTTTCCAGCTGCTGTGTAATCTTGGCTATGTTGTTTAACCTTTTATGCCTCAGTCACCTCATTAATAAAATGTATATATCAAGATACTTAACTTTATAGGGTTAGAGTAGGGATTAATGAAGTAATATTAGGAAAGCATAGCCTTTGAAACATAGCAAGTGACCAATCACTAAATTGTAGTTTTTTTGTGTTATTATTTTATGCTGAGCTTATGAGAATGTGCTCTAATTTTTGTACCAAGGTCAGGGCTGCAGGTTTGCCCCAGATGCAGGAAAGTAAAGGGATACATTATCTGTAGAGAATTTTTTAAAAACTGAGTGAAAGTCTGCCTGCTTTTTATTATTACTATGAACTGGTAATTCTAAACAAAGTCAGTGATAAATACTCCTCCCCGAATACTTTCTTTATTGGATTAGGTTCTAAATAATTGCCATGGCTACTGTTGAGTTTTAATTATTTATATACGTGACCTTCAAATTAGCATTTTTGTTGCTTTTTATTTAATGAACATTGCATTCTACATGGAGGTTAATAAGGAGAGCCCTGGCCCATGCAGACTTAGCTACATGCATTTGTTTTGAGAGTAAATTTGTAAAGGTTCATAATTATTCGAGCTAACTTTGGGTGCAGTTTGAGTCTCCAATTCTTATGATAGCACATATTCCAGTGTTTAAACAAAAGATACAAATAATGATAGCACAGTGGTTATAAAAAGAAAGAAACAAAACTTGAGTTACTTCAATTCTGTCATTATGTGTGATATGATGAAGTTTTTTATTTGTTTAAAATTTAAGATAAAATTCAAAATTTAAGATTGTAGAGATATTTGCAAGTTGCTAGAATTGATCCTAAAGAAATAAAGACCTGCAGTTTTGCAATTTTGGATTTTGTTGTGAAATTGGATTCTTATGAATCTCTGCTTACCTTTTTTCATAAAAACTTTTCTTAACTAGCTTACTATCTTGCTACATGTTAACAAAACTTTTGAAGTTAAAATTAATAAAAAATTAATCTGGCTATACTGTCCATTAAACATGAGTATGTGGAGATCCGTTCTGACCAAGTCATTGACAAATCTGCATAAGTTAAGGTTCAAACAGAAACTGTAATGCTATTCATTACTATGATAGGCCAATAAGAAGGTTTAAGTTTTACTATATTTTTTCAAATACGTATACATATATATACATATTCACAGTAATGGGTTTTTTTTTGTTTTTTTGCGGTACGCGGGCCTCTCACTATTGTGGCCTCTCCCGTTGAGGAGCACAGGCTCCGGACGCGCAGGCTCAGCGGCCATGGCTCACGGGCCCAGCCGCTCCGCGGCATGTGGGATCTTCCCGGACCGGGGCACGAACCCGTGTCCCCTGCATCGGCAGGCAGACTCTCAACCACTGCGCCACCAGGGAAGCCCCTACAGTAATGTTTTTAAAAAGTGTTAATCTACTACCTTTTCTCTTTTGTACTTCTCTATTTTTTTTTACTTTTTTTAAAAACACTTTTTCAATTGTATAATTATATATGTGTCAACTACAAGTTGGCACTTGCCATTGGCACTGCCATCTACCTCTACAAGGATTAAATCATGAGCTGCTGTAGCTACTGACTTTCAACACCCTGAAAGGAGTTTGGGGTGGAGATCAGAAATGAGGCACTCTGTGCTCTGGGAAAAACTGGCAGAAAAGGTCTTCAGATAGTTAGATATTTTCAGGAGATGATTTTATGACCCCAATTCTTGCATCTCCTCATATCTAAAAAAGCACTGAAATCCTTCATGGTGACATCTGCTCCTCGTGACTAGCAATAACCTTCACGAGACCAGCAGAAACCTTCTGCAAAAAATATGTGCTTGATTGCATGTACTCCCCCTTCACCAAAATCACATGTATACTAAACTTCCCCCCTACCTCTTTGGAGCAGTTTCTCAGATCTATCTGAAATGCTGTCTCCCAGGCTACAGTCCTCATTTTGCCCCAAATAAAACTTAACTCACAACTCTCATGTTGTGCTTTTTTTTTTTTTAAATCAGCATATAGAAAGTTCAATAAAATAAAAATTTCACTCTCTTTTCCTTTTTTGAAATGCAAATTTATTTTCATTTACTTATTTTTACTGACATGATTGTATTATGGGGTTCAATAAAGGAAAATGTTCACTGCCTAAATTCTTTCTGGCCATTATTATTATTTATTTCATTTCGTGATTATTGCTAAAAATAACTTTGTCATATAGAGGAAGATATGTTAAAAAATAGTCTACTCCAGCAGTCAAATACTGGGTTTGATCCAAAAGTAAGTGGTGTCTACTTCCAGGGTAGTCCAGTTAAATTTTTCCCCTCAAGCATCAGGGTTCCCCCCTCACCTTCCTCTTTTTCTTCTCACTCTTCTTTCTCTTGTCTTCATCCTCACTGCCTCACCCAACTCCGAAGTGCTATTTTAATATGATGGATCCACTGATAGTGAAAGTGAGTCTGAGCTGAATTCATCAGAATGGGTTGCACAGGAAACTAACTGAATGAAAGGTTGTGCATCACAAACAGGGGACCAGGAAAGGTTAAAAAAAAAGGATGCTTTATCAGGTGGTCACCTTTTGGTAGCAGAGTGCTGGTTACAATTTCCTGTTGTGAGGACTCTGAGGACTCTGAATGGGGCTGATCAGGATGTCTACACAAACTCTTTATAGGAGCAGCCATGTAATGTGGAAACTGTTGGAGTGAAGGTGGCTGTTAATGAGGTGAGAGAGGAAAAGAGAACTTAAACAAAATGCACCATAATGAAGGGAAGTGCTTTTTCAAAAACACAATGATACAAATTCCTCTTTGCTAATGCTTTCTTGACCTGGGAGTTGGCAAAGGTTATCCAAACAGAACCAAAATTACTCAGAAAAAGTGCTTTTGGATCAAGGATACTCATGGAAAATTCAAGAAAGAAATTTAAAAAGCAACAAATATGTGAATAAAATAATAAATGTTATAATATAATAATATGATAATTCTAATAAAATATGCAACATCATTACAATTTAAGAAATATGAATAAACAGAGAATCAGCTTGGCAAAGATTTAAAAAGTGACCAAGTGTTAGCATGGTAAAGACAGAGAAATAAGTAATATGTTGTTTGTGGAGTAAACATTAGTACACACTTCTTGGCAAACTTAGCAATATTTATCCTTAAAAATCTATATTCATTTGAATCCAGCATTTCCATCTATAGTAATTTGTTCAGAGGAAATAACTATGACTTTCGGTAAAGATTTAACCCTATGTAACTCAATTATAGTTAATTATTTTATAACTTAGAAAGTCTGGAAATACCTCAACTATCCAAAAATAGTGGTCCGATTAGATATATTATAGTAGACTTTGACTGGAAATTTATCCAGTGATTAAAAATTATGCACTATCAAATATTTAAGGACATGGAAATACACCGTTAACTAAAAAACAAATTACTAAACAATATTACAGTATCCTTTATGCTTAGAAAAGTAACTGGAAAATGTATATTGAAATAGAAAGAAAAATCTTTATTCCCTTATTTCATTCTCCCTTTTTGCTCTTCCCTAATCCATCCCAATCCTAAGGAATCGCTAATATTTTGTCAAATTCTGGCATACTGTTTGGGCCACAGTTACAGACTGGCAGCCACTGTTCATTAAAAGGGCACGTGTGTAGCTCCCTCTCTCTTGTTTCCTACTGCCCCCATGTGGTAGGATTGGTAAACTGAATCAAGGTCAGCTTGGACTAATCAACTTGCTGCTTCACCTGGTCTCTCTTCTTTAGCCTCATCATTGCTTAGGCCTCCTGTACCTTATGGTGAGTAGAGAATAGAAGATCCCAAGAAATGTAATTGAGCTGGGGAAGGAGTAGAAACTGTTAAGTTTATAGGGAACTGGTGCCGAAGCTACGCATGAGGTACTGAAGGTCAAGGTCTAGGCTGGCTGCCTAAACCACAAAGGGGGGGAGGGGATTAATAGAGATGCAATCATTAATTAAATTAATAAATTAATAGAGATGCAACAAAAAATTTTAAAAAACTAATATGCTGGGAAATATTATATTGCTTGGGGGAAATTAGATTTAAAGTTTTCTAATGTCTTTATATTATTTTAGAAGAGGCTTAAGGTATAAGCTTTGTATTTTGTTGTAGAAATTAATGCTACTCTTTAGTATTTATCATTCTACTCTCCTTTGGGGAACTTTGGGGACCTGGACCTCCTTGCCTATTGGAAGTTAGCCTTGGCCACAAAAGTAGTTTGATCAATGAAATATGAATGAAGGTATCACTTCCAAGAGGAAGTATTTAAGAATTAGTTTGAGGGGCTTCCCTGGTGGCGCAGTGGTTGAGAGTCTGCCTGCCGATGCAGGGCACACGGGTTCGTGCCCCGGTCCGGGAAGATCCCACATGCCGCGGAGCG
>NC_041224.1:150812372-150817797 GCF_002837175.3 Physeter macrocephalus
CCCGTGAGCCATGGCCGCTGAGCCTGCGCGTCCGGAGCCTGTGCTCCGCAACGGCAGAGGCCACAACAGTGAGAAGCCCGCATACCAAAAAATTTAAAAAAATTAAAAAAAAAAAAGGAATTAGTTTGAGTACCCATTCTCTGTTTCCTCTGCCACTGTGACAAGTGACTAGTACTATTCCTGTTGAACTTTCAACAGGATATAACCCAGAGTAAGGATGAAATCTTGCTTCTTTCTGAAGATTTTCTTACACAAGGTTGTCTGTATAATAGTATAAATTATTTTATCCCAGCAGAAACAAGCACTGGTATTGGAAGCAGTAGGGAAATGCATATTGAAGGTGAGAAAGATGTAACGTCAAAACATTTGGTAAAATGCCATCCTCCGTAAGTTGTGAGACATATCATATAACATAAAGTTAAATGTAGCTCTAGGGGAGGAAGTTGGTAAACAAAACTTTACCAGTGAGACTTGGTAATAGTTAGCCGCATTTGACCATTTCCTGAGTTCAGGAAAGCATTTGTATGTTCCCAAACAGGAATAAAATGTCCATCAGCAAAGGAATGGATAAAGATGTGGTACATACGTACAATGGAATATTACTCAGACACAAAAAGGAATGAAATTGTGCCATTTGCAGAGACATGGAAGGACCTACAGACTATCATACAGAGTGAAGTACGTCAGAAAGAGAAAAACAAATATTGTATAATATCACTTATATGTGGAATCTAGAAAAATGGTACAAGTGAACTTATCTGCAAAGCAGAAATAAAGACACAGATGTAGAGAACAAACATATGGATACCAAGGGGGGAAGGGGAGGTAGGATGAATTGGGAGATTGGGATTGACATATATACACTACTATGTATAAAATAGATAACTAACAGAACCTACTATATAGCACAGGGAACTCTACTCAGTGCTCTGTGGTGACCTAAATGAGAAGGAAATCCCCAAAAGGGGGTATATATGTATATGTATAGCTGATTCACTTTGCTGTACAGCAGAAACTAACACAACATTGTAAAGATAAAATAGATAACTAACAGACCCTACTATATAGCACAGGGAACTCTACTCAGTGCTCTGTGGTGACCTAAATGAGAAGGAAATCCCCAAAAGGGGGTATATATGTATATGTATAGCTGATTCACTTTGCTGTACAGCAGAAACTAACACAACATTGTAAAGCAACTGTACCCCAATAAAAATTAATAATAAAATAAAGGGAGTAGAGAGAATATAAGTTCATGGACTTTCAGAGATAAAAAAGAAAACTACCTCACCACCCTAAAATGTAAAGGTTCAATGCAAGAAAATATTTGAGCAACAAAGGCTAATTAAAACTTAGCTTTGAGACAGCAGTCAAATTAAAGGTATGCCCATTATAACTTTGTGAAAAACATTAGATGGACTAACTTCAGGGCAAAAGGCCAATTAAGGGTGTACTATCCAACCAACCACTTCATTTAGATAAAATAACTCAGAGTAAAGAGCTAAAGTATGTATCTTTCCCAGTGACAACTAACAGACTCAAGTTACCTGATATTAAAGAGAGTGAGGGTGTAGGGATATATGTGTGTGGGAAAAGAGAAATATAACACTCTAAGACAGCCCACCTTATAAAGATCTGTGGATATGAATACTGGCACACATAACTGACTGGAATCAAACAGATAGGAAGCCTATTAAGTTTTGGGAAGTTTTACTGTCAGAGGAAGTGGGAGAAAAAAGGGGCTGAGAAAACTGCATGGTCCACAAGGAAGTTCTGTTGCCCTCTATTTCAGATGTGCCCCAGAAGGATAATTGAAAAGGAAGAGCTTTCCAGAGCTAGAGTCACGGCCACAAAGAACAATGGGAAAAAAAGTCTCTCCACTCTCTCAGGAGTAAATTTAATCAAGGAACATGTCCCACCCCAAAGACACAGGGCTTTACTAATATTTGCCTACTAGAATTTCAAAATTGCTATGGACCAGTGATTGCTATATAACATGGAATTTTTCTTTTCCAAGAAGAAGTACTTTTCTGGTTATGCTATGCCTGTCTTATCATTGTATATTGGGAACATGTAATGAACACAATTTGTCTTTTTGGCTCGAAGGGTTTATATCAAGAGTAACCACATCAAGATCTGTTTGTAGCGATTGCTATGCATCCACCCTACCCCATAACATAGAGGAAACCTGACTCTGAGGTAAACTTTCTGAGACAACTTTTTGAGTTGTCTCCTTTCAGGTGGAAGTAAGTGTAATCTACATGGAAAAAAGAGTGACCCAAATATTTGGTGAGCAGAGGGCAAACTGTAGTAGGCATTATATCTCCTCACCAATATTTCAAATTTTTCTCTCCTTCCCCTCTCACAGGAGGATTGTACTTCCCTGTTCCCATGAATTTGTGTATGGTAATGTGACTGTTGTCCAATGGAATATGAGAAGGGATCCAAGGCAGATGCATTTAAGCACCACTGCAAACTATCCATTCTCTTGCCTTGTTACTACAACTGATGTTCCCAAATGCTGGATTCTCTGTCAGCCTACATTGCAGAGGAAGCATGAAAATATTTATTGTTCTAAGCCACTAAGAATTTGGAATTGTTAATTCCTACTACATAATATAGTCTATCTTAATGGATATTGATGTATAAGTTAAAATATAGAGAGACATAACATAAAATAATACAATTCCAAACTGTTAAGGGAGAAAAGGAATGAAAAAATTTTAAAATCAATCAAGAAGAAAGCACAATAGGAAAGAAAAAAGGAATGGAGAGAGAGCAACAGTGGGCAAAAATAATATGGTAGAAATAAATTTAAATGTATTAAACAGATCTTGTAAGGTTATCCTGCATTAATAAGTCATCCCCAAATCTCAGTGACTTACAGAATCTAAGGTTTATTTCTCACTCATATTATATGCCAGTCTTCAGAAGTCTTTAGCTATTCAATCTGGGACCCAGACTGAAGGGAAAGCTTCACTCTGAAACACCACATGTATTATGGCAGAGAAAAACTCAGAACAACATGGTGGCTCTAAAACCTTCTACTCAGAAGTGGCACATTTACTTCCACTAACTTTTAACTGGTATAAATAAATAAGCAAATAAGTAAATAAATAAAATCACATGGAAGATATTGGTTCAAGATGGCAGAGTAGAAGGACACATGCTCACTCCCTCATGCAAGAGCACCAGAATCACAACTAATTGCTGAAACATCATCAACAGGAAGATACTGGAACTCACCAAAAAAGATACCCCACATCCAAAGACAAAGGAGAAGCCACAATGAGAGGGTAGGAGGGGTGCATTCACAATAAAATCAAATCCCATAACTGCTGGGTGGGTGACTCACAAACTGGAGAACACTTATACCACAGAAGTCCACCCAATGGAGTGAAGGTTCTGAGCCCCACATCAGGCTTCCCAGCCTGGGGGGTCGAGCAACAGGAGAAGGAATTCCCAAAGAATCAGACTTTGAAGGCAAGGGGGATTTGACTACAGGACTTCAAAAGGACTGGGGGAAACAGACACTCCACTCTTGGAGGGCACACAAAAAGTAGTGTGCGTATCAGGACTGAGAAGGAAGGAGCAGTGACCCCACAGGAGACTAAACCAGACCTATCTCCTGAACCAGACTTACCTCCTAGTGTTGGAGGGTCTCCTGCAGAGGCAGAGGGTGGCTGTGGCTCATTGCATGGACAAGGACACTGGCAGCAGAAGTTCTGGGAAGTACTCCTTGGCATGAGCCCTGCCCGACATGAGCCCCACCAAAGAGCCTGTAGGCTCCAGTGCTGGATTGCCTCAGGGCAAACAACCAACAGGCAGGGAACTCAGCCCCACCCATCAGCAGACAAGCAGATTAAAGTTTTACTGAGCTCTGCCCACCAGAGCAACAGCCAGCTCTACCCACCACCATTCCCTCCAATCAGGAAGCTAGCACAAGCCCCTTAGAGAGCCTCATCCACCAGAGGGCAGACAGCAGAAGCAAGAATTACAATCCTGCAGCCTTTGGAGCAAAAAACACATTCAGAGAAAGATAGAAAAAATGAAAAGGCAGAGGACTATGTATCAGATGAATGAACAAGATAAAACCCCAGAAAAACAACTAAATGAAGTGGAGATAGGCAACCTTCCAGAAATAGAATTCAGAATAATAGTGAAGATGATCCAGGACCTCGGGAAAAGAATGGAGGCAAAGATCGAGAAGATGCAAGAAATGTTTAACAGACACCTAGAAGAATTAAAGAACAAATACCTAGAAGAATTAAAGAACAAACAAACAGAGATGAACAGACAATAACTGAAATGAAAAATACACTGGAAGGAATCAATAGCAGAGTAACTGAGGCAGAATGAACGGATAAGTGACCTGGAAGACAGAATGGTGAAATTCACTGCCATGGAACAGAATAAAGAAAAAAGAATGAAAAGAAATGAAGACAGCCTACGAGACCTCTGGGACAAAAGTAAACGCAACAACATTCGCATTATAGGGGTCCCAGAAGAACAACAGAGAAAGGACCTGAGAAAATATTTGAAGAGATTATAGTCGAAAACTTCCCTAACATGGGAAAGGAAATAGCCACCCAAGTCCAGGAAGTGCAGAGAGTCCCAGGTAGGATAAACCCAAGGAGAAACATGCCGAGACACATAGTAATCAAATTGATGAAAATTAAAGACAAAGAAAAATTATTAAAAGCAACAAGGGAAAAATGACAACATACAAGGGAACTCCCCTAAGGTTAACAGCTGATTTCTCAGCAGAAACTCCACAAGCCAGAAGGGATTGGCATGATATATTTAAAGTGATGAAAGGGAAGGACCTACAACCAAGATTACCCTACCCACCAAGGATCTCATTCAGATTCTATGGAGAAATCAAAAGCTTTACAGACAAGCAAAAGCTAAGAGAATTCAGCACCACCAAACCAGCTCTACAACAAATGCTAAAGGAACTTCTCTAAGTGGGAAGCACAAGAGAAGAAAAGGACATAGAAAAACAACACAAAACAATTAAGAAAATGGTAATAGGAACATACATATCGATAATTACCTTAAATGTGAATGGATTAAATGCTCCAACCAAAAGACACAGGCTCACTGAATGGATACAAAACCAAGACCCATCTATATGCTGTCGACAAGAGACCCACTTCAATTCTGGGGACACATACAGACTGAAAGTGAGGGGTTGGAAAAAGATTTTCCATGCAAATGGAAATCAAAAGAAAGCTGGAGTAGCAATACTCATATCAGATAAAACAGACTTTAAAATAAAGACTGTTGGGCTTCCCTGGCAGTGCAGTGATTGAGAGTCCACCTGCCGATGCAGGGAACATGGGTTCATGCCCTGGTCTGGGAAGATCCCACATGCCGCGGAGCGGCTGGGCCCGTGAGCCATGGCCGCTGAGCCTGCGCGTCC
>NC_041224.1:150817807-150818823 GCF_002837175.3 Physeter macrocephalus
CCAAGAAGAAGATGTAACAATTGTAAATATATATGCACTCAACATAGGAGCACACAAGGCAAATGCTAACAGCTATACAAGAAGATATTGACAGTAACACAAAAATAGTGGGAGACTTTAACACCTCACTTACACCAATGGACAGATCATCCAGACAGAAAATTAATAAGGAAACACAAGCTTCAAATAACACAATAGACCAGAGAGATTTAATTGATATTTATAGGACATTCCATACAAAAACAGAAGATTACACTTTCTTCTCAAGTGCACATGGAACATTCTCCAGGATAGATCACATCTTGGGTCACAAATCAACACTTGGTAAATTTAGGAAAATTGAAATCATATCAAGCATCTTTTTCGACCACAGCGCTATGAGATTAGAAATAAATTGCAGGGGAAAAAACCGTAAAAAACACAAACACATGGAGCCTGAACAATATGTTACTAAATAACCAAGAGATCAATGAAGAAATCAAAGAGGAAATCAATATAAGCTTCAAATGATACATTAAACAACATGGACTTAATTGATATATATAGGACATTCCATCCAAATACAACAGAATGCACTTTTTCTCAAGTGCTCATGGAACAATCTCCAGGATAGATCATATATTGGGTCACAATGCAACACTTGGTAAATTTAGGAAAATTGAAATCATATCAAGCATCTTTTTTGACCACAGCGCTATGAGATTAGAAATAAATTGCAGGGGAAAAAACCATAAAAAACACAAACACATGGAGCCTGAACAATATGTTACTAAATAACCAAGAGATCAATGAAGAAATCAAAGAGGAAATCAATATATAGCTAGTGGGAAGCAGCTGCATAGCACAGGGAGATCAGCTCGGTGCTTTGTGACCACCTAGAGGGGTGGGATAGGGAAGGTGGGAGGTAGACACAAGAGGGAGGGGATATGGGGATATATGTATACATATAGATGATTCACTTTGTTATACAGCAGAAACTAACACAACAATGTAAAGCAATTATACTCCATTAAAAA
>NC_041224.1:150819039-150819994 GCF_002837175.3 Physeter macrocephalus
ATGCACCCCAATGTTCACTGCAGCACTGTTTACCATAGCCAGGTCATGGAAGCAACCTAAATGCCCATCCACAGAAGAAAGGATAAAGAAGACGTGGTACATATATACACGGAATATTACTCAGTCATAAAAAGGAACAAAATTGGGTCATTTGTAGAGACGTGGATGGATCTCGAGACTGTCATACAGAGTGAAGTAAGTCAGAAAGAGAAAAACAAATATTGTATATTAATGCATATATGTGGAACCTAGAAAAATGGGACAGATGAAACGGTTTGCAGGGCAGAAATAGAGCCACAGATACAGAGAACAAACGTATGGACACCAAGGGGGGAAGTGGTGGGGGGGTGGTATGATGAATTGGGAGATTGGGATTGACAAATATACACTAATACGTATAAAATGGATAACTAATAAGAACCTGCTGTATAAAAAAATAAATATAATAAACTTCAAAAATTCAAAAAAAATACACTCCAATAAAGATGCTAAAAAAAATACCTAGAGACAAATGACAATGAAAACACGACCATCCAAAACCAATGGGATGGAATAAAATTAGAAATGAAAAAGGAGAAGTTACAACAGACACCACAGAAATACAAAGCATCCTAAGAGACTACTGCAAGCAACTCTATGCCAATAAAATGGACAACCTGGAAGAAATGGACAAATTCTTAGAATGGTATAACCTTCCAAGACTGAACCAGGAACAAATAGAAAACATGAACAGACCAATCACAAGTAATGAAATTGAAACTGTGATTAAAAATCTCCCAACAAACAAAAGTCCAGGACCAGATGGCTTCACAGGTGAATTGTATCAAACATTTAGAGGAGAGCTAACCCCCATCCTTCTCAAACTCTTCCAAAATATTGCAGAGTCAGGAACACTCCCAAACTCATTCTACGAGGCCACCATCACCCTGATACCAAAACCAGATAAAGATACTAC
>NC_041224.1:150820302-150821023 GCF_002837175.3 Physeter macrocephalus
TTCTCAATGGTGAAAAACTGAAAGCATTTCCTCTAAGATCAGGAACAAGACAAGGATGTCCACTCTTGCCACTATTATTCCACATATTTTTGGAAGTCCTAGCCATGGCAATCAGAGAAGAAAAAGAAATAAAAGAAATACAAATTGGAAAATAAGAAGTAAAACTGTCACTGTTTGAGATGACATGGCACTATACATAGATAATCCTAAAGATGCCACCAGAAAACTAGTAAAGTTAATGAATGTGACTATACTACCCAAAGCAATCTACAGATTCAGTGCAATCTCTGTCAAATTACCAACTGCATTTTTTACAGAAGTAGAACAAAACATCTTAAAATTTGTATGGAGACACAAAAGACCCTGAATAGCCAAAGCAGTCTTGAGGGAAAAAAAACGGAGCTGGAGAAATCAGACTCCCTGTCTTCAGACTATACTACAAAGCTACAGTAATCAAGACAATATGGTGCTGGCACAAAAACAGAAATATAGATCGATAGAACAGGATAGAAAGCCAAGAGATAAACCCACACACCTATGGTCAACTAATCTATGACAAAGGAGGCAAAGATATACAATGGAGAAAAGACAGTCTCTTCAATAAGTGGTGCTGGGAAAACTGGACAGCTACATGTAAAAGAATGAAATTAGAACACTCCCTAACACCATACACAAAAATAAACTCAAAATGGATTAGAGACCTAAATGTAAGACCGGACAC
>NC_041224.1:150821081-150838631 GCF_002837175.3 Physeter macrocephalus
CTAGAAAAATGGTACAGATGAACTGGTTTGCAAGGCAGAAAGAGAGACACAGATGCAGAGAACAAATATATCAACACCAAGGGGGGAAAGCAGGGGACGGTTTGTGATGGGATGAATTGGGAGATTGGGATTGACATATATACACTAATATGTATAAAATGGATAACTAATAAGAACCTGCTGTATAAAAAATAAATACAATTAAAATAAACAAATAAATACATAAAATCACATGGTCAAGCCTGTTAATGGGCTTAGATGTTAATGGCCTTAGAAGTATAATACTTTAACAGGGATAGGCCTGGAAGAGAGGGGCCTTGTAAGGAGGAGCTGTTAGGAAGGCTCAGTGAATATTTTGATAATAAAATAATCTACCATATCAAATATAAAACTGATTCAGGGCTTCCCTGGTGGCACAGTGGTTAAGAATCTGCCTGCCAATGCAGCGGACACGGGTTCAATCCCTGGTCCGGGAAGATCCCGCATGCCGCAGAGCAACTAAGCCCGTGTGCCACAACTACTGAGCCTGCGCTCTAGAGCCCGTGAGCCACAACTACTGAGCCCGTGTGCCACAGCTACTGAAACCCACGTGCCTAGAGCCCGTGCTCTGCAACAAGAGAAGCCAGCACAATGAGAAGCCCACATGCAGCAACGAAGACCCAATGCAGCCAAAAATAAATAAATTAATTTAAAAAAAAACTGATTCCAATAAATGGAAATTGTCTAAACTACACAATTAGTAGTCAAATATTGTCAGACTACAACAAAAACAATCCAACTCTATGCTCTTCATAAGTGCCTCATCTAAAACATAGGGACAGAGAAAGTGTGAAAGTCAAAGTATAGGGAAAATACTACACAAATAAATCTGGTAAAAAAATAAAGAAAGAAATCTGATGGAGCCATACTGATATTATACAAAATAGACTTCAAAGCAAAAAGCATTTCTAGAAATAAAGATGGTCAATGCATAATGATAAAAGCTTCGATTCATCAGGAAAATATAATTCTAAACTTTATGCACTTGATAACATAGCCTCAAAATCTACGGACAAATTCACCAGCAAAAAGGAGGATTTTAACTAATTTTTCAGAGTAAATTAAACAGACCAAAAAAAGGGGGGATATAAAAACTCTGAGAGACACAATTAACAAGCTCAGTGAAAAGGACATATACAGGACACTGCAGTCAACAGCTACAGAATATACATTCTTTTCAAGCACAAAATCTTTATGATATTGCATAAAACAGGTCCCCTGAACTTTCAAAAAACTGGTATACAGAATACTTACTTGACAGCCATAAAATTAAGTTAAAACTCAATAACAAAGAGACAAATAGAAATACTTCCATGTGTTTAGAAATTTAAAAACGTATTTGCAGGCCAAAAAAGTCATAATAGAAATCAGAAAATTTCTAAAATTTCTTAGAACTGAATGATAAAGAATTTCATATTCAATACTTGTGAGATACTGCTAAAGTCTTACTTTGAGGGAAATGGATAATTGTATATTCCTAACTAAGCACAAAAGAGGCTCAAAATTAATGAACTAAGCGTTCCAACTTTAGACATTAGGGGAAAAATACAGAACAAATTTTACAAAAGCAGAAAGGAGATAATCAAGTTTTTTATTAGGGGAGAAATTACATAACTACACGAGAAATCTTGGGCCAAGTACTTCCTGGCAAGCCCTTCCTGGGGAAAACTGTAATAGTTTCTCAAAGGATGCTGAAGAAGACTTCCGTAAATGAGGAGTTATGCCATGCGCATATATAGGTAGACTCAATACTGCAAAGACGTCAGTTCTCCACAAATTGATTTATAGATTCAATTCAATCCTCAAAAGCCTAATAAGTTTTGTTTGTTTTGTTCTGGTTGGTGTTTCAATAAGCTGTTTCTAAAATTTTTATGTAAGAACAAAGGAGCAAGAATAGTTAGGAAACTCCTGAAGAAAAAGAATAAAGTGGGAGTCCTGTTCTATTAGATATCAAGGCTTATGACTCAGCTATATTCATAAGCCCAAATTATACAGAAACAGACAAAAAGAGACTAATAAATAGATCAGAATAGAGAACTCAGAAACAGACAACTTATATATGCAAACTTGATTTATGACAGAGGTGACAATATGGATCAGGGGGTTAAGAACCTTCCAATAAATGTTGCTGGGAAAATTGTTTATCCAAATAGTTATGTTTGGAAATTGAACAAAAATTTGAAATTGGAATGTAAATTTTTACAGCCACTTTGGAAATCAATTTGTCATCCTCAAACAGAGTTAAAACTGGATATTGTATGACCCAGACATTCCACTCCTGGGCATACATGCTGCAGAAACTCTTGCACATTTTTACCAGAGCTTATGTACAAGAATGTTCACAGCAATATTACTACATATAAGTTCAAAAAATAGGGGAAAAATCCAAATGTCCACTGAAAGAAGAATCCATAAATCACTTGTAATATAGTCATACAATGGACATGCAATATAGTAGAGAAAATGAATGCATGCAGCTACATGAATCAATATAAATAAAACTTTCCAATATAATATTGAGGAAAAAAATACCCAAATAGTATATACAGTATGACTTTGTCTATATTGAGTAGATAAACATGTAAAACAAAAATATATAATTTAGGAATACTTATATCTGTGGTTAAAATGTGAAAATAAAATAAGGGGAGTGGTAAACAATCAAATATCTGGGATAATTAATACCCTGGTGAGTTGGGGTGGGGATTGGTTTATAGAGGGTGAGGCATGAAATCAGATAAAAGCACTTCAAATATATGGGTAATGTTCTATTTTTGAGGTTAAATGACAGGTCTAGAACTTTTTAAAATTGCTGCTTTGATACTTTAAACATATAAATATTCTCTCGTATGCATTAAATATTTAATAAAATTGCTGCAGACACACTATAGGGGTAGGATGGACACCTATTCAAAGTCTGGTTTGGACGTACACACACACGCGCACACACACCCCAAGAAAGTATGAGAAGATTTATTACTCACAAAATGAGACTTTCTGGGGAGAGCAGGGTGGCTCCCAAGCAGGCTCCAAAATGGCTTGAGAGAGCAGGAAAAGAAGATTGACTTGGGGTTTTTATGGTGACTAGGGATGATACTGACCAGGGTTCTTGGCCTTCCCCAATCAACAGAAATTGATCAGAGGCCAGATAAATTCAGGCAAGGCTCGAAAAAAAGTAACAGGTTCCCTTGCTCACTCCCTGGCGGGGGGAGGGAGGGCACGAATTGGTTCCTTGTATGGGGTAAGGGTAGGGGTGTGTCCAGGGGTCAGGCCGGAGGGTGGCTTAAGTGTTCTGCCCACCCCTTTGTGGTGTTGAGTGCAGGGGGCTTGCGCAGTACCCTGCTTTTGCTCCTGACACCCTGTTTTTGCTTCCAGCTCTTCATAAGTGGCAGTTGGGTTTTTCTGGTCCTTTTGTATCTTGTTGTCCATAATTTGCCCCAACTGCACATGCATGCAGTTATTTTTAGCCCCTTATAGTTTCTTTGTATTTTGTAGCTTGAGGAGACGTTTGTCCACGTGCAAGCATTGCAGCACTGCAGCAAAGGGTCCCAGGCCCAGCCTGCTTCCGGGAGGGTGGCTAGAGCAAGGGTTCCTGTGCATGATTTGAACTGTCACAGGCACAAAAGAAAGACTACCTGGGCTTTCTTATCAGCTTGTCCATATATGGGACAGAGAGGGAAGAGAGAGGTGGACCTTAAAAGATATCAGTCAAAAATAAAAAAAAGTCACTGTCTTTATTACAAATATACTTTAAACAAAATTGTATAGGAAACAGAAGGAATATCTGTCTTTTGGAAGATAATATGTCTGTACAGAAAAGAATGTCACCTCTCCCTTTTAGAAACTACTTCTCCCAATTCTTTCTTCTGCTAGGAATATCCCACTAGAGGAATAACTGTGGTCAAACTTAAATTTGGTAGCAATTTAAAATTATTTACTATTCCACAGAAGAAACAGAATACCAAGAGGAATTATTGCAATAACAGAAAGTTAGATGTCAAGTTCTGTGGAGTGAGGAGAATGGGAATTACTCATGGTGTTTAAAAGATCCTGGGATTATGCCATGGAATAAATATCATTTGGGTCTCTTTGGTACCTAGCTGAGCCCATTTGCTTTACCATGATGGTAGAGAAGAAATTCTGCAACTTTACACCCAGTAACTGCAATACCAGGCTTGAAGCCTTCTCCCAAGAAGAAGGTTATTTCATTCCTCCTGAAAAGATGATATAGACAGTGAATTACAAGTGTCCATCAATTTTTGAGCCACCTATTGGGGTTTGCTGCAGATAAAAAGATGACAGATTCAATCTCTGCTCTCTAGGGGTTCAGAGTCTCTTGTATTAGTTTTGCAGCCTGAGGTGTGAAAATGTAGATTTACAGAAAACCTACAGCCCCACTGATGCCTCAAATGATAAAATAATTAATCAGATTGCTTTCAACATATTTCAATATCTAAGAATTCATGAGAACCATTAGAAACTGTATCTACTGCCTGATATATGCTTATAGAAGAAGGAAATACTCATGCTTAAGAAGATTCTTGATAAACAGGTTGAGGGTGGATGAGGAGACCCTGAGAGCATAGGTCAGTAGAGCTAAAGATGAAAAAACAGATAGCAAACTTACATTCATTAAGATTAGAAATGTGGGATGAGTGGAGACTGAGAGGAGTAAGATCAAACTGGAACATGTGAGGAACTTTGAGGAGCGGAATTGTGTACTCTGAACTTGTAAGTTGTTGGTTTGTAAGTTGCTACAAATGAAATGCAAATTCCTTCATCTCCCCAGTCTTTTGTAAAGTCTTCTGCACACACATGCATACACACAACCTTTTGAGTAGGGCTGTTTTGGGTGAAAAGAAAGAAGAGACCCTGAGCTCAAAATCTGGGTTGATGCCTAATATCAGGTCAGTATAATTACAATATTGTAAAAATACTTACTGTATGCCAAGTGGTGTTCTAAGCTCTTTACATACATTAATGTATTTACGTGCTTTATGGTAATGCATTAATTTAATAAACTCAAGGCAAACCAATAAGCAGTAGTGTTTTCACCATTTTGTAAGTGAGGCATCAAAAGCACAGAGAGGTTAAGTAATTTGTCCATAGTCATGCAGCAGCTAAGAGGCAAAACCAAATTCCAGCTTAGGCAGGTTGGTAAACAGGGTGTGGAGAAGATCTATAAACTGAATGCATTCAGTGGAAGTAGAACTGTGGTCAGTGGGAGTCCTGGGAGACACACACCCTTCTAGAAATTTACAGAAATCTTAGGGAGTGATTTAGAATTTCCACAATTAGATATGGTGCTTTTTATCTGTCTTAGCCCTATCTTAAAGGATGGGATCACCCCAGCTTGTTCAGCTTGTCTCCGCTGCCCCCACCCCTCTCTCTCTCTCTCTCACTCACTCACACACACACACACACACACACACACACAACTGGTCCAATTTTGAATTTCTTGATCTTCATCCCTCTGAGGGTTAATAAATACAAAGCTGAGTGTCTGTACTTTATAAACACTTCTCCATTCTACCTAGAGCTCTGACTGTATCCATCTTCCTCCTGCTAAGTAAGCTCCAGATGAGTCTGTTTGATGCTGTTTTACATACTGATGTGTTTTGCTTAGTCTCTGCCTCATAGGGTCTCTTGCTGTCTGCCATAGACATCAGCCCACCTTTCGAAGGCCTAATTACTCCCACCACACCATGTCCACGTGCACAAAGCAACCTTGCAGATAAAGTCAAAATGGAGGTGGAGATCTCAAACAGGTCAATCCTAGGCTCTAAGCATTCAACTTTCCCCTGCCTCTCCTTCTCAACGTCCCTTGCTTTCTCTTTCCTTGTTAAGAGGAGTGCGGAATCTTTCTATAGGCAGCAGTCATACTCTGGGCTTCGAGGAAGAGAAAACTTAATGAAAGAAAGGAGAGGCAGTATCTGGGAACATTTTCACTTAAACTCCACTTTCACTTCTGTAAGTCTCCTTCAATTGAAGTGGCTGTGCATATATGTAAATGGTTGATATGTAAACATGTGATTATACACACAACCCTTATTTGGATCAGAGCTGAGATGCCAGCTGTGAATGAGATGCGTTGTTCTAAGGGCCTTATCTATATTTACATTTTTCACCCTCCCAGATAAGGAAAATGAGACCCAGAATGGTTAAGTAACTTGCCCTAGGTAGAGACTAGTGTCAAGTTAGAGGAGACTTCCCAACAAAGCTTCCTTTATTGTCATCGAATAGATGAGGATACATAACACAGGCTTAACCACATCCTTGGCTTCATGTGTAGCTTAAAGATCTATAGGAAATAACTTTATTGGGGTTTCTACTTGGAGTTGGGATATAGCCATACCTACCTAATGGTTGGGGTAGCCAAGCCATTGGGAGGGAAAGAAGGACCCCATAAGTGATGAAGGAACCAGACACCCTGCGTTGGAGACAGCAGCGATGCCTGAATGGCAATGGCAATGAGTCTACCCTTGAACATGCCTTCAGCCAGCAATCCCCACTCCTTTAAGCAAGCATGTGTAAACCCAGGGGGAAGAGTGTACACTACATTAAAGCGCTGTGCCACCAGAGCCTAAGCAACTCCCCTTCCAAAACAGTTGAATACAAAAGGAAGTGCCTCCTTACCAACAGCTGATTCAGAGGTGGGTAGCTCTGGGTGGCAGCAAGATGGAGAGCAGGTACCCAAATCCTAAATGGAGTTGGAGCACAGCAAGGTAGCACCACCACACTGGGAGTGTCAGGAGAGTTGGTCAACCCAGGATCGTAGATGTGCAGAGGAGAGAGAGTGAGAGCTGACAGACTCAAGATGACCACAGAACAGAAATGCAGAAGAGGCCCTAGGAACCCAGCTTCTAAGCTGACATGCTCCAGGGCAGACGGCGAATTCTGATGATGTGTACCATGGCCCTGCCCTTTGGGGAACACCTAAGAGACACCAATGAGGAAAGCCTATGATCCTGCCATTTGCCAGATGGGGGCTGTTGAAGACCAAGGAGCCAACTGCTCAGATGATCATATCCAGGACCCCCAACTGGGATGTCCTCAGGTATATTTATGTTCTGGATGCACAAATATATACATGTATGTGTGTACATATAACATAATTTCTTTCCGTGTAAGATATATGCTTTAACGCCTTCCTTTCTTGGGTCTCAGTTTCTTCTTCTTTAAAGTCAGATCATACTTCGATTCCTTTCAGCTCTACTGTTTTGTCTGAGTAAGTGATTTGGGTATTTTGCTGAAAATCTTTCAGCAAAGATCACTATTCTTCTATAACGGCCCTCATTTCTGTTTGGTAATTCCCATCCTGCTGGCCACCCCCCAGGTTCATATCTTTACCCCCTTATTCCTGGACTATCTGCTCACCGGTCTCTCAATTTCACCCCTCCCTCAAGTCATTACTGCCACATTCCTCTTTTCAACCCTACACTGTCAACGAATTTTCTGATTCTGAAATCTTCAGGGGTTCCCACTGCCAATGTGAAAAATGTTCTCCACAGTATGACTTTAACCAACTTAGTCTTCTCTCTCCAGTTACCACTCCATTTCTCTACCTCCCTCAGCTGCAAAATATTCCTCAGAAGTTTTCTGTATTAGCTGTTTTCACTTCCTTGCCATTCTCTCTTCAATCCACTCCAGTTTGGCTTTATCCCTACTCCTCCTCTGAAATGACTTTCATGGATGAACTTCATGTCGCCACCTCAAGAATCAGTTCTCTATTCTCACACAAAGTCTCAAGCATTTAACACATGTGGACACTCTCTCCTTCTTGCAAAATATTCTTCCCTTAACTCCCATGTACGATGTCATTCCATGACAAAACCTGTCTGTGTGGGTTTGGGGTTTTGTTTTTGTTTTTACTTTGATTTGTACCTAGCCTCCTCTGGAGCACCTATTCACTTTTCTTATATCTTCTTCGACTATCTTCATCTTAAGAATAGATATTAATTTTGCCTTCTATATGAACATGGTCAGCCACTTACTAATACAACCATGCAAACAGCAAGGTCTCAGAAAGTTTCCCCTAACACAACAGACCTTTTTTTGGCTCTGTAGCTTGGTTCAAGCTGTTGCTTCTCCTGAATATCTGCTCAATAGTCCCTCTAAAAGTAACATCCCTTTTCAAAATTGAATCCCAAGAGAATGGACCACTTCCTCCTCTGTGCTCCCTATGCCATGTCTTTATGTCTCTCAAAGCCCCAAACCCTCCATTTCACTCACTGGCTTATATATCTGTCTTTATCTACAAGATTGAGAGTTCCTTGAGGGCATAGAATGTGTCTGACTTTTTCTGATCTGACACCAAGCTCAATGTCCACCACTTAGTAGCCATCCAAGTAATACATGGGAAATAGACGAGTGAAGGCTTGAATGGACTAGGCCAGGAGGAGCTGCAAGAGAAGTTGATGGTGGCTGCTACTGAAGTCAGCCATGGAAAGGGAAAGCTGGTGTTGGGCTGCACCCTGCAGGCCTGCAAGCCTGGTACTTGCCCAGCCTCAAGACCAAAGAGAGAGACCAGCGTCGGCAACAGACACATCAATGGTTTAATAGATGAGGGGTCTTACATGTCTGAAGCAAGGTCCTGGAGCAACACTCCACCATGTGAGACAGACAGAGGGCAGGACGTGGCAGCAGTCTTTGCTCCCAGTGGAAGAGGGAGATTACCAGTTACAGAGGGAATTGACATCAGGTTGGCTCATGGGTTACCAGGGAAACCAGCAGAGGAGCATGTCCCTCATTGCCCCTTTGGTAAACTGTCATAGTAGAGATAGTTCTGATCCAAAGATTAGAACAATCAGTAGCTGGGGCCAGAGGCAAGCATTAATACATAGGCATTTACTGATTCGGCTCTATGATTAAGAGAGAAGGTCATTCAGGTGAGTAGGGTGTAGGTGAGGCAGGGACTGCTCAAGCAGGGGAGGTACAAAGAACAAGAGAACAGCCACCTTGGGTGACCTGATCATACAGCTGGCTAGTGGGCACTGCCTGTCAGCTACCCTGTAACCCTGGCTTGGAACACAAGCTTGTTCCTGTGTTTTATTTTGAGTCAAGATCATGTCTCAAATCTGAGAGGCCAAGTAAAGATTACCTGCTGAATGTGTTAAGATCCAAACTGAGCAAGATGTGAGGGACAGATTGAGATAAGTTCAGGACAGCACCAGTGAACACAGAAATCGCAGAAGGCAAAAATGGCTTTTAAATGAGCTTGGCATATGCTGCAGGGGCCTACTGAAATTGCTCCTTTCCCGGCAACACAACAGTCTTCTAGCTGCCTTTTCCCCCCTCAGGTCTCGTCCTCTTCCTACTCATCCTCTGTACTGTTGCCAAAATCATCTTAATATTTTATTTTGCAAGTTTGAGTTTTTCACATCGCTGCTTGATGCCCTTTAGTCACCACCTCTGCAATCAGTTCTAAAGCTGTAACCATGACATCCCCTATCATTTGTTGTCAAGATCCCAGCTACCTCCTCAGCCTCATTTCTGAGCACTCTTCCCATGCCACCTCACCAAACTATATCTGTTCTCCCAAATGTGCCCTCTTCTCTCCCACCTCTTGCCTTCACACATGTTGGTACCTGTGCTGCTAATGTCGTTCTCCATTTCAGGCAGCTGGGACAATCTTATTCGTGTTTCTTGACTCAGATTCAAGATCACTTACTCTGACACTCCTTCTTATACTCTCACACCTCAAGAGTTCTGACTCCCTTGCTGGCGTCCAGTGATTTGTTAATGTTGCATTAGAACAATTACTACATTCCACTGCTTATCTTTTTAACTTAAAAATTGTAACACATATTTAAAATACAAGCAAAAACCATAAAGCTTAATGAACACACTCATGGAACAATCACCCAGAACGAAGTTTAGCAAACTTTTTCTGTAGAGGGCCAGATGTAAACGTTTCAGGCTTTGCAGACATATGGACTCTGTCACAACTACTTAAAATCTGTTGTAGTGAAAGCACTGATAGACAACTGTAAACAAAAGGATATGGATGTGTTCTAATAAAACTTTATGGACAAAAACAGAAGGAAGCTGAATTTGGCCTCTAGGCTGTGATGTACGGACCCCTGACCTAGATCAATTCCCATATAACCCATAGTTAATGACTATCTCCTACCTCTCCCAAAAGAGAAACACTATTGCGACATATATAGTAATTGCTATTCTTCTTCATAATTTTGCCGTTTAAGCATGAATCCCTAAACAGAGGAGTTTAATTTCTTATTTTTGTTATTTATATAAATGGAAGTTTATACTATGTATTCTTTTATATTTGACTTCTTTCACTCAATATGACATTTGTGAAATTCATCCATGTTACTGCCTATGGCTGTAGTTTGTTGATTTTCATTGTTGTAGAGTATTCCATCGCATGAATTTATTTTTTTCAATCTAGTACTGAGAATGAATACTTTGGTTGATTTCAGTTTTTCACTACTACGAATTATGCTATTACCTGGCTATGAAAAATCTTATACATGTATCTTAATGCACAGGCACACATTTCTGTTTCAGAATTAACTGTACCAATTTGTACCCCACCAGCAGTGTGTGAGATTTATTGTTCCACATCCTTGCCAATTCCTGATATTGTTCTCCTTCTCCTTTTTTAAAAAAATTTTAAGTTCAGTCATTCTGCTAGATGTGCAACAGTATCTCATTGTGGTTTTATTTTTGCATTTCCTTCTCTGATTAATGAAGCTGAGCCCTTGTCACATTTGTATTAGCCATTTTGATATCCTCCATTGTGAAGGCTTTGCCCTTTTACTTACTGATTTATAAGAAGTTGGTTTTATATTTTGGACACAAGCCCTTCATTATGTGTCGCAAATATCTTCTAGTTTAAAGCTTGTCTTTTCTCTTTCTTAATGTTATCTTAATGTGAACATAGGTTCTTAATTTTAATACTGTCCAATTTATCAATATTTTCCTTTATTTAATGATTTTTTATGTCCCACCTAAGAATTATTTTTCTGCTCTGAATTATCTAAAACGATAAAAAGTATTTTACATGTAGACATACAGCTAATGGAATATTGATTTTGTATGTGTGGGATAGGAGTCAAGATTTTATTTTTTTGCCATGTGAATATTTCTTTGTCCCAGCACTACATATTTATAAGGTCTTCATTTACCTTGTGCTCTATGCCTTTTTATTTAATTTACTTATTTTTTAAGGGGGGTAAATTAGGTGTTGATCTCTATAGGTCTTTTTTTCTGGACTTTCTATTATTTAAAATTTTGGCTATTATCCTTGCACACATTCCTTAATTATGGTCTTGGGCAAATCTTGGCCCTTAAAATTCCAACATAAACTTTAGAATCACCTCAAATTTCACAAAATAGCTGTTGGAATTTTGATTGGAGTGTGTTAAATTTTTACACCATGCTGGAGCAAGAGGATACCTTTATGATTTTGAATCCTCTAACCCATGACATGGATTACCATTACATTTATTTTTGGTCACTGTTTCACCTCAGTAATATTTTTTATTTTTCTGTGAAATATTCTTGAATACCTTTATTCAATGTAAAATATTGGGTACTTTTATGCTATTATAAATGGTATTGTTTCTGAAACTTTCAATTTTTTTACTCTGGTATAGAGAAATACAACTGACTTTTGTCTGTTGATCTTATATCTTGCAAACTTGTTAAACTAATTTATTAATTCTGGTAACTCATCTGTGAAGCTTTTTGGATTTTTCAGACAAACAATCACATTAAAAAAATGACATGTAAAATTTTTTTCCCAATCTTTCACCAATTGTTTTCACTTTCTTGCCTTACTGGATTGGCTAGGATTTCTAGTACACTGTTGAATAGAAGTAGTAACAGTGAGAATACTATGGGAATCCTTAATCTGATCTCAAAGGGAATGATTTCAACATTTCACCATTAAGCCTGACAGTTTTTTGTAGGTTTTCTATAGATTATCTTGAATCAGAATAAAAAACTTCCCCTTCATTTTTAGTACTACTGCTATGCTAGATGACCTAAAAAACTTCCCCCTGACTGCTTTCATGGTTATTTTCCTTGTCATTGCTTTCTGGCAGATTTTCTATGATGTGCATTTATTGTTGTTGTTGCTGTCGTTGTTGTTGTTGTTGTTATTACTACTGCTGTGGCTATTCTGCATGTGGTTTGTAACATTTCTTGAATTTGCAGATTGTTATCTTTCATGAGATGTGGCAAATTCTCACCATTGTTTTGTTCAAATGTTTCTTCTGTTCCATTCATTTTTTTATCTGTGTTCTAGAACTTCAATTATATGCAACTTAGATCTTCTCACAGCATCTTCTTTTTATTTTACCCTCTCATCACTGTTTTTAATCCTTTCATGTTTCCATGTTTTATTCTGGCTTTTTTTTTTCAGAGCTTTCTTTCAGTACAGTAATTCTCTATTCAGTTGTGTTTCATTTCTTATTATTTTTACCTACTGAGTTTTAAACACTGGTTATTATATTTTTCATATTGGAATTCTATTTGGTTCTTTTTCAAACTTACTATGTCTTCTATAGTTTCTAGTTCTTTGCCAAAACTTAAAATCTTGTCTTTTATCATCATAAATCTATTAAGCACAGTTTTCTAAGTCTGTGATTGATAACTCCAATAGCTGGAGTCCTCATGGATCTAATATTTGTTGTTTCTGCTGGTTCTTGTTTATGTTATCTTATTTCTTTGTGTGCCTAGCCATTTAAAAAGTTTTTGTTTAACACTGTATTTGCAAAATCAGAATTAATTTGTGGCCCAAGGGGACATTTTCATTCTCCATAGAGGATTTCACTTTTTTTCTTCTGCCAGTGCCCAGAGGCAACAGCAATCCAAAATACCTTGATCCAAATTCAGGGATTGAAATAACTGGATTTTTTTAAAACAGTGAGATATAATTACATGCCATAAAATTCACTTGTTTAAAGTGTACATATAATTCAAGAGCCTTTAGTATGCTCATAGAGTTCTGCAACCTTCACCATAACCTAATTTTAGGACAATCTTATCATGCCAAAAAGAAACCCTATACCAATTAGTACTCACTATTCATTCCCTGCCCAACTCTAGGGAACAACTAATACACTTTTGTTTTCCATAGCTTTGCTTTTTCTCGACATTTCATAAAAAGAATCGCACAGTATGTGGTCTTCTGTGACTAGATTCTTTCATTTAGCATAATGTTTTCAAGGTTCATCCATGTTGTAGCATGTGTCAGTACTTCATTCTTTCTTATTGCTGAAGAATATTCCATTGAATGGATATACCACTTTTGTTTATCCATTCATCAGTTGATGGGCATTTGGATTATTTCCACTTTTTGGTTATTATAAATATTGCTGCTATGAATATATGCATACTAGGTTTTATGTGGATGTTTTAATTTCTCTTGGGTATATGAATTGCTGGGTCATATGGCAACTCTATGTTTAATATTTTAAGGAACTACCAACCTGTTTTCGAAGTGAATGGATTCTGGGCTGAAGTTCCTGTGTCAGTCAGTGTAGCTCTCTGGCTTTCCAATCCAAAGCCATGAGAGTTTACTAGGTTCTCCTTTTGGTGGGCCCTGGATTTCAACTTTTTTGTTCTTATACAATACCTGCAACAATGTCATATGTGCTGCTTACTCTCTCAGCATCTCAGCCATCACTTTCAAAATTGGAAATTGATTTAGTCCATTCTGGCTGCTATAACAGAACACCATACACTGGGTGGCTTATTCATAACAGTAATTTATTTCTCACAGTTCTGGGCTAAGAAGTCCAAGATCATAGTGCCAACAGATTCAGTGTCTGGTAAGAGCCCAATTCCTGGCTCACCGAGTCTTCTGGCTATAACCTCACATGGCAAGAAGAAGCAAGAGGGCTCTCTTGGGCCTCATTTACAAAGGCACTAATCCCATTCATGAGGGCTCTACCTTCATGACCAATCAACTCCCAAAGCCACCTCCAAATACCATAACAATGGAGATTAGGTTTCAACATGAATTCAGGGGAGATGCAAACATTAAGCCTATAGCAGAAACACTTCCAAGGGAAAAATAACACCAAATACCATGCTTGACTCTCTGGATTTCTTCCTTCTCTCTGTTCTCAACCTGATAATTATTCTCTATCTTGTTACATCTTTTATGCCTTCAAGTAGATTTCTTATTATACATTTTATCTAGATGGTCTAGCGTTCTCAGAGTTTGATCTGAATTACCTAGTCTATCACTATTGATAGTAGAAGTCCTATGGTTATTTCTTTAGTTGTCAGTTTTCCCTAACTCTACTGTGAATTCCTTGAGGAAAAGGACTGTGTCTTGTTCATTTCTGCAGCACCAGACCCTGTCACCTAGTAGATGTTTTACAAATGTTATGAAAGTCTAAGTTCTTACTTTCAAGTATGGAACAGATGCTAAGTAATTAAAGCTGCTCACAGAATCTGGGAAAGCCAGAGAGCCAACCACAGTAACTATGAAGCTAGAGCAAACCTAGCTCCACAGACAGCAGGCCCACATACTGCACTTGTATTACTGATACCAACAAAGCTAGATCCTGGGCACTAATGCTAGATATGTTCCTGGGCAAAGTAGAGCTATTGCTACTGCTAAACAGGAAGACCAACAGGAAAAGGGATAGAATAGGGAAGAGCAGGGAATGCTGAGGAAGAGAGGGCAAGAAAGGGCATGATAAGTTTTGGAGAAACCTGATCTTGTGAAGGAATTGATAAGGGAATTCAATCTATTTTCAGTATTTCAAAAATTGAAGTAGATATCCTATAGAACTAGAAAGTAGGTTTCTTGAACCCCAGAGTCATTCCAAAGTGATTTATTACACTTCCAAGGATTAAGTAGATGATACAAGTGAATAAAATGATCCAGGAAGACAGATTCTACTGTGGACCACGCCTTTTTGTCCTTGCCCTGGCATGCCCTGCTTGAGAAGACTATGATCCATTCCACATATTTTTCTTTTCTAAAATTCCCATATTCCTTCCCTGTCATCATTCTCCAAGCCATTTAAATTCCATTGCTTTTCAAAAGGATTTCCTCAGTAGCTACTATGTGATCCACATGTCCCAATAACCTCTATGTAAATGTCTTTCAGGTAGAACAAGAGACTTCTTAATAAAAATGATTATATTTCTCACCCACTTACATAGATGTAATTTTTAAAATAAGAATGTTTCTTCAGAAGCATGGGACTCCTCAAGGAATATCATCTGGTTTTCAGCCATCCTGCCCACAAGTATATCAACTCCAAAACTAAGAAGTAACTCTGTAAACCCTGGGATAATCTGACTTCACCATAAAAGACTTTGTTTTCTTTTTAAATACACGTTACTACTTACTAAAAGATTTGGATGCAATAGAAAATGAAGGAAATACCCATTATCCAGAAGCAGGTGACTACTTCATCTCACTTCTTTTACATAAGGTCTCTAAGCAGTCTGTCATCTTCTTTCCACTTTTTAGAGTCTTCCTATATTTGATTGTTGTATTATATAAGGGTGAGACCTCAGACTTCCCAAAAGGCAAGAAAATCCCCACGTACCTGGGTAGAGCAAAAGAAAAAAGAGAGACAAAAGAATAGGGACAGGACCTGCACCTCGGAGAGGGAGCTGTGAGGAAGGAAAAGTTTCCACACACTGGGAAGCCCCTTCACTGGCAGAGATGGGAGGTGGGCAGGGGGGAAGCTTCAGAGCCACGGAGGAGAGCACAGCAACAGGGGTGCAGAGGGCAAAGTGGAGAGATTCTCACACAGAGGATCAGTGCCGCCCAGCACTCACCAGCCTGAGAAGCTTGTCTGCTCACTTGCTGGCACAGGTTGGGGCTGGGAGCTGAGGCTCGGGCTTCAGAGGTCAGACCCCAGGTAGAGGACTGGGGTTGGCTGTGTGAACAGAGCCTGAAGGGGGCTAGTGTGCCACAGCTAGCCAGGAGGGAGTCCGGGAAGAAGTCTGGACCTGCCTAAGAGGCAAGAGGCCATTGTTTTGGGGTGCATAAGGAGAGGGGATTCGGAGCACCACCTAAAAGAGCTCCAGAGACGGGCGCAAGCTGTGGCTATCAACACAGACACTAGAGACGGGCATGAGATGCTAAGGCTGATGCTGCAGCCACCAAGAATCCTCTGTGCAAGCACAGGTCACTATCCACACCCCACCGGGAGCCTGTGCAGCATGCCACTGCCAGGGTCCCGTGATCCACGGACAACTTCCCTGGGAGAACACACGGTGTGCCTCAGTCTGTTGCAAGGTCACACCAGCCTCTGCCGCTGCAGGCTCGCCCCACATTGCAATTATAACTACCGTACCCCTCCCTCCCCTCGGCATGAGTGAGCAAGGGCTCCCTAATCAATGCTGCTTTAACCCCATCCTGTCTGGGTGGGAACAGATGCCTGAGGGCGACATACAGGCAGAGGTGGGGCCAAAACAAAAGCTGAACCCCAGGAGCTGTGCGAACAAAGAAGAGAAAGGGAAATCTCTCCCAGCAGCCTCAGGAGCAGCAGATTAAATCCCCACAATCAACTTGATATAACCTGCATCTGTGGAATACCTGAATAGACAACGAATAAACCCAAATTTGAGGTTGTGGACTTTGGGAGCAACTGTAGACTTGGGGTTTGCAGTCTGCGACTGATTTGTTTCTAATTTTTATGTTTATCTTAGTATACTTTTTAGTGCTTGTTATTATTGGTGAATTTCTTTATTGGTTTGGTTGCTCTACTTTTTAAATTAATATTTTTAAATTTTTTTATTTTAATAATTTTATTTATTTATTTATTTATTTTCTTGCTTTTTTTCCCCCTTTTCTTCTAAGCCACGTGTCTGACAGTGTCTTTGTGCTCCAGCTGGGTGTCAGGCCTGAGCCTCTCAGGTAGGAGAGCCGAGTTCAGGGCATTGGAATACTAGAGACCTCCCAGCCCCACAAGATATCAATCAGCAAGAGCTCTCCCAGAAATCTCTGTCTCAACGCTAAGACCCAGCTCCACCCAATGGTCAGCAAGCTCCAGTGCTGGACACCCCATGCCAAACAACTAGCAGGACTGGAACACAACCCCACCCATCATCAGAGAGGCTGCCTAAAATAATATTAAGTTCACAGACACCGCAAAACACACCACTGATGTGGCCCTGCCCACCAGAAAGACAAGATCCAGCCCACCCACCAGAACACAGGCACCAGTCCCCTCTACCAGGAAGCCTACACAAGCCACTGAACCACCAAAAACACTGGGGGAAGACACCAAAAACAACAGGCACTATGAACTTGCAGCCTGCGAAAAGGAGATCCCAAACACAGTAGTTAAAAAAAATGAGAAGACATAGAAATATGCAGCAGATGAAACAGCAAGGTAAAAATTCATCAGACCAAACAAATGAAGACAAAATAGGCAGTCTACCTGAAAAAGAATTAAGAGTAATGATAGCAAAGATGATCCAAAATCTCGGAAATAGAATGGAGAAAATACAAGAAACGTTTAACAAGGACCTAGAAGAACTAAAGAGCAAACAAACAATCAT
>NC_041224.1:150838839-150839425 GCF_002837175.3 Physeter macrocephalus
CGGGAAGATAAAATAGTGGAAATAACTACCACAGAGCAGAATAAAGAAACAAGAATGAAAAGAACCGAGGACAGTCCAGAGACCTCTGGGACAACATTAAATGTGCCAACATTCGAATTATAGGGGTCCCAGTAGAAGAAGAGAAAAAAAAAGGGACTGAGAAAATATTTGAAGAGATTATAGTTGAAAACTTCCCTAACCTGGGAAAGGAAATAGCCACCCAAATCCATGAAGTTCACAGAGTCCCCTACAGGATAAATCCAAGGAGAAACATGCCAAGACACATATTAATCAAACTATTGAAAATTAGATACAAAGAAAAAATATTAAAAGCATCAAGGGAAAAGCAACAAACAACAAACAAGGGAATTCTGATAAGGATAACAGCTGATCTTTCAGCAGAAACTCTGCAGGCTAGAAGGGAGTAGCAGGATATATTTGAAGTGATCAAAGGGAAAAACCTACAACCAAGATTACTCTACCCAGCAAGGATCTCATTCAGATTTGATGGAGAAATTAAAATCTTTACAGACAAGGAAAAGTTAAGAGAATTCAGCACCACCAAACCAGCTTTACAACAAACACT
>NC_041224.1:150840253-150841933 GCF_002837175.3 Physeter macrocephalus
TAGCAATTCTCATATCAGACAAAATAGACTTTAAAATAAAGACTATTACAAGAGACAAAGAAGGACACTACATAATGATCAAGGGATCAATCCAAGAAGATATAACAATTGTAAATATTTATGCACCCAATATAGGAGCACCTCAACACATAAGACAAATGCTAACAGCCATAAAAGGGGAAATCGACAGTAACACAGTCATAGTAGGGGACTTTAACAGACCACTTTCACCAATGGACAGATCATCCAAAATGAAAAGAAATAAGGCAACACAAGCTTTAAATGACACATTGAACAAGATGGACTTAATTGATATTTATAGGACATTCCATCCAAAAACAACAGAATACACTTTCTTCTCAAGAGCTCATGGAACATTCTCCAGGATAGTTCATATCTTGGGTCACAAATCAACCCTTAGTACATTTAAGAAATGTGAAATCATATCAAGTATCTTTTCTGCCCACAATGCTATGAGACTAGATATCAATTACAGGAAAAAAAAACCTGTAAAAAATACAAACTAAAGGAGGCTAAACAATACACTATTGAATAACCAAGAGATCACTGAAGAAATCAAGGAGGAAATCAAAAATATCTAGAAACAGGGCTTCCCTGGTGGCGCAGTGGTTGAGAGTCCGCCTGCCGATGCAGGGGACACGGGTTCGTGCCCCAGTCCGGGAAGATCCCACATGCCACGGAGCGGCTGGGCCCGTGAACCATGGCCACTGAGCCTGTGTGTCTGGAGCCTGTGCTCCACAACAGGAGAGGCCACAACAGTGAGAGGCCTGCATACCACAAAAAAAAAAAAAAGGGATAAAAATATCTAGAAACAAATGACAATGAAAACACGACAACCCCAAACCTGTGGGATGCAGCAAAAGCAGTTAGAAGAGGGAATTTTACAGCAATACAATCCTACCTCAAGAAACAAAAAACACCTCAAATGAACAACCTAACCTTACACATAAAGCAATTAGAGAAAAAAGAACAAAAAAAATCCCAAAGTTAGCAGAAGGAAATAAATCATAAAGATCAGATCAGAAATAAATGAAAAAGAAATGAAGGAAACAATAGCAAAGATCAATGAAACTAAAAGCTGGTTCATTCAGAAGAAAAACAAAATTGATAAACCATTAGCCAGACTCATCAAGAAAAAAAGGGAGAAGACTCAAATCAATAGAATTAGAAATGAAAAAGGAGACGTAACAACTGACACTGCAGAAATACAAAGGATCATGAGAAATTAATATAAGCAATTACATGACAATAAAATGGACAACCTGGAAGAAATGGACAAATACTTAGAAAAGGACAACCTTCCGAGACTGAACCAGGAAGAAATAGAAAATATAAACAGACCAATCACAAGCACTGAAACTGAAACTGTGATTAAAAATCTTCCAACAAACAAAAGCCCAGGACCAGATGGCTTCATAGGAGAATTCTATCAAACATTTAGAGAAGACCTAACACCCATATTTCCCGAATTCTTCCAAAATATAGCAGACGGAGGAACACTCCCAAACTCACTCTATGAGGCCACCATCACCCTGATACCAAAACTACACAAAGATGTCACAAAAAAGAAAACTACAGGCCAATACCACTGATGAACATCGATGCAAAAATCCTCAACAAAATACTAGCAAACAGAATCCAACAGCACATTAAAAGGAT
>NC_041224.1:150842668-150844383 GCF_002837175.3 Physeter macrocephalus
CAACATAATAAAGGCCATATATGACAAACCCACAGCCAACATCGTTCTCAATGGTGAAAAACTGAAAGCATTTCCTCTAAGATCAGGAACAAGAGCAGGTTGCCCACTCTCAGCACTATTATTCAACATAGTTTTGGAAGTTTTAGCCACAGCAATCAGAGAAGAAAAAGAAATAAAAGGAATATAAATTGGAAAAGAAGAAGTAAAACTGTCACTGTTTGCAGATGACATGATACTATAGATAGAGAATCCTAAAGATGTTACCAGAAAACTACTAGAGCTAATAAATGAATTTGGTAAAGTAGCAGGATACAAAATTGATGCATATAAATCTCTTGCATTCCCCTATACTAATGATGAAAAATCTGAAAAAGAAATTAAGGAAACATTCCCATTTACAATTGCAACAAAAGGAATAAAATACCGAGGAATAAACCTACCTAAGGAGACAAAAGACCTGTATGCACAAAACTATAAGACACTGATGAAAGAAATTAAAGATGATACAAACAGATGGAGTGAAATACCATGTTCTTGGATTGGAAGAATCAACATTGTGAAAATGACTATACTAACCAAAGCAATCTACAGGTTCAGCTTCTTTTCCAATTTGTATTTCTTTTTCTTCTCTGATTGCCATGGCTAGGCCTACCAAAACTATGTTGAATAATAGTGGCAAGAGTGGACACGCTTATTTTGTACCTGATCTTAGAGGAAATGCTTTCAGTTTTTCACCATTGAGAATGATGTTTGCTGTGGGCTTGCTGTATATGGCCTTTATTATGTGGAGGTAGGTTCCCTCTATGTCCACTATCTGCAGTGTTTTTATCATAAATGGGTGTTGAATTTTGTCAAAAGCTTTTTCTGCATCTATTGAGATGATCATATGGTTTTTATTCTTCAATTTGTTAATATGGTGTATCACATTGATTGATTTGCATATATTGAAGAATCCTTGCATCCCTGGGATAAATCCCACTTGATCATGGTGTATGATCCTTTTAATGTGTTGTTGGATTCTGTTCGCTAGTATTTTGTTGAGGATTTTTGCATCTACATTCATTAGTGATATTGGACTGTGAAGCCATCTGGTCCTGGACTTTTGTTTATTGGAAGATTTTTAATCACAGTTTCAATTTCATTACTTGCAATTGGTCTGTTCATGTTGTCTATTCCCTCGTCAGTCTTGCAAGGTTTTACCTTTCTAAGAATCTGTCCATTTCTTCCAGGTTGTCAGTTTTATTGCATAGAGTTGCTTGTAGCAGTCTCTTAGGACGCTTTGTATTTCTGCCGTGTCGGTTGTAACTTTTTTTTCGTTTCTAATTTTATTGATTTGAGTCCTCTCCCTCTTTTTCTTGATGAGTCTGGCTAATGGTTTATCAATTTTATTTATCTTCTCAAAGAACCAGCTTTTAGTTTTATTGATCTTTGCTATTGTTTCCTTCATTTCTTTTTCATTTATTTCTGATCTGATCTTTATGATTTCTTTCCTTCTACTAACTTTGGGTTTTGTTTGTTTTTCTTTATCTAGTTCCTTTAAGGGTAAGGTTAAATTGTTTATTTGAGATTTTTCTTATTTCTTGAGGTAGGCTTGTATTGCTATCAATTTCCCTCGTAGAACTGCTTTTGCTGCATCCTATAGGTTTAGGATCATCGTGTTTTTGTTATAATTTGTCTCTAGGTATTGTTTGATTTCCTCTTTGATTTCTTCAGTG
>NC_041224.1:150844504-150846843 GCF_002837175.3 Physeter macrocephalus
TAAGGTTAGATTGTTTATTTGAGATGTTTGTTGTTTCTTGAGGTAGGCTTGTATAGCTATAAACTTCCCTCTTAGAACTGCTTTAGCTGCATCCCATAAGTTTTGGATCGTCTTGTTTTCATTGTCATTTGTCTGTAGGTATTTTTTGATTTCCTCTTTGATTTCTTCAGTGATCTCTTGGTTATTTTGTAAAGTATTGTTTAGCCTCCATGTGTTTGTGTTTTTTACTTTTTTTTTTTTTTTTTTTTTGAGAAAGAGCATGCTTTATTGGGAAGAGAGCACTGTACGCGACCAACATACGAAGAGGGCTGGATGGGCATCCTACACATCATGCTCAAGAGGTACTCGGGGTTCTGTGCTAGTGAAGATCAACCGGAACACGGACTCCTGGGCAACTTCCCCAACCTCACACCTCTGAGGGGGTCGACACACTTCCAACCTTTTCCTGGAAGGCAACTGTGGTCCACTAGAGATAGAGCCCCTCAGGGGTGCCTTCTTGTTTTTTATAAAGAATATTTTCTTTAGACCTTTTGAAGTCTTCATTTGTTACTTTCATCCTACGTTCTCTCAAGGCCATCAGACCAGCTTCCGTACAGATTGCCTTGATGTCGGCACCAGATCATCTAATTGATTTCTAACCTCAGAGCACTATGGTCAGAAAAGATACTTGATATGATTTCAATTTTGTTAAATTTACTGAGGCTTGATTTGTGAACCAGGATGTGATATATCCTGGAGAATGTTCTGTGCGCACTTGAGAAGAAAGTGTAATCTGCTGGTTTGGGATGGAATGTCCTGTAAATATCAATGAAATCTATCTGGTCTATGTGTCATTTAAAGCTTGTGTTTCCTTATTAATTTTCTGTTTGGATAATCTGTCCAATGGTGTAAGTGAGGTGTTAAATTCCCCCCCTCCATTATTATTGTGTTACTGTCAATTTCTTTTATAGCTGTTAGCAGTTGCCTTATGCATTGAGGTGCTCTTATGTTGGGTATATATATATTTATAATTGTTATATCTTCTGGTCAGAAAAGATACTTGATATGATTTCAATTTTGTTAAATTTACTGAGGCTTGATTTGTGAACCAGGATGTGATATATCCTGGAGAATGTTCTGTGCGCACTTGAGAAGAAAGTGTAATCTGCTGGTTTGGGATGGAATGTCCTGTAAATATCAATGAAATCTATCTGGTCTATGTGTCATTTAAAGCTTGTGTTTCCTTATTAATTTTCTGTTTGGATAATCTGTCCAATGGTGTAAGTGAGGTGTTAAATTCCCCCCCCATTATTATTGTGTTACTGTCGATTTCTTTTATAGCTGTTAGCAGTTGCCTTATGCATTGAGGTGCTCTTATGTTGGGTATATATATATTTATAATTGTTATATCTTCTTCTTGGATTGATCCCTTGATCATTATGTAGTGTCCCTCCTTGTCTCTTGTAACATTCTTTCTTTTAAAGTCTACTTTATCTGATACGAGTATTGCTACTCCAGCTTTCTTTTGATTTCCATTTGCCTGGAATATCTTTCTCCATCCCCTCACTTTCAGTCGGTATGTGTCCCTAGGTGTGAAGTGGGTCTCTTGTCAACAGCATATAGATGGGTCTTGTTTTTGTATGCATTCAGCAAGCTTGTGTCTTTTGGCTGGAGCATTTAATCCATTCACGTTTAAGGTAATTATTGATATGTATGTTCTTATTACCATTTTCTTAATTGTTATGGGTTTGTTTTTGTCGGTCCTTTTCTTCTCTTGTGTTTCCCACTTAGAGAAGTTCCTTTAGCATTTGTTTTAGAGCTGGTTTGGTGGTGCTGAATTCTCTTAGCTTTTGCTTGTCTGTAAAGCTTTTGATTTCTCCATTGAATCGCATGAGATCCTTGCTGGGTAGGGTAATGTTGGTTGTAGGTTCTTCCCTTTCATCACTTTAAATATTTCATGCCACTCCCTTCTAGCTTGTAGAGTTTCTGCTGAGAAATCAGCTGTTAACCTTATGCTAGTTCCCCTGTATGTTACTTGTTGTTTTTCCCTTGTTGCTTTCAATAATTTTTCTTTGTCTTTAATTTTTGCCAATTTGATTACTATGTGTCTCAGCATGTTTCTCCTTGGGTTTATCCTGCCTGGGACTCTCTGCACTTCCTGGTCTTGGGTGGCTATTTCCTTTCCCATGTTAGGGAAGTTTTTGACTATAATCTCTTCCAATAGTTTCTCGGGTCCTTTCTCTCTCTCTTCTCCTTCTGGAAGCCCTATAATGCAAGTGTTGTTGTGTTTAATGTTGTCCCAGAGGTCTCTTAGGCTGTCTTCATTTCTTTTCATTCTTTTTTCTTTATTCTGTTCTGTG
>NC_041224.1:150847079-150847254 GCF_002837175.3 Physeter macrocephalus
ACCATTCTGTCTTCCAGGTCACTTATCCATTCTTCTGCCTCAGTTATTCTGCTATTGATTCCTTCTAGTGTATTTTCATTTCAGTTATTGTATTGTTCATCTCTGTTTGTTTATTCTTTAATTATTCTAAGTTTTTGTTCTTTAACTCTTCTAGGTCTTTGTTAAACATTTCTTG
>NC_041224.1:150847280-150906660 GCF_002837175.3 Physeter macrocephalus
TGCGGAGCACAGGCTCCGGACGCGCAGGCCCAGCGGCCATGGCTCACGGGCCCAGCCGCTCCGCGGCATGTGGGATCCTCCCGGACCGGGGCGCGAACCCGGTTCCCCTGCATCGGCAGGCGGACGCGCAACCACCGCGCCACCAGGGAAGCCCTAAGCTTTTGTTCTTTAACTCTTCTAGGTCTTTGTTAAACATTTCTTGTGTTTTCTTGATCTTTGCCTCCATTATTTTTCTGAAGTCCTGGATCATCTTCACTATAATTATTCTGAATTCTATTTCTGGAAGGTTGCCTATCTCCACTTCATTTAGTTGTTTTGCTGGGGTTTTTACTTGTTCCTTCATCTGGTACATGGCTCTCTGCCTTTTCATCTTGTCTGTCTTTCTGTGAATGTGGTTTTTGTTCCACAGGCTGCAGGATTGTAGTTCTTCCTGCTTCTGCTGTCTGCCCTCTCAGGAATTTCCCCCTTTGGCTGAAACTTTCTGTTAACCTAACTACATTGGAGAAAACTGAGGTTAACCACAATAGGAGGCACCTTCTCTCTCTGGCCTTTGACTACATTAAGAGAACAACCACCATGGCAATTCCAAAGTCTTTGTGTTACATTCAAAATTGCACCTGGCTATCTACTAATATAATTTCAAGCATGCAACATGATGTTCCTCCAATAGCAAAAAGCAACATGGGAGTGGGTAAAAAAAATTATTAGCTGCATTTCACGAAACAGGGCACTATAAAAAGGATTGGTAATCTGCTAAAGGGCTCTAGCAAAATCCTAGTAAACTGAGATCACATATAACATCTAAGTTATAGGGAAGATACCCTATTCCCTTGTTTTTGATTAGCTATGAACGTTGAGAAGGCAAACTACTCTCCTCTTTATAAAAGTTCACTTACTAAGGTAAGGAAGTGGGTAGACTTGCCATTTTGCCTGAAGCAGTTACCTGATCTAAGGATATTTTTTTGTGTATAGTAGTCATCTGTGCTACTAAAAAATAATGGGGAGAGGACAAGGAAGTAATACTGATAGGGGAAAAACCTTGATTCCTACAAAAGAACAGAAAAAGAGTTGAGACTAATTTACTAATGTTGTTCTTTGGGGGGAAACCTATCTCTCTTTGTGTATACACATAGACACACACAAATATATAAATATATATTACATATATCTGACAGATAATATTTTCCAAAGATATCTCCCAACCCACGTTCTCTTATGCTAGGTGACCTTGCCATTCTGCCATTAAGAGATGGAGTCTTGTGACATCAGCAGCATGGCCGAGTGACAGTCTCTCCCCTTCAATCTACAACCAGTAAAACACCCACAGCTCAACAAAGGTGCCTCTACCCAACACACCAGGTTGCCAAAGAATTCCACACACCTGTTCATCTAAAGGTGGGTGGACTGGAACACACAGAGGAGGTGGAAACAGGGGAATCTTGGAGGTGGTGCCTGCAATCCTGGCATTCCAGAGAACGCAGTAGTAGCAGGGGAGGTGGTGCATACAACTCCAGCCTCTTGGCCGCAGTGGCACCTGTGGCCACAGGTAACTGGGCAGCAGTGGCAGTGGGGTCTGGGACCCCAACACTCCAATCACTGAGGTGCCCACGATACCAGCCCCTTTCCTCCAATCCTGCAGCAGCAGAGCCCATGGAGCTTGAAACACCAGACACAGCAGAGGCTCCATGCATCCTGGCTCCCATCCTCCAGCCTCCCTCTCCCCCTGCAGCAGCAGAGCCTGACACTCAGGGGAACCTGCACACAGCAGAAGAGCCTACCATCCTGGTGCCCCAGGCAGCAACACCAGTGATACTGACAGTAGCACAGCACCAATGACCCTAGAGGCACAAGACGCCATAACAAGGGCTCAGGGCGACACCTCTGAGAGGCAGTGGAGGGCATAAAGGGCCAACTCTCAATTCTAACCAGAGGCAGCTCCGGTAAGAAAAAACAAAAACGTGTGCTATAGTGCCACCTACTGGAATACAGAAGAAAAGCCTTTAATTTCTAACCTGTTAAATCATTAGAATCAAGTAGAATGGTGTTTGCTACTTCAAATGCATCAGTAGATAAACAACTAACTCATCAAGCACCATGAATACTCACCACAGTAACACTGTATCACAAAGAGCAAATGACAGTTCTCCAGAAACCAAACTTAAAGTCATGGAATACTGCAATCTAACTGATAGAGAATTCAAAATAGCTGCCATGAAGAAACTCAATGAGATACAAGAAAACTCAGAAACGCAATTCAGTGAACTCAAAAATAAAATTAATGAACAGAATACTTTACCAAAGATATTGAAACTCTAAAAAAGAAACAAACGGAAATTTGGGAGTTGAAGAACTCAATACATGAGATGAAGAATGCATTAGAAATCACTGGAAATAGGGCAGACCATAGGGAAGAGAGAATTAGTGAGCTCAAAGATAGAAGTCTAGAAGTGATACCAGTAGAAGAAAGAGAAGTACATACTTTAAAAATGAGGAAATTCTATGAGAGCTATCTGACTTTTTTAGGAAGGGCAACAGAGTAATGGGTATCCCAGAAGAAGAAAGAGAGAGAAGGGAGCGGAGAGTTTATTTAAAGAAACAATAGCTGAGAACTTTCCAAACCTGGGGAAGGAGCTGAATATACAAGTCCATGAGGCAAAGAGAACACTTAATTAGCCCAATGCAAAAAGACCTCTTCCAAGACACACTGTATTAAAACTGTCAAAAGTCAATGATGAAGAATTTTAATGGCAGCCAGGGAAAAAAGGATGGTAACTTACCATCCAGTAGGCTATCGGCAGATTCCTCAACAGAAACTCTACAGGCCAGGAGGGAGTAAAACAACACTCTCAAAATACTGAAGGATAAAAATTATCACCCTCGAATACTCTATCCAGCAAAGTTCCATGCAGATATAAGGAGAAATAAAGATTTTACCAGACAAACAAAAGCTAAGGGAGTTCATTAACAGTAGACCTGACTTACAAGAAATGCTGAAAGCAGCTCTTCCACAAGAAACAAAAAGGCAAGAGTACACAAAAATGTGAGTAAGGTAATAAATAGACAGGCACAAGCAGAAAATCTCAACTCTTTATCAGAATAGGTTTTTATTTTTTATTCTTTTTGGCCGTGCCACGTGGCCTGCAGGATCTTAGTTTCCCAGCCAGGGATTGAACCCAGGCCCTCTGCAGTGAAAGCACAGAGTGTTCACCACTGGACCACAAGGGAATTCCCCAGAATAGGTTTTTAAACACTTTATTATAGCATAAAGTTTAAAGCAGGGGGGAAGCAGAAAAATAACTTTAGTTACTTCAATTTGGTAATAAACTTGCAATATAAAAAGGGATAATTTGAGATGACAAAAACACAAAAGGCAAGGGGAAAAGGATGAAACCCATATAGGTAAATAAAGATAAGATGCTATCAGCAGAAAAAGGACTATTTTATCCAAGAGAAAGCTTATACAACCTCATGGTAACCACAAAACGTAAATCTAGAGCACAGACATGAAATAAAATATTTAAAAAGAGTAAACTGAGAAAAACATCATAGAAAACCTCAAACCAAAATGGCGGACGGAAACACAAGGAAAAAGAAGCAATGGAGATATACAGCAACTAGAAAACAAAAGATAAAATGGCAATACCAAGTTCTCATCTATCAGTAACTACTCTATGTGTAAATGGATTGAGGGCACCAATCAAAAGACACAGAGTGCCTCAGTGGATTAAAAAACAAGACCCAACAATATGCTGCCTCCAGGAGACTCACCTGAGCTCTAAGGACAAATATAGGCTCAAAGTGAAGAGATGTTATGTGATACTCCAAGCAAATGGGAACCAAAAGAAAGCAAATGTAGCCATACTCATATCAGACAAAGTAGACTTGAAGCCAAAAAAAAAAGGTAACAAGAGACAAAGATGAACAGTATATAATGATAAAGGAGATAATTCATTGAGAAGACATAATAGTTAATATATATACACCTAACATAGGAGCACCAAAACATATAAAACAATTATTAACAGACCTAAAGGGAGAAATTGACAGCCACACAGTAATAGTAGGGGACTTTAACACCCCACTTACATCAATGGATAGATCATCCAGATGGAAAGTGAACAAGGAAACAAGAGCCCTAAATAAAGCATTATACAAAATGGATTAGACAGATTTGTACAGAACATTCCATCCAAATGCAGCAGAATATACATTCTTCTCAAGTGCAGATGGAACTTTTTCAAGGATAGACCATATGTTGGGGACAAAACAAATCTCAAGAAATTTAAGAAGAATGAAATCATATTAAACATCTTTTCCAATCACAATGGTATGAAACTAGAAATCAACTACAAGAAGAAAACTGGATCAGTCACGAACATGAAGACTGAACAACATGCTGCAGAACAACTATCGGGTCAACAAAGACATCAAAGGAGAAATAAAAAATTACCTGAAGACATATGAAAATGAAATATGATATACCAAAACATGTGGGATGCAGCAAAAGCAGTATTAAGATGGAAGTTTATAGCAATACAGGCCTACCTCAAGAAACAAGAAAAATCTCAAATAAACAATCTAATATACACCTGAAGGAACTAGAAAAAGAAGAACAAGTGAAGCCAAAAATCAACAGAAGGGAGGAAATAATAAAGATCAGAACAAAAATAAATGAAATACAGTCTAAAAAGACAATAGAAAAATCAATGAAACTAAAAGCTGGTTCTCTGAAAAGATAAATAAAATTGATAAACCTGTAGCTAGACTCACTAAGAAAAAGAGAAGGCTCTAATAAATAAAATCACAAATGAAAGAGGAGAAATAACAATGGATAACACAGAAATACAAAGGATTATAAAAGAATATTATGAACAGCTATATGCTCACAAACTGGACAATGTAGAAGACATGGACAAATTCTTAGAATCATACAATCTTCCAAGACACACTCACGAAGAAATGGAAAATCTGAATAGACCAATCACTAGTACAGAGATTGAAACAGTAATCAAAAACCTCCCCTAAAATAAAAGTCCAGAACCAAGTGGATTCACAGGTGAATTCCACCAAAAATTCAAAGAAGACTTAATACCTATCCTTCTCAAACTCTTCCAAAAATCTGAAGTGGAGGGAACACTTCCTAACTCATTCTATGAGGGCAACATCACCCTGATACCAAAACCAGACAGACACAACACACAAAAAGGAAAATTACAGGCCAGTATCTCTGATGAACAGATGCAAAAATCCTCAACAAAATATCAGCAAACTGAATTCAACAATACATTATAAAGATCATATACCATGATCAAGTGGGATTTATTCCAGGGATGCAAGGATGGTTGAACATCTGCAAATCAACATGATACACCACATAAACAAAACGAAGGATAAAAACTATATGATCATCACAACAGATGCAGAAGAAAAAAAAACATTTGGCAAGATTCAACACTCATTTACAATAAAAACTCTCAAAGTGGGTACAGAAGGAATGTACCTCAACATAATAAAGGACATATATGATAAACCCATAGTTAACACATACTCAATAGTGAAAAACTGAAAGCTCGCTCTCTAAAATCAGGAACAAAAAAGGATGCCCACTCTCACTACATAGTATTAGAAGTCCTAGCAAGAGCAATTAGGCAAGAAAAAAATAAGGCATCCAAACTGGAAAGGAAGAAGTAAAACTGTCACTATTTGCAGATGACATGATATTATATATTGAAAACCCTAAAGACTTCACCAAAAAACTTTTGGAACTAATACATGAATTCAGTAAAGTTGCAGGATACATAATCAATATATAAAAATATATTGCAGTTCTATACACTAATAATGAATCATCAGATAGAGAAATAAAGACAACAATCCCATTTACAATTGCATCAAACAGAATAAAATACCTAGGAATAAATTTAACCAAGGAGGTAAAAGACCTGTACACTGAAAACTATTAAGAGATTGTTGAAAGGAAATGAAGGAAACACAAATAAATGGAAAGATATACTGTGTTCATAGGTTGAAAAAATTAATATTATCAGAATGTCCGTATTACCTAAAGAAATCTACAGATTCAGTGCAATTCCGATAAAAAAAAAAAGGACATTTTTCACAAAAATTGAACAAAAAATTCTACAACTTATATGGAATAACAAAAGACCCAGAATAGCCAAAGCAATCCTGAGAAAAAAGAACAAAGCTGAATGTATCACACTCCCTGATTTTAAACTATATTACAAAGCCACAGTAATCAGAAGAGCATGGTGTTGGCAGAAAAACAGATACATAGGTCAATGGAACAGAATTGAGAGCCCAGAAATAAACCCACACATATATGGACAAATAATTTATGACAAAGGCACAAAGAACATACAATGGAGAAAGGATAGTCTCTTCAATAAACAGTGTTGGGAAAACTGGACAGCCACATGCAAAAATACTAAACTAGAGCACTATCTCACACCATACTCAAAAATAAACTTAAAATGGATTAAAGACTTGAATATAAGACCTGAAACCATAAAACTCCTAGAAGAAAACATAGACAGTATGCTCTTTGACATCAGTCTTAGCCACATTTTTCTAGATATGTCTCCTCAAGCAAAGGAAACAAAAGCAAAAATAAACAAATTAGACTACATCAAATTAAAAAGCTTATGCACAGCAAAGGAAACCATCAACAAAACAAAAAGACAACCTACCAAATGGAAGAAGATACTTGTAAATCATATATCCGATAAGGGGTTAATATCCAAAATATACAAAGAACTCACACAACTTAACATTAAAAAAACCCCAAACAATCCAATTAAAAAATGGGCAGAGGAGCTGAATAGACATTTTTCCAAAGGAGACATACAGATGGCCAACAGGCACATGAAAAAATGTTAAACATCACAAATTATTAGGAAAACGCAAATCAAAACTACAATGAGATGTTATTACCATATGATCCAGCCAGCTCACTTCTGGGTATTTATCAAAAGAATATGAAAACACTAATTTGAAAAGATACCTGCACCCTTATGTTCTTCGTGGCATTATTTACAATAACCAAGATATGGAAACAACCCATCAAGAGATGAATGCATAAAGAAGATGTGAGATACATACATATACATACACAATGGAATACTACTCAGCCATAAAAAAAGATGAAATCTTGCCATTTTCGACATCATGGTTGGACCTTGAGGGTATTATGTTAAAGTAAAATAAATCAGATGGAGAAAGACAAAAACCATATGACTTCACTCATATGTGGAATATAAAAAAAAAACCAACCAACAAACAAAATAAATGAACAAACCAAACCACACAAAAATGTAGATACATAGAACAGAGAAGTGGTTACTAGAGAGGAAGGGGCAGGGGGGAGGGCAAAATGGGTAAAGGTGGATCAACTGTATGGTGAAGGATACAAACTAAATTTTTGATGGTGAGCACCCTGTAGTGTATACAGAAGTAGAATACAAGGTTGTATGCATGAAACATATAATGTTACAAATAAAATCTACCTCAATCAAAAATAAATTTTAAAAAATCAGGGAATTCCCTGGCTGTCCAGCAGTTAGGACTTGGCGCTTTCATTGCCAAGGGCCTGGGTTCGATCCCTGGTCAGGGAACTAAGATCCCACAAACCAAGCAGGATGGTCAAAAAATAACCAAATGACAAAACAACAACAACAACAACAACAAAATAAGTCTTTAAAAAATTTTTTTAATTTTAAAATCTTTTTCTCTCTATTTTTCTAAAACACTTTATTTTTTATAAAATTTTTAAAGGTTACTTTCCATTTACAGTTATTACAAATTATTGGCTATATTCCCTGTATCTTACACCCAATAGTTTGTATCTCCCACTCCCCCAGCCCAATATCACCACTCCCCTCTCCTCCCCAATGGTAATCACTAGTTTGTTCTCCATATCTAAGTCAACTTCTTTTTTTTTTATTCACTAGTTTGCTATTTTTTAGATTCCACATAGAAGTGACATCACACAGTGAGAGAGAGATGGAGTTTTAATTCCTTTCCTCTCCCCTTGAATCTGGGTTCAGCTGGCCTTAGTGGTTTGCATGTACCTAACAGAATGCAACAGAGATGAACATAGGTTACTTTTAAGTCTAGATTTTTTTTTTAAAAAAGTACTAGTTTCCACCTGGTTCACTTGGAACTCAGTCTCCAGATATTCCCTTTCAGAATGCTCCCTTTGGGATGCATCAAACAGAATAAAATACCTAGGAATAAATTTAACCAAGGAGGTAAAAGACCTGTACACTGAAAACTATTAAGAGATTGTTGAAAGGAAATGAAGGAAACACAAATAAATGGAAAGATATACTGTGTTCATAGGTTGAAAAAATTAATATTATCAGAATGTCCGTATTACCTAAAGAAATCTACAGATTCAGTGCAATTCCGATAAAAAAAAAAGGACATTTTTCACAAAAATTGAACAAAAAATTCTACAACTTATATGGAATAACAAAAGACCCAGAATAGCCAAAGCAATCCTGAGAAAAAAGAACAAAGCTGAATGTATCACACTCCCTGATTTTAAACTATATTACAAAGCCACAGTAATCAGAAGAGCATGGTGTTGGCAGAAAAACAGATACATAGGTCAATGGAACAGAATTGAGAGCCCAGAAATAAACCCACACATATATGGACAAATAATTTATGACAAAGGCACAAAGAACATACAATGGAGAAAGGATAGTCTCTTCAATAAACAGTGTTGGGAAAACTGGACAGCCACATGCAAAAATACTAAACTAGAGCACTATCTCACACCATACTCAAAAATAAACTTAAAATGGATTAAAGACTTGAATATAAGACCTGAAACCATAAAACTCCTAGAAGAAAACATAGACAGTATGCTCTTTGACATCAGTCTTAGCCACATTTTTCTAGATATGTCTCCTCAAGCAAAGGAAACAAAAGCAAAAATAAACAAATTAAACTACATCAAATTAAAAAGCTTATGCACAGCAAAGGAAACCATCAACAAAACAAAAAGACAACCTACCAAATGGAAGAAGATACTTGTAGATCATATATCCAATAAGGGGTTAATATCCAAAATATACAAAGAACTCACACAACTTAACATTAAAAAAACCCCAAACAATCCAATTAAAAAATGGGCAGAGGAGCTGAATAGACATTTTTCCAAAGGAGACATACAGATGGCCAACAGGCACATGAAAAAATGTTAAACATCACAAATTATTAGGAAAACGCAAATCAAAACTACAATGAGATGTTATTACCATATGATCCAGCCAGCTCACTTCTGGGTATTTATCAAAAGAATATGAAAACACTAATTTGAAAAGATACCTGCACCCTTATGTTCTTCGTGGCATTATTTACAATAACCAAGATACATACATATACATACACATTGTGTATACATACACAATGGAATACTACTCAGCCATAAAAAAAGATGAAATTTTGCCATTTTCGACATCATGGTTGGACCTTGAGGGTATTATGTTAAAGTAAAATAAATCAGATGGAGAAAGACAAAAACCATATGACTTCACTCATATGTGGAATATAAAAAAAAAACCAACCAACAAACAAAATAAATGAACAAACCAAACCACACAAAAATGTAGATACATAGAACAGAGAAGTGGTTACTAGAGAGGAAGGGGCAGGGGGGAGGGCAAAATGGGTAAAGGTGGATCAACTGTATGGTGAAGGATACAAACTAAATTTTTGATGGTGAGCACCCTGTAGTGTATACAGAAGTAGAATACAAGGTTGTATGCATGAAACATATAATGTTACAAATAAAATCTACCTCAATCAAAAATAAATTTTAAAAAATCAGGGAATTCCCTGGCAGTCCAGCGGTTAGGACTTGGCGCTTTCATTGCCAACGGCCTGGGTTCGATCCCTGGTCAGGGAACTAAGATCCCACAAACCAAGCAGGATGGCCAAAAAATAACCAAATGACAAAACAACAACAACAACAACAACAACAAAATAAGTCTTTAAAAATTTTTTTTAATTTTAAAATCTTTTTCTCTCTATTTTTCTAAAACACTTTATTTTTTATAAAATTTTTAAAGGTTACTTTCCATTTACAGTTATTACAAATTATTGGCTATATTCCCTGTATCTTACACCCAATAGTTTGTATCTCCCACTCCCCCAGCCCAATATCACCACTCCCCTCTCCTCCCCAATGGTAATCACTAGTTTGTTCTCCATATCTAAGTCAACTTCTTTTTTTTTTATTCACTAGTTTGCTATTTTTTAGATTCCACATAGAAGTGACATCACACAGTGAGAGAGAGATGGAGTTTTAATTCCTTTCCTCTCCCCTTGAATCTGGGTTCAGCTGGCCTTAGTGGTTTGCATGTACCTAACAGAATGCAACAGAGATGAACATAGGTTACTTTTAAGTCTAGATTTTTTTTTTTAAAGTAGTAGTTTTTCCACCTGGTTCACTTGGAACTCAGTCTCCAGATATTCCCTTTCAGAATGCTCCCTTTGGGAATCCAGTACCATGCTATGAGAAGCATGGAGGGGTCACAGGGAGGGACCATGTAGATACCACAAAAATCGTTCCAGCCTAGGAAATAAATATGTGTATGAAGAAGCCTCAAACTATCCTAGTCCCCAGCCATTCACATTTCCTTCCCATTGATTAGGAAATGTGAGACTCTGAGTAGAAATATAAGACATAACTGAGGACCAAACCAAGAAAGTGGGTAAAGTAAACAGGTGATAGAATAAAGAGACATTAAAGACACAAACTGAATAAGACCTTGGGGAACTCTGGTAGTGGTGGCTGAAGGGAGGTGAAGAGTGAAAAACAAAGCTTGGAAAAGAAATCAAATTTGGTTTTGAACATATGGAATTAGAAATGCCTAGGATGGAATACTGAAAAATACAGATTAATGAAAAGACCAAAGAAAACCATGAAGAAAAATAAGAAAGAACTGCAAGCTAGAAAAAAGAAGAAGAAGAAGAAGAAGAAGAAGAAGAAGCATAATGGGTTTATGTAAGACAACAGGGTTTTTGAAAAGCATGAAGTCAGCATTGGTAGCATATACTATATAAAAGAGGGTAGATAAAGTTGAGAAAGATTGGATTTAGAAATTAGTGGATCACTGATGATACCAGTAAATGGGTAAGGAAGAAGCTGAAGCAACAAATTCATTATTTTTTTTCAAGAGGTTCATAAGTGAAGGAAAAGAGAAAATTATTAGTGTATACCTGGTACTTTAAAACCCTTTTCTGTATATTGTTCCATAAAGATTATTAACATTTATCAGAGGATACAGTCCACTTTGAAGTTATTACAGTAATTATGGGAAATATACAATAATATGCTGTTCTTTATATAATATTCCTACAAGGAAAAGAGAATGTATAATATTTACTTAAGTTCTCCAGTAGTTTTGTTGGGTTTAAGAGTATTGAATCCAATATTTTCTGTCCACTTGACTCCAACTGTGCCAACAGGTCAATTAGTATATTTGACAGGCCACCAGGGATAAGGCTTATAACCCTTCCCAAACACAGACTATTTTGTGTTTTAAATTAAGTGGCCTTTCTCCTTGGCCTCATTAGTAGAATTAACTCAGATTGGAAGGCCTACCTAGTGTTCCAAACCTTTATACAAATTATGCTGTTAATGGACAAGACTGAGGATTGCAAAAGCAAACAAAGTGCCCAAGGTCACAGAGCAAATAAAGAAACTTATCTGGATTCCAACTGAGGTATAACTAATTCTAAGACCTAATCCTTCCACTGTTATACCAGTGTCTACTTGCATTCCCTTGGGCAATGGAACAAGACCCCATACTCAGGACACTCAGTGTAGAATGGGGCACAAATACATAAGGAACACAATTGAATGTCATATATGCAGTGATACACGAAGGGTACATACAAAGAGCTGTAGAAACACAAAGGATAATTCATTGTAGTTTTGATTTGGATTTCTCTAATAATTAGTGATGTTGAGCATCTTTTCATGTGCTTTTTGGCCATCTGTACATCTTTTCTGGAGAAGTATCTATTTAGATCTTCTGCCCATTTTTTGACTTTTTAAAATTATTTTTATTGAGCTGCATGAACTGTTTGTGTATTTTGGAGATTAATCCCTTGTCAGTCACTTCATTTGCAAATATTTTCTCCCATTCGCTGGGTTGTCCTCATTTTGTTTATGGTTTCTTATCACCTCACACCAGTCAGAATGACCATCATTAAAAACTCTACAAACAATAAGTGCTGGAGAGGGTGTGGGAAAAAATGGAACCCTCCTGCACTGTGGGTGGGAATGTAAACTGGTACACTATTATGGAGAACTGTATGGAGGTTCCTTAAAAAACTAAAACTACAACTACCATATGATCCAGCAATCCCACTCCTGGGCATATATCTGGAGAAAACCATAATTTGAAAACATACATGCACGCCAATGTTCACTGAAGCACTATTTACAATAGCCAAGACATGGAAGCAACCTAAATGTCCACAACAGAAGAATGGATAAAGAAGATGTGATATATATATACAATGGAATAGTACTCAGCCATAAAAAAGAATGAAATAATGCCATCTGCAGCAACATGGATGGACCTAGAGATTATCATACTAAGTGTAGTAAGCCAGAGAGAAAGACAAATATCATATGACATCATTTACATGTGGAATCTAAAAAAAATGATACAAATGAACTTATTTACAAAACAGAAACAGACTTACAGACTTCGAAAACAAACCTGTCTTACCAAACGGAAAGGTTGGGGGAGGGATAAATTACGAGTTTGGGATTAACATATATACGCTACTATATATAAAATAGATAATCAACAAGGACCTACTGTAGAGCACAGGGAACTCTACTCAATATTCTGTAATAACCTATATGGGAAAAGAATCTGAAAAAGAATGGATATATGTATAACTGAATCACTGTGCTGTACACCTGAAACTAACACAACATTGTAAATCAACTATACTCTAATATAAAACAAAAATTTTAAAAAAAAAGAATCATCTGAAGGTCTTGTTAAAATACTGATTCCTGGCCCCTTTCCCCAGAGATTCGGATTCAGAAGCTATGAGGCGGGACCTAAAATTTGCACTTTTAACAAGTTTGCAAGAGATGCCGTTGATGCAGGTCCAAGGACCACCCTTTGAGACGTACTGCTCTACTTCAGTGCTTCTCAAACTTTCCTATTGGAATGCCACTGAGAGCAGTGAAGGGGGAACTAGACCCCTGAGGGAAGTGGGGCATGGGATAAACACTCGTTAAAAACTCAGAATTCCTTTGGGAAAAAAAAAACGAAGAAACACAAAGGACAACACAGCTGCCACTTTGGGAGTCCCTACCATTTGGCAGACAGGGTGCTAAATAAACACTGTATATGTCCCTACAACAACTACGTGAAATACGAACTAGGCCCATTTCACAAGCTAGGAAACTGACTCATGGAGATGCTGAAAATTGTACAATTATTAAGTAACTAGATTTAGTCCCAGTGGTCCTGAGAAGAGTCATGGTGTAATAAGTAGAAGAATACAGGCTTTGTAATCACCAAGATTTAGGTTAAAATCTGCCTCTGATATGTTACTTTTGTTGCCTCCGGCAAGCCTCTCACCCTAAAAAAGAAGGACTGCCTAAAATCTCCCAATCCACGGACTGCCTCTGGCGTCCCAGTCTTCTGGCCTCTCGCATTGCAGATTCCCTGCAGTCTCCATCCGGCCAAGCCGGAGGCCCCACCCCTTCCGGAATCCCGCTTGACACGTCTTCCTCCAGACTCTTACTCTAACCTCTTCAATTCCATCACCACCACGGGGACTCTGAAGCGAAGGGGTATCGTTCTTGAGTAAGGCGCCCATCACCACACGGGCGAACATGACGCCCTGCCAGACAAGCCCTGCGAGGCCTCCCAAATCCCAGACGTTCAGAGTCCCTCCCAACAAGGACATCACAGACTCCTGGCCTTAAGGCAGCCTCGTTGTTCGTGGCCCTCATCTGATACGCCTCCATCAGGGAAAAGCAATCAGTCCGTCATCACGTACTCATACATCTGCCCTGAAACTGCATCGTCCACAGTTCAGTTCCAGCATGTGGGCTTGCAGTTGGGATTTAGAGGCTCATATGAGGTTCGCCCTCACCATCAAACTGATAGGGAAACTGGTAACTCCCATGTTCCAAGTCTTGACCAACCTCTTCTCAAAACACTCCCTAGCACATAGCTGCTAGATAAAATCAGCCAAGAAAAAAAGCTGGTTTGGAGCTAGTATATTAACAGCCTGTATGACTATTTGTGGGATGGGTAGTTTACCAGATAAATTAAAATAAAAAGTGCTATGAGAGTTTAGGTTGAATGGTAATTGGTGTAATGTCTTGGTATTGGTGAACCTTTAATGCTAGTGCTTTTACTGCCAGATAGCCTGTAATCTTCAGTCATTTATGAACGTCTAGTTTCTGCTCATTCAACAACCACCCAGCACACTTTTCTGTGGGTCATTAGAAGGCTCGAGGAACACAGAGATGAAAAGATGATCCCTGCCTTAAAGAGGCGGGCAATCTAATGGGCATGAAAATGAACGTGTGCCTGGGGTACATCCGTAGCTTGGGAAACAGCCCCACGAGTGCCATTTGCCAGGGTGAGTCAGAGAAAACCTCAACTATCAAGGCTGTTTGAGATGACATAATAGTATAGAGTGCAGGTGACAGGCTCACATTTCCCATGCTATCACTAAAATCTTTCCATCTGTTCCTGCCTCTCTATTGCCACCGAAACATTCCTGGCTTAATCCCTCATCATCTTTCCACCAATTAAAGTCGCCCCTAAGTGGTCTCCAGAGAAGAAACTCCTGATCTCCCTCCTGCCTTTACACTGATCTAATAATAGCCATGTCAACAGAACTACAATGTCAAATATGGAGGAAAAAAAGAAAAGAAACTTATGATTTTCAAGTGTATCTTTGACACTGCTGAAAGTTACCTAAAAGATATAAATGATAATAGGATACTCCTGCTTTTGCCTTCAGTGTTCATTCTGATTTTCTTAGCAGGGAATATCAGGCTTCTTGTAATATGACTTTGACCCGACTTCCTGCCACTACCCCCTATTCACTCCATAACTCCATCCGGCAGGAGACACCATTCCATTACTAAGTTCAGTATTCCATGAACTTCCGCAACTTCAAAATGCAGCTCCAAGGGAACCAGGATCGTGAAGCCTCCCCTTCTCTGCAGGTGGTGTAAGTTAATCCTTCCTCAGAAACCTGGACTCATATATATCACAAGGCACATATCATAGTCTGCTTATTTTTAATGTATAAAGTCGGTGACTTCACGATGCATTGATATAAGCAACATGAAAAGAGGAAAGAGCCTTACTGTTTCAATCCCCAGCATCCAGAAAAGTCCCTAGGATATGGCACGTGTTTAATAAATGTTCACTGAATGAATAATGATGTAGTTGATTTCATTAAGTATCCTATGTCAGTGCCTTGATCAAGTGGGTGCTGTGAAGGAGCTTTGAGGCACACTTTGTTTGAAGGCAACTTCTTTCCTGTTTTGGAAAAAACACAGCTGGAATGAGCCAGAGTAGGTGAGTTGAGGTTTTACGGCCTCTGATTCTATACTGCCCATTAGAAGAGCCTGAACTATACCAGGTGGGGCCTGTTTGACATCCTTGGAGTTGCACACTTGGACTAAGCACACTCTCTAGGGTACAAAAATGGACAGCCACTGCAAAAAGGCTTAATACATGTTGGGAAATGTTTCTGAAATTTTAGCACAGGATTGTTCAAAACAATCCTCTTCATAGCTGACTCCCTAGCTGCCTTTAATTTTACTTCTTTTGCTGCCCATGTGCCACATGCTACATTTCAGCTGCCTGTTTCTTTATTTAGATGTGAAATATAAGAACATCTGAAGGAAGGCTTTGGCTCCAATCAGATGCATGCCTCAACTCAGCAGGCAGAGAGATACTTGTATGTAAGTCAGATCATGTCATTTTTCTGCTCAAAACCCTCCAACAGCTCACCATTACCTTTGGAGAAAAGCCAAACACTTTAAAATAGCCAGAAAGCCTACGATCTGTCCCTTCTTCTTCCCTTTACCTCTCACTTCATCTCTCCTGGTCCTCTCCCTCTGAATCACTTGGCTTCAGTACTACTTACCTCCTATGTTTCTCCAATCACACTCCCAATTCAGGACCTTTGCACTGGCTGTTTCCTCTGCTTGGAATCCACTTAACCCAGATGTGCACATGACCAGTTTCCTTACTTACTTCAGATGTTTATTCAAATGTCATGTTCCCTATTTAAAATTTTAACCTGCGGTCCCTCCCCTTACAGATTCCCAAATTCTGTCATCTTTCTTTACTTTTTTCCCTATAACACTCATCAGTTTCTAACATATCATAGAATTTAGTTATTTACATGTTTATTATGTCTCCATCTGGCTGCTAGAATATCAGGTCCATGAGAGCAGGGATCTTCTTCTGTTGTTAACATTGCTGTATTCGAAATGGGAGAAATTCGAAATGTTGCCTGGCTCATAGTAGTCACTCAATGAATAGTTGTCACATTAATTAATCCTTATCATCTCTTCTCTGCTGGAATTTGTCCGTAGTAGAAGCCCCCCGATCTGCCTGACTGGTGACTTCCTAACATTTTATTCAGTCCAGGATCTCTAATGTTTTTGCTGCCAATAAAGCATTTTGTGCCCTTCCTTAACCTCATACGGTGATACAAACAAAAACTGATCAGCAATTGCTTTGCAAAATTCCCCCAGTTGAAGACCGTATTTAAGTCAGCCTCATCCTGACCAGCCTCAGATGAAATGTTTCCATTCCTAGCATGTTTTTTCTTCACAGAACTTATTTTCACACTGTAACCACTGTGCCTATCAGGAATGTAATCCCTAGTACCCAGGTGTACTTTTGTGCATCGCAATGTACCATAAAACTGATCGGAGCAAAGAGCCTGGAACCTGAATTTAAATCTGATATCCATTAGTGGATGAGATCAAAGTGAACTTAAATGAGCCCATTCCCGGCAAAAATTCAATGAAAATCATGGTGAGTCAGGGTGTATAACCTTTTAATTCATCTGATTTTTATGTTGCAGAGATTGGAATTAAGCTCAGGCTAATTCTCATTTCTAGAGAAACAAATTATAATTTGGCTCAGCACCAGGGATGCCCTCCAGTCATGGTGTTACAGTTCCTTGTGCTAGGGATCACAGCTAAGCCTGCTCTCAGATGTTGGAGGCAGGCAGCAGAGTTTGCCCGGCAAACCTTCAGAGACTTCCTCTCCTCTAACTGACTTGTCAAGTGCCAGGAACTAGTCTCCAAAAGAGAAGAACTGTTCTATGCTGGTACTCTGTTTCTAGTCCCCTCCCCTATGCCTCGTTGTCTACCTGATGCAGCAGCACTGGAGCTTTGGGGCAGATATAGCCATGAGTGATGGTGGGTGGTCTGGGAATGGCAGTGTGAAATGTAATTTAAGAAACCAGCTCCATTGGTGGGAGGGGGGGGTGTACATTTTCCATAGCAGGTAAAAGAATAAATAGTCACAGGACTTTGATTTTACTGGATATGGACTGGGATATGAAATGAAGTAAATGGGGCTTGGGATTTGGAAGTGGAACCAGATGCGTTGGAGGTTGAGAGGTAAATGCTCATTTTCTACCCATTACAAGTTCCAGCAAGACACCCACCTACCCCACCCCCCGCCCGCCACACACACACATAAGAGCAGTGTCACAAGACCACAAGACATGTCAGTGAAATGAAATCCATTCCCTCCTTGAGGTCTGTGATCTGACACAGATCTGGGAGAATCCCTAGAGATCTAATCCAGTCACTTAATGTTCAGGAAGATAATGAAATGGAGCCCAGGGAGGTTCAGGCTAATCCTGGGATCACACACTGGACTCTCTGCACACCTGGTGCTAACAGACATCCCTTATACACAGATACACTCTCCCTCACCCAGGCTGTGTACCCAGGGGACAAACACACTCCCTAACATTTATGTGTCCCTGACTTGTCTGTTTTTGTGGAGTCATAGATAATATTGTACGTATGGCCACTGCCTTTCTCCTTGTTCACACACATCCTTTCATTCGATAAACATTCTTAGCACATATTCACCCAGCATTGTTACAAATGCCAAAAGCGCTGTACCAGCTCTCAGAGGCTTGTTTCCTCACCTACATTCACAAATAGAGACATGCAGACTTCCTCACCTTTGGGAGAAACATAATGCTTCCCACTCAACTCTTTAAACTGAGGGGGAACAGCAGGACCGCCTTCACCTGGTAGTCAGGGTAACTGAATCTCAGTCCAGAGTCTTCCTCTAACCAGCTGTGTGACCTTGGGCACATCGCCTTTCTTCTGTGGCCTCATCTCTCTTTTTTGTAAGGATCTGCATCGAAGATGGGTGATCTTAAGCTTCTTTCTCAATTTCATCTTCTCTAACTCTCTGACGTTTTAATAAATGTAGGCCCTGTACCAGTTGTCAGAAAAGCTGAAGTTATTAGCTGGGGAAAGTGATGAAGAACCTGGAATTTTTTTCTTTTTTTAGTGGACTGTAGGAGATAGTATTTTCTGAGGCTGCATCAGAAACAGTGGCCTGAGCCCGTGGGATGGTATAGCGTGGCTATCTGTACAGTCCTCTCTGGTCTTCACATACTACAACTTCAGAGAAAGTTCATGGTAAAAGCAATTAACAGAGCATAGCAAAGGAAGAAGGGGAAAAGGGTGACAACTGTGGTGGCTTCTTGTCCTTTGATGGGGAAGGATGAGGGAGGCAGCAGGTAGGGGAGCGAAGGCTGCCCTTGAGGCCTTCACAGTGTTGTAAAATCCAAGGAACTGGTTAGGAGTAGACACCTGTACAAGGGTTTTGTCAAGATTTTTTCCTGTGTGTTTGAAAAGTGTCATAGTCCACTATAAGTAGTCTGCTCACTCAGGCCCCCTCCCGTAAAAATATCACCAAATAAGCCTTACAGAACCTCACTGCTGAACCTTTGCTAGCGAAGTGCTGGAATTTCTGCAAGTTGGGCGTCTTCACCCAGACAGTGTCCAATGTAGGGTTTGGAGTTTCTTATCTTGTTCTCCCAGTGCCTGAGGAAAACTTTGATTTGCCCAAAAGAGATCCCCCAGGTCAAGGGAAATGCTGTATGCAAGGACATTGTCCCTCCAGTGCACAGGAGTGAACACACCACTGGGGATACGATACAGACTGGTAACGTATACTGAGGGCAGGCCTCAGAGCTAACTCCCAGGGCTGCTGCCCCATATGGCCTCTTCCCACGCAGGCACCCACCGGGGGGGATTGGTTGGTGCGCTTGTGTGTGCATGCGTGCATCTACATGTGTGTCAGTATCCTTGTGGAGCAGCAGGTTCAAGGACCAGCAGGAAGATTTGACTATGATTTCCTAGAGGCATCTGATGCAAAGGAGCCCTGGTTTCTTGTGGTTACTACACCTTGGCAAGGGGAGGGGAGCCAAGAAGGAATAGCAGAAAGGTGAGCACGAAGTGTGAAGGCAGAAGGATATAGATGAAGACAGAGAGTACAGCCCAGCTCAGACAGAGGTGGTTGGTGCCTCCTAGAAGCACCAGATGTGGAAGACGTTCTCATCTGTAGTTTCGTTGTGGAATCCAGGGTATATGTGGCTCTCCTGGGCTGCAGGCATCAACCACTCTTTGGAGAGGCAGCTCTACACAAGGAGGATGCAGTAGCTGAGGTAGCCAAGGCAATTCACCGAGTCTGGAGTCTCCTGGTCTCACAGTAGGTAAAGGGACAATGCAGAGAGAGAGAGAACAAGGCAGGATTGATGACTATGGGACCCCTCTGGAGAGTGCACCCTGCACCACAGCTGGACTTTACTTAAGAGGTGGACCGCCAGTGGTGATGGCAGTGACTCCAAAGCTTTCCCACACCAGGATGATTTCTGTTGGGAACAGCACAGACTACTTATGCCTCTCAACACTTTTGCCCTCAAATTCTAGTCTCCACTTTCCCAGTCCAGAGGAAATTGAAAATCCCATTTCAGAAACCTTTTGTCCACCTTCCTTCTATCATTTGGTGATGCTTCCAGCCAGTTAAATATTGTTTAAGGGTCAAAAGGCAGAAAACAAACCAGAGAAATATTTTAGAAACAATTACCGGAAGCAGTGATTTAGGACAGAATATCTATCATCTGTAAACAGACTATTTTTCATCTACTGGTCAATAATAATAGCCACTCTTTTATCACCTATATTCCCTTTCCTGAGTTCCTTACATACCTCACTTAGGTTAATTGACATTGACAACTACAAAACTCCAATTCACAGACAAGGTAACTGAGACTCAAGTGGGTTATGTAATCTGTATAAGATTTGTACAGTTTGTAATCTGACAAACTGACAGAGCCAAGATTCCAGTTCAGGTCTATCAGTTTGCATGCTTTCCCACTGAACTTTGCTGTCTACAGAAGGGACAAGATTATTAAGATAGATCTTTCCTTTTTTTCTTTTAAATTTTCCTTCTAAACCTTTATTTCAACAACCAATTTTAATATAAAAAGCATTTATTATATAAAACAAGATTTGAGAAAAAATACAGAAACATAAGTTTGTTATTAATTTAATAGACTACTGAGCAATGCTGTTAAATTACTATACTTGATGTGACATTTTGATAAGAATTTTTGTTGTTACTAACAATTCCTTCCTATTTAATAATAGCTAACATCTGTAGAGAGCTTTCTCTATGCCTAATTATTGGCATCATTAGCTTGACATCAGTTAGCTCCCATCAACTCTATGATGTCTCTACTGTGATTATTATTCCCATTGTCCACATGAGGAAACTGAGGCACCAAGTAGATAATCTTTCCAATATAATACTTGTGTATTTAATTTATAGAGTATAACGTTCCTCACTATGATTCCTCACTGGTTCCTTGTGGCAGAATGAACTTCTGGGGATGGGTGTTCTGGTTTGCAGGAGCTGGGGAAAAGCTAACTTGCTGTGTGCATGAGAGTAATGAGTTTGAAGTGGGATGGGGAGAAGGGAATGGGCTGGGAGGCAGAGCAAAAGAAGATCCAGAAAGAGAAAAGACAGGATCCATCAAGGCTGGGCCCTACGGAGGGAAATGGCTAAGTGAGAAGAGGATACGGTACCCATGACGGACTCTGTGGGAACCAGAAATTTAGTAAGTGTATTTTTTGTTACTCTTTTATTACTCTTTTGTTACTCTTTATTTTATGGTATGCAGTGTAAACATTCTCTTCTTTATGAAATCTTCAGTAAATTTTACATTGGTTGTGTCAGAAAGCTGAGTTTTCTTTAGGGTGGAGAACTCAAAGACAATGATAGAACATAACCAATCAACTATCAATTGAAATGCTCCCATGGATTCTCAAAGGCTTACTGTCTTAAACTGGTATATTCATTCCTTACCCAGAGCTTGGCAAGACCTTACAAGGAAAAAGAACTTGCACATCAGGTCAGCTCTGAAAGCATTGTCTTTGGTATTGTGGAGGAGAGAGGAGACAGAAGAGGAGATAGGGCAGGATACTTAAATATTCTCTGCTCTTGAGGTTTACAGTCTTAACAAATCCTAATGCCGCCCTAGAAGTGTCCTATACTCATATGAGTGCTGAACTCATTTATTAGTTACAATAATTTTTAGTGAATGCCTTAAAATGCTCTATATACAAGATCATGTCATCTGCAAAGAGAGATAGCTTTACTTCGTCCTTTCCAATCTGGATGCTTTTTACTTTATTTTTTCCCCTCCTAATTGTCCTGGCTAAAACCTACAGCTCAGTGTTGAATAGCAGTGGTGACAGCATACATTCTTGTCTTCTTTCTGATCTTTGGGGGAAAGCACTCACTCTTTGCTATTAAACATGTTAGCTGTGAGGGGTTTTTCTGCTTTGTTTTGTTTTTATTTGTTTGGTTTTTTTGTAGATGCCTTTTGTGAGTTTGAAGATGTTTCTTTCTATTCCTAGTTTGCTGAGTATTTTTTATCATAAAGAGGTGTTGAATTCTGTCAAGTGTTTTTCTGCATCTTGATATGATCATGTGGTTTTTGTCAATTCTATTGATAGTCTCTCATATAATTTAAAAATAGTAAATCAATATTGCATTCCTGAGATAAACCTCACTTGATCATGATGTATAATGCTTTCTATACATTACTGGATTCAGTTTGCTGGTATTTTTTTGAGGATTTTTACATCTACAATTCATAAAAGATATTGGAGTGTAACTTTCTTATGATGTCTTTGCCTGCTTTTTGTATCAGGATGATACCAGTTTCATAGAATGAGTTGGGAAGTGTTCTGTCCTCTTCTTTCTTGGAGCTAAAGTTTGTGAATAATTGGTATTAATTCTTCTCTTGAATACCTGGTATTATTCGCCAATGAAGCTATTTGGGTCTGGGCTTTTCTTTGTGGGTATTTTAAAAATACTAATTCAGTTTCTTTATTTGGTATAGGTATATTCAGATTTATATTTCTTCTTGAGTCAGTTTTGATAATTTGCCTCTTTCTAAAATTCATTTATTTAATCTAAATTATTTAACCTATTGGCATAGAATTGTTCATAGCATATTCCCTTATAGTCCTTTTTTAAAAATTTCTGTAAGGTTGCTAGTAACGTCCCCTTTTTCATTTTTGATGTGAACAATTTGAGGCTTTTTTTAATCTAAAGACTAAAACAACAAAACTTTTGGATTCATTGGTTTCTGTTGTTTTTGTATTCTCTTTCATTTATTATTTACTTTCTTCTGCTTTTAGTTTTTTGCTTTTGTTTTGTTGCTCTTCTTTTTCAAATATGTTAAGGTAGAAAGTTAGGTTACTAAATTTGAGATCTCTCTTTTTTTTTTCTTTTGTAATATGGGTGTTTACAGCTATGCATTTCCTTCTAAGTACTGTTTAGATGCATCCCATAGTTTTGGTATGTTGTGTCTTTATTGTAATTCATCTCAAAGTATTTCTCATTTCCCTTGTGACTTCTTCTCAAATGGCCAGTTGGACATTTTATTACATTTAAGTTTCAGATACTTGCAAATTTCCAACATTTCCTTTATGGTTGATTTCTAATTTAGTTCCCAGGATGTTGTATGATTGAAATCCTTTTAAATTTACTGAGGCTTGTTTTATGGCCAGGCATAAGGTCCATCCTGGAGAATGTTGCAGGTACATTTGAGAATATGGATTCTGCTGTTGTCAGGTAGAGCTAGCCATAGATGTCTGTCAAGTTTAGCTAGCTTACAGTGTTCTTCAAGTCTTCTATTTACTTGATCTTCTGCTTAGTTGTTCTATCCATTATTGAAAGTAGGGTATTGAAGTCTCCAACTATTATTGTAGAGTTGCCTTTTCCTAAGTTGCCTTTTTGGCTTCCTGTATTACTGGGCTATGTTGTTAGTTGTATATATGTTTTATAGTTGTTATATCTTATCTAGACTTTCTTTCTGTGTTTCAGATTTCATAATCAATTTGTCTTCATGTTACTCAAATCTTTCTTCTATACTCAAAACTACTGTTTTGCCTCTCTAGTGAATTTTTCATCTTGGTCACTGAGTTTTTCAACTCTGTAACTTCCATTTGTTTCTATTTTGTAATTTCTAATTCTTTACCAATGTTCTCTATTTGATGAATCATTCTCATCATATATGATTCTTTCTGTGAAACTTTAAAATAAGTTTGTTTATATCCACAAAATAACTCACTAGAATTCTGACTGGGATTACATTGACCCTATATATCAGATTGTGAAGAACTGGTATCTTTTTATTTATTTATTTATTTATTTATTTTCTTCATTGCTGCACGCAGGCTTTCTCTAGTTGCAGCGAGTGGGGGCTACTCTTCGTTGCGGTGTGCGTGCTTCCCATTGCAGTGGCTTATCTTGTTGCTGATTACAGGCTCTAGGCACATGGGCTTCAGTAGTTGTGGCACGAGGGCTCAGTAGTTGTGGCTCACGGGCTCTAGAGCGCAGGCTCAGTAGTTGTGGTGCATGAGCTTAGTTGCTCCACGGCATGTGGTATCTTCCTGGACCAGGGATTGAACCCATGTCCCCTGCATTGGCAGAAGGATTCTTAACCACTGCGCCACCAGGAAGGTCCCAAGAACTGGCATCTTAATATTGAGTCCTCCTAACCATGAACATGGCATATCACTCCATTTATTTAAATCTTCCTGGATCTCTTTCATCAGAGGGTTTGTAGTTTTCTTCATTTAGATCTCATACATGGTTTGTTAGTTATACCAAAGGGTTTTTTTATGCTAATAAATGAAACTGTGCTTTTAATTTCAAATTCCAGTTGTTCATTGCTGGCATATAGGAAAGTGATTGACTTTTGTATATTAACCATGTATTCTGCATCCTTGTTTTAATTTCTTATTTGTTCCAGGTTGTTTTTGTTGATTCTCCAAGATACTCTCCATGTCACCTGTTAACAAAGACATTTACTTCCTCCTTTCTAATCTACATACCTTTTATTTATTTATTTATTTATTTATTTATTTATTATTATTTTTTTTGCAGTATGCGGGCCTCTCACTGTTGTGGCCTCTCCCGTTGCGGAGCACAGGCTCCGGATGCACAGGCTCAGCGGCCATGGCTCACGGGCCCAGCCGCTCCGCGGCATGTCGTATCTTCCCAGACCGGGGCATGAACCCGTGTCCCCTGCATCGGCAGGCAGACTCTCAACCACTGCGCCACCAGGGAAGCCCCATACCTTTTATTTTATTTTCTTGTCTTATTGTATTAGCTAGAACTTTCCATATGATGTTAAATAGGAGTGATGAGAGGGGACATTGTGTATTGTTCCTGATCTTACTGAGAAAGCATCTAGTTTTTCACCATTAAATATAATGTCAGCTGTAGATTTTTTGTAGATGTTCTTTATCCGTTTGAAGAAGCTCCCCTTCATTCTTAGTTTGCTGAGAGCTTTTATCATGAATTGGTGTTGGAGTTTGTCAAATGCTTTTTCTGCATGTATTTATATAATCATATGATTTTTCTTTAGTCCATTGATGTGATGGATTACAGAAATTGATTTTTGAATGTTAAACCAGCCTTCTATACCACTCCAGGTATACGTGGGATAAATCCCACTTGGTTGTGGTGTATAATTGTTTTTATATATTTTTCAATTTGACTTGCTAATAATTTCTTGAGGATTTCTGCATCTATCTTCATGAGTGATATTGGTCTATGGTTTTACTTCCTTGCAATGTCTTTGTTTGCTTGTGGTATTATGATAATGCAGACCTCTGAGAATGAGTTAGGAAGTACTTCCTCTGCTTGTATTTCCTGGAAGAGGTTGAAGAGAACTGGTATAAGTTCTTACTTAAATATTTGGTAGAATTCACCACTGAACTCATCTGTGTTTGGTGCCTTCTGTTTTGGAAGGTTAATTATTGATTCAATTTCTTTAAAAGATATGGGCTTATTCAGATTACCTATTTCTTCTTGTGTGTTTTGGCACATTGTGTCTCTCAAGGAATGAAATTTCAAGTAATTGAAAAGTAATGGAATTGATCCATTTTATCTAGGTTATCAAATTTGTGGGCATAAATTTGTTCATAATATTCGTTTATTATTCTTTAATGTTGTTACAGAGTCAGTAGTGATGGCCCCTCTTTTACTTCTGGTATTAGTAATTTGTGTCTTCTCTCTTTTTTTTCTTAGTCTGGCTAGAGGTTTATCAATTGTATTGATCTTTTTAAAGAACCAGGTTTTGGTTTTGTTTTCTCTACAGATTTCAGCTCTAATTTATTATTTCTTTTCTTCTGCTTGCTTTGAATTTAAGTGGTGCTTCTTTTTCTTGTTTCCTAAATTAGCTTAGACTAATAATGTTAGAGTTTTCTCCTAATACATGTATTCAATGCTTCTAATTTCCCTCAAAGCACTGCTTTTGCTGCACCCAACAAACTTTGATAAGTTGTATTTTCAACTTCATTTACCTCAAAATATTTTAAGTTTCTCTATAGACTTCTTTGACATGTGTTATTTAGAAGTGTACTGATTCATCTCCAAGTATTTGGGAATTTCCAAGTAGCTTTCTGTTACTGATCTCTAATTTAATTTCATTGTGGTTTGAGAGTATACTTTGTATAATTTCTGTTCTTTTAAATTTGTTAAGGTGTGTTTTATGACCAAGAATGTTGTCTTGATAAATGTTATGTGTGAGTTTGAGAAGAGTGTATTCTGTTGTTGTTGGATGAAGTATTCTAGAGATTTCAATTAGACCAGTTGATTGATGCTACTGTTGAGTTCAACTATGTTCTTACTGATTTTCTGACTGCTGGATATATCCATTTCTGACAGAGGGCAGTTGAAATCTCCAACAGTAATAGTGGATTCATCTATTAGTCTTTGCAGTTTTGTCAGTCTTTGCTTCATGTATTTTGCTGCTCTGTCATTAGGTACAAACACATTAAAGATTGTTGTCTTCTTAGAGAATTGACTCATTTATCACTATGTAATGCTCCCTGTTTATCCCTGATAATTTTCCTTGCTTTAAATTTTAATTTTCCTACTTTACCTGAATAAATAGCTACTCCAGCTTTCTTTTGATTAGTGTTAACATGGTATATGTATCCTTCTCCCTCCTTTTTCTCCCCCCCCAACCATATCTACTCTACTGATAACTACATCAAAGCATTCTTCATTTCTGTTATATTGATATCCTTGATTCCTTAGAACTTCCTTCTCTCTGCTTACATTACCCAACTGTCCATGCATGTTGTGTACTTTTTTCATTAGAGCTCTAAGCATACTAACCATACTTATTTTAAATTCTCAGTATGATGATTCCAATCCCTGCCATATATGAATCTGATTCTCTTGCTTAGTTTGTCTTTTCAAACTGTGCTTTTTGTCTTTTAGTATGCCTTGTAGTTTTTGTTGTTGTTGTGGAAAGTTGGACATGATAACCAGTTGGACAGCGTAAAAGAAACTCCAGTGAGTGGGACTTTGGTGATGTGGCAGTAATGTGGAAAGTGAGGGGAAACTTCTATACTCTTTTCATTAGATCTTAGTCTTTTAGTGATCCTGGGATCCTGGTATGTGACCTGCACAACTGCTTCTCAGTCTTACTCCCCACCCCTCTTCCTCCATTTAGGTGAGACAGAAAGGCTAGAGGGAGGCAGAGTTGGGTATTTCCCTTATGCCAGTTGGTTAGGCTCTGGTAAAACCCAGTATAATTAAGCTCTAACAAAATAGTTTCCTTTGAGACCAGGCTTTTGTTAAGTACAGAATTTGGAGGGCACATTTCAAAATGGTTACCTTCCCCTCCCCTTGTAAGAAGAACAAGATTTTTCTCTGACATTCACTGTGAGAACTCGATGGGGTTCCAGGAAGTAAAAGTGTGTCCCTGGCCTGGTCTCCAGGAGTTTTTATCTCTCAGGTTAGTCCATGCTCAGTCTCTAATAATTAGTGAATTACCCTTTAGGTATTCCTATCTGATGCTGGGCCCAGAAGTGGTTTCCAGGTGTTTTCTCCTCCAGGTAAACTGTGATTCTTTATATTTCTCTGTGTCTCAAGTTTTCAGGGTGATGGTTTTGTACTGTACCTCAGTTCTCTCATGGATCAAAGCATACTGATTTTCAGCATTTTTTTCTTTCTTTTTTTTTTTTTTGTATATTAGGATGGAAGTTATGACCTCATGATTTTTGCTTTAACTTGGAGCAATAAAACTTTCTTAACACATTTTAATGGTATCAATGCCATCATCAGGTGATGCTTTGGAGACTGATTAGCCTGACGTGAGGTATTACAAATAAAACCAAGGCTCTTACCAGACTGATGAACATTATTTTCCACATAGGTCTGACATAAAATCCTGCTTGATGTTACTGTGAAAATTTGGATCCAGACCTATTATTGTCATTAGGAATCAGATTGCCCTGCTGGCTGGGGGAAAAGAAATATGGGTGGGTACCTGGGAGTAGAATAAATGACACTCTTTAAGTGGCAGTATTCACATTTTTATTGAGCAGTAAAAAATATATGTGGTCAACATTGTTACTTTCATTTGCAAATAAGAGTTGGGAAGTATAGAAACCTGTACTTAACTTTTTATCAAGAGTACTTATCATCAAATTACTGCCATCCAGGCTTCTGCAGGTCTGTAACTTTCTTTCCAATGGACAGGAGTATGTTGTGGGAATTCCAGTTGATAATATTTTTATTAAAAAAAAAAAGAATCAGCATAGTCAAGTTGTCTTAGTGCTATGGATTTCTGGATTTTGTCCTTGGAGGAGGTCAGGATCTTCCCAAGGCCTGGGTCCTCGAATATTCTTCCAGTCATCAAAAGTGGAGTCCTTTATTTTCTATAGAGCCACAAATATTAGAGGATAAATATCAGTATAGGAGCCCTGTGGGTTTGATTGCGACCTCAGTGAATGAATGAATAAATGAGTAGAAAGAATTCAATAGGCCCTCACTTATAATTCTAGTAAATAACTGCATATCAAGCTTAATAATTAAAGAAATGTCATATTTCTTAGGACTTAAAATTTTTCTTACTTCCTATTGATGTTACTGCCTATCTTTCCCCTCAACAGAATTAAACTATTAAAACAGAAAAACTCTATATTTTTAAAAAATTTATTTTATTAAATTATAGTTGATTTACAATGTTGTATTAATTTATGCTACACAGCAAAGTGATTCGGTTATACATATATATGTATATACACACACACACATTCTTTTTCATATTCTTTTCCATTATGATTTATCACAAAATACTAAATATAGTTCCCTGTGTTATACAGTAGGACCTGGTTGTTTATCCATTCTATATATAATAGTTTGCATCTGCTAATCAAAAACTCCCAATCCATCCCTCCCCCATGCTCCCCCTTGGCAACCACAAGTCTGTTCTCTATGTCTGTGAGTCTGTTTCTGTTTTGTAGATGTGTTCATTTGCATCATATTTTAGATACTATAATAAGTGATATCATATGGTATTTGTCTTCCTCTTTCTGATTTACTTCACTTAGTATGATAATCTCTAGGTCCATCCATGTTGCTGCAAATGGCATTATTTCATTCTTTTTCATGATTGAGTAGTATTTCATTGTATATATTAATATGCACCACATCTTCTTTATCTATTCATCTGTTGATGGACATTTAGGTTGTTTCCATGTCTTGGCTATTGTGAATACTGCTGCTATGAACATAGGAGTGCATGTATCTTTTAGAATTATAGTTTTCTCTAGATATATGCTCAGGAAAGCTGGATCATATGGCAACTCTATTTTTAGTTTTTTGTGGAACCTCCATACTGTCTTCCATAGTGGCTACACCAATTTACATTTCCACCAACAGTGTACAAGGGTTATCTTTTCCCTAAACCCTCTTCAGCATTTGTTATTTGTAGATTTTTTTAATGATGGCCATTCTGACCTCTGTGAGGTGGTACCTCATTGTAGTTTTAACTTGCATTCCTTGAATAATGTACATGTTTTATTTTTGAGAGCACAAAGAAAGGGAAGCAGCTGGGAAAACAAAACTCCAGGTCCGGATGCTAATCCAGCATAATAATGACTAGCATGGGTTAACATGGGTGATGGCAGTAAATGAAGAGAACAAAAGTGGAGACTCTAGAGTCTGCTAAAAGGAATAGAGACCAAGATGATTTGTTCTGCACCTAAGAAATGAGCCTGGGCTTAAGAATGAAAAGATATTCCCCATAGCTGCCATGAGCAAAGCTCTTTTGGGGCAATAAAAACTAGCTTCAACCACAGTTTGGATCACCATATCTTTAGTTAGTGTGAAGTGTCTCTCAAACACAGGAATGAAAATAGGAAAAAAGGGAAGAACATAAACCTTTCTTTACCCTTCTGACACCACTCTGACAGTAACCTTCATATATATGCTTTGGTTATTCTGGAATAATTAAGTGAAAAAGATAGAAAAAGAAACACAGAGAACACAGGATAGCTTTTATTCAGAGACAGGGAAAATGATATCAATTTACCTTGACACTTAGATACTAAGCATTACTGTTTTACTAACAAGCTATATAACCCTGGGCTAGTGATTTGAGCTATCTGGGCACTAATTCTCTCAAAAGTAATAATGAAAAGGCTAGACCAAATGGTCTATATGATTTCTTCAGCTCTCAAACTCTACGGCTTCTAAAAGAACTTTAAGGAACGTCCACTCCCAGACAAACCCTCCATAGCTATATACTGAGAAGTAGCAAATTAGAGGTTTTGACAAGATAATGGGGAAATAGTAAATGAACCATTCTCTAAATTTCACTTACAGTTTTACCAGGAGTTTACTAAATCTACATAGATGAACAAAATTCTACTAATTTAGTGTTCAAGAACAGAGTAAATTATTTTCAAGTATAGTTATGAAATGATACAAAGTTATAAAAAGGTTTTAAGAAAGAATAATGGCCTTCACTCAGATAACATAAGACCTATATGCTCAAGAGAATTTGAGAATAATTCTTAAATGGGATGCAAGGTTGGCAGAACAACTTCATGCAAAAGTGGTCCAGTCCCAAACTAGACTAAAAAACAAAAACAAACAACAACAACAAAAAAGTAGTCTAGTCTTAAGCTCTGACAAGATCCTCTGGGTAAACAATTTGGAGACTGAATGCCACAAAGTTTGAGGGGTTTAGGAAACATCAAAACCTTTCTACAGAGCCTCCCTTATGAAGCATAAAATCAAGCTCAAAATGATCAGCCAATGATTGAACTGCTAAAATGAGAATCAACACTCTTCACACGTCTCTTCAATGTATATTATTCACAATGTCCACCTTTCAATCAAAAATGACCAAACATGAAAATGGGAAAATATGATCAGAGATGGAGAACACCCTCTCTCTCCACATCCTATAATAAAACATGCTATTAAGGTCTTTGATTTCATTAATAAGATAGGTGGGGAATGACACCTCGTTATAATTTTAATTAACATTCCTATTATAAGTTGAGCATCTCTTTACCTGTTTAAAACTGATATTTATTTCCTCGTCTCTGAACTCATTACATCCTCTGCCCATGTTCCTACTGATCAACTGAGTTGTTGAAATTTTCCATACTGATTTGCTCTTCATATTTAAATAAATTAATTCATCATGTTAAGATAAACAATATTTTTAGAATTTCACATTTAACTAGTAACTTTATATACACTATTATTTTTTAGGTTGAACTTTTGAACTTTTGAATTTTTATGTATGAATTCTGCAATCTTTACTTTTAAAGCTTCTGGGTTTTCTATCATATTTAAATAGGCTTTTCTGACTCAAGACCACTAAAAAGAATCTTCACTGCTTACTCCTAGTACTTTTAGCCTTTTGTTTTTTGGTTTTAAATTCTTGATCCATCTAGAATATGGATATGAAACAGTATATGAAATATAGATCCATCTTTATTTTCTTTTCAAACGACTACATAGTTGTTCCAATAACATATATTTAAGGTAAATATTTTTTTCCTGTACTGATAATAATTTGAATTTACCTTAAAGCAGATAGAACCAGTCACTGACTAGGAAGATTGCTACATTAGCATACTGTACCTCATACTCTGATTCCAATGACACTTTATTCATTTTCAGTTTTTCTTCTAACTCAGGATCAATCTGTAGAAAAGAAAGAGCAGCCATAAGTTATTTAAGTCTGTTAGATCTCATTTTCAATTTTAAAAAGTAATATAAGGCATGGCTGGGATGGCATGGCAGATTACAAAAACATGGGAAAATCTCCACAAACCATACGATTGCATAATGATAACTAATATAGTACTACCACCACTACTACAACTAATAGCAGCTAATATTTACTTAGGACTTGGTATATGCCACGTATTTTGACATTTATTACCTCCTTTGATCCTCAAAAAATCCTATGACATAAGTATTAGTATTATGATCAAAGTAAGGATAATGGAATACAGGGAGTTTTAATAACTTGTCAAAGAGGCAGAACTTGGCTTTGAACCTTGGCCCTCTGCCTCCAGAGTCTATGCTATTAACCACCACACTAAATTATGTTATTACATAGAATCATTATAAAAATACTAATAAATGTAACACTGCTCTTGAAAACAAAAGAGAACATTTTATACACACCAGAAACAAAGTTAGCTATGAAAAAATTAGACAGGATTCCATAGTGGTAAACGGAAATTGATGCCATGTTACCTGTGTGTTGCAAAGTCTTTAGGAAAGAAGAATGTGATTGCTGAAATTAATTAACAACCATCACCATCAACAAAACCCAAATTAAATTCAGTGGAATAGCTGAATAATGACTAAACACAGCTTAAGACCAAAGTAGTACACAAGAAACACAACCTAAGAATTCCACTAGAATGATGCACAAACAGATGGGATAAATGAAAGAAAAGGCATATTATGAAAGCTAGATCCAAAATAGCTCTATTAGGGGTTTCAGAATTACAGAATAAAGAGAATGGAGGAAGGGCAATAACTAATCAATAATTAATGAATAATATATTAAAAATACATGATTCCTCAGACTGAAAGAGCACAATAAAAAATAACCACAACAGGAATTCCCTGGTGATCCTGTGCTTAAGATTCATTGATTTCACTGTTGTGGGCTGAGGTTCGATCCCTGGTCAGGGACCTAAGACCCTATAAGCCATGAGGCACAGCCAAAATAAGTAAAAAAATAAAATTTAAAAATAACCACAACAAAACAAAGACAGCCCACTCTTAATCAACTAATAGTAAAGCCTTAGGATATTAAGGATAAAAAGAGAATCTCAAAAGTAAAAAGAGTGAAAAGACAAAGGGATGAGGATTAGAAAAAAGGGATGAGGATTAGAAAAAAGACTGTTCATCAGCAACTTACAACACTAAAATAAAATGAAATTATATCTACAATGTTGATATTAAAAGGATTACTTTGAACCTCAGTTTTATTTTGACTATTTTCTCCCTTCTTTCTTGGCTTCTACTTGATTGGGTTTTTCTCAATCAGTGTTCTGAGTGGTGGAAATACATACAAACATCAACAATCTGAGTAACTGCTGAACTTGTCTATTAACTAATAAAGATTTTCTGACTGACATTCTTAGAAATCCAGTTATATATTACTTACAAAAAATGCACTTTAAAAAAAAAGAATGAAAACACAAGGTTGAAGGCAGAGGTTACAAAAAATGATACACTACACACACACACACACACACACACACACACACACAAAAACTGGTGGGGGCAGGAGGATCAATACATAATAATATTTTTAATGGACAAAACAGAATTCAAGGCAAACAGCATCAAAAAGAAATATTTAGGACTTCCCTGGTGGTCCAGTGTTTAGAACTCCGCGCGATGCGTGGGTTTGATCCCTGACTGGGGAACTAGGATCCTGCATGCATGAGGCACGGCCAAAAAAAAAAAAAAAAATTCAATATTGGAAAATGGAACAATTTTTAAAGAAAATGTTAGAATTATTAAATATTATGTGACTATATTGCTTTGAAATTTATGCAGCAAAATGGATAAAAATTTAAGAAATAAATACACAAAACATCCTAAAGGAGCTTAACATACCTCTCCCAGAAACTAACTGATCAAGCAGATTATAAATAAGATTATTGAAGATGAGTAAAATGATTAACAAGTTCTTTCTAATAGATATATATAGAATTTTGAGCCCAGCAAATTTGGATTGCTATTTTCTCCTCAAACACACACAAAATATTAATAAAAATTAAACTTATTATAGGGCATAATGGAAAACTAGGCAAATTCACATATAAAAAATCATCATATATAACATTCAATGACTACAATCGATAATATTTAAAATCAATAGCAAAAAGATAACTGCAGAAAGAATCCATATATATGGAAGCTGAAAACGTTTTAAAATACATTAACATGTTAGAGAAGAAATCAAAATGAAAATTACAAAGTATTTACAAATGAAGAGCCATCTGTTGCATGATCTTTTTCATTCTAATAGGTTTAATCTTCTTGTGTATAAAATTTCTCAGTAGAGAACATTTCATCTGCACATAATGACATTTTCATTCCTTTCTATCTAAACCCACTTAGTTTAGATTAGCTCAGGATGGCAGAGTGGAAGGATGTGAGCTCACGCCCTTCTTACAAAAATACCAAAATCACAACTACTGCAGAATAACCATTGACAAAAAAACACTGGAACCTACTAAAAATGATACCCTACATCCAAAGACAAAGAAGCCACAACAAGATGGTAGGAGGGGGTGTAATCGTGATAAAATCAAACCCCACACCCACCAAATGGGTGACCCACAAACTGGAAAATAATTATACCACAGAAGTTATCCCACAGGAATGAAAATTCTGAGCCCCAAGTCAGGCTTTCCAGCCTGGGCGTCCAGCAATGGGAGAAGGAGTTCCCAAAGAATCTGGCTTTGAAGGCCAATGGGGTTTGATCACAGGACTTCCACAGGTCTGGGGAAAACAGGAACTCCACTCTTGGAGGGCACGCATAAAGTCTTGAGGGTACCAGGACCCAGAGAAAAAAAGCAGTGACCCCAGAATAGACTGGGCCAGACCTACCTGCTAGCATTGGAGGGTCTCCTGGGGAGGCAGGGGGTGTCTGTGACTCAATGCAGGGACAAAGACACTAGCAGCAGCAGTTCTGGGAACCACTCATTGGCATGAGCCCTCCCAAAGACCACCATTACCACCAAACAGCCTGTAGGCTCCAGTGCTGGATCATCTCAGGCCAAATAACCAATGGCACAGGAACACAGCCCTGCCCATCGCACATAAGTGGCTTAAAGTCTCCCAGAGCACAGCCCTGCCCACCAGAGGGACAAGACCCAGCTCTCCACCACTGGGAACCAGTCCCTCCCATCAGGAACCCTGCACAAGCCTCTTAGACAGCCTCATCCACCAGAGGGCAGACAACAGAAGCAAGAACTACAATCCTGCAGCCTGTGGAATGGAACTGCATTCACAGAAATTTAGTCAAAATGAGAAGGCAGAGGAATATGTCCCAGATGAAGGAACAAAATGAAACCCCAGAAGAAAAATTAAGTGGAGTGGAAATAGCCAACCTACTAGAAAAAGAATTCGGAATAATGACAGTGAAGATGATCCAAGATCTTGGAAAAAGAATAGAGGCAAGGATTAAGAAGATGCAAGAAATGTTTAACAAAGACCTAGAAGAATTAAGAACAAACAGAGATGAACAATATGATAACTGAAATGAAAAATACATTAGAAGGAATCAATAGTACAATAAGTGCGTCAGAAGAACAGATAAGTGACATGAAAACAGAATGGCGGAAATCATTGCCATGGAACAGAATAAAGAAAATAGAATGAAAAGAAATGTAAACAGTCTAAGAGACCTTTTAAATGCACCAACATTCCCATTATAGGGGTCCCAGAAGGAGAAGAGAGAAAGGACCTGAGAAAATATTTGAAGAGATAATAGCTGAAAACTTCACACAGTCATCCAAGTCCAGGAAGCACAAAGAGTCCCAGGCACATAAACCCAAGTAGGAACATGCCAAGACTCCTAGTAATCAAACTGACAAATACTAAAGGCAAAGAAAAAATATTAAAAGTAACAAGGGAAAAACAACAAATAACATACAAGGGAACTCCCATAAGGTTATCAGCTGATTTCTCAGCAGAAACTCTGCAGGCCAGAAGGGAGTAGCACAATATACTGTATTTAGAATGATGAAAGGGAAGAACCTACGACCAAGAATACTCTACCCAGAAAGCCTCTCATTCAGATTTGATGGAGAAATCAAAGGCTTTACACACCCCAATGTTCACTGCAGCACTATTTACAATAGCCAGGTCATGGAAGCAACCTAAATATTCATTGACAGATGAATGGATAAAGAAGATGTGGTAAATATATACAATGGAATATTACTCAGCCATAAAAATGAATGAAATTGGGTCATCTGTAGAGACGTGGATGGACCTAGACACTGTCATACAGAGTGAAGTAAGTCAGAAGGAGAAAAACAAATATTGTAAATTAATGCATATTTGTGGAATCTACAAAAATGTTACAGATGAACCAGTTTGCAAGGCAGAAATAGAGACACAGAGGTAGAGAACAAACATAAGGACATCAAGAGGGGAAAGGGCGGGTGGATGAATTGGGAGATCAGGACTAACATATATACACTAATATGTATAAAATAGATAACTAATGAGAACCTGTTGTATAGCACAGGAAACTCCACTTTGCTGTAGAGAAGAAACACAACACTGTAAAACAACTATATCCCAATTAAAAAAAAAAAAACTTTACAGACAAGCAAAAGCTAAGAGAATTCAGTACCACCAGACCAGCTCTGCAAGAAATGCTAAAGGAACTTCTCTAGACAGGAAAGAAACCAGAAAATTAAAACAACCTTGTACCTATATAGACTGTTATATCAAAACCTCACAGGAGGGATTTCCCTGGTGGCAGAGTGATTAAAAATCCACCAGCCAATGCAGAGGACATGGGTTCAAACCCCGGTCTGGGAAGATCCCACATGCCACAGAGCAACTAAGCCCATGTGCCACAATTACTGAGCCTGTGCTCTAAAGCCCACGAGCCACAACTACTGAAGCCTGTGCACCTAGAGCCTGTGCTCCGCAACAAGAGAAGCCACTGCAATGAGAAGCCTGTGCAGCTCAACAAAGAGTAGCCCCCACTCGCCGCAACTAGAGAAAGCTCACACACAGCAACAAAGACCCAATGCAGCCAAAAATTAATTAATTAATTAATTAATTAAACAAAAAAACCTCATGGGAACAGCAAACCCCAAAACTATAATAGATACACACACAAAAAAGAAAAAGCAACCCAAACAGAATAAAGATGGCCATCAAACCACAAGAGAACAAAAGAGGAAGGGAAGAAAAAAGACCTACAAAAACAAACCCCAAACAATTAAGAAAATGGCAATAGCAATTTACATATCAATAATTACCTTAAATGTAAACGGATTAAATGCTCCAACCAAAAGACATACACTGGCTGAATGGATACAAAAACAAGACCTGTATATATGCTGCTTACAAGAAACCCACTTCAGACCTAGGGACACACACATACTGAAAGTGAGGGGATGGAAAAAGGTATTCCATGCAAATGGAAATCAAAAGAAAGCTAAAAAAAAAAAAAGACTTTAAAGTAAAGTAGAAAAAAGACCTACAAAAACAAACCCCAAACAATTAAGAAAATGGCAATAGCAATTTACATATCAATAATTACCTTAAATGTAAACGGATTAAATGCTCCAACCAAAAGACATACACTGGCTGAATGGATACAAAAACAAGACCTGTATATATGCTGCTTACAAGAAACCCACTTCAGACCTAGGGACACACACATACTGAAAGTGAGGGGATGGAAAAAGGTATTCCATGCAAATGGAAATCAAAAGAAAGCTAAAAAAAAAAAAAGACTTTAAAGTAAAGTCTGTTACAAGAGACAAAGGACACTACATAATGATCAAGGGATCAATCCAAGAAGATATAACAACTGTAAATACATATGCACCCAACATAGAAGCACCTCAATATATAAGGCAAATACTAACAGCCATAAAGGGAGAAATCGACAGTAACACAATAGTGGGGGATTATAACACCCCACTTATATCAATGGACAGATCATCCAGACAGAAAATAAAAAACCACAGGCCTCAAATGACACATTAAACCAGATGGACTTAATTGATATTTAACAATAATTCCATTCAAAAGCAGCAGAATACACATTCTTTTCATGTGCACATGGAACATTCTCCAGGATTGACCACATGCTGGGCCGAAAAGCGAGCCTGGGTAAACTTAAGAAAACTGAAATCATATCAAGCATCTTTTCCAACCACAACGCTATGAGATTAGAAATCAACTACAAGAAAAAAAACTGTAAAAAACACAAACACGTGGAGGCTAAACAATATGCTACTAAACCACCAATGGATCACTGAAGAAATGAAAGAGAAAATCAATTATTAATACCTAGCAACAAATGAAAACAAAAGCACAATGAATCAAAACCTATGGGATGCAGCAAAAGCAGTCTAAAAACCAACGGGGTGGGAACACAGCCCCACCCATCAGCACACAAGTGGCTTAAAGTCTCCCTGAACACAGCCCTGCCCACCAGAAGGACAAGACCCAGCTCCACCCACTACTGGACGGGAACCAGCCCCTCCCAACAGGAAGCCTGCACAAGCCTCCTAGACAGTTTAGAGCAATACAAGCTTACCTCAGGAAACAAGAAAAATTTCAAACAACCTAACCTTACAGCTAGAGAAACTAGAGAAAGAAGAACAAACAAAACCTAAAGTTAGCAGAAGGAAAGAAATCATAAACATCAGAGCAGAAATAAATAAAATAGAGGTGAAAAAAACAATAACAAAGATCAATGAAACTAAAAGCTGGTTCTTTGACAAGATAACAAAATTGATAAAACTTTAGCCACTCATCAAGAAAAAAATGGAGAGGACTCCAATCAGTAAAATTAGAAATGAAAAAGGAGAAATTAAGATGGACACCACAGAAATATAAGGATCATAAGAGACTACTACAAGCGACTATATGCCAATAAAATGGACAACCTGGAAGAAACAGATAAATTCTTAGAAAGGTACAAGCTCCCAAGACTGAACCAGAAAGAAACAGAAACATGAACAGCCCAATCACAATACAGTAAGTACCCTACATATGAGCTTTCAAGTTGCCACCTTTCAAAGATGCAAACTTATGTTCACATGTCTAATCACATAAGTTACTTCACGTGTCTGGTGTACCTTGTCACATGCATGCATCCTCTACAAGTGGTTGTGCTTTTGTGTACCTTACTATACAGTACTGTATAGAGTACAGTAGTACAGTATCTTTATTTCAAGCCCAGGATGTCTGGAAGCAAGTGTAAAAGGAGTGCGTGATGTAGCTGGCACTGCTAAGAAGTGCCAAGAGATAACAATGGAAACAAAAGTGAAAAAAATTGAGAGTGAAGTGAGGAGAAAAGATGGTAGACGTCACTTGTCTTATAACACAAATCATTCAACCATCAGCACAATTCTAAAGAACAAAGACAAGATCATGGAATATGAGAAGTGTGCTGTGCCAATGATGTTGACAATATCGAAGAAGTGTGGAAGAATGATGGAAGAGGTGGAGAAACTTCTCAGTGTATGGATGCAGGATCAGCAACAGTGTTGAGTCCCACTCAGCTTTATGCTGATTCAAGACAAAGCTAAAAGCCTTTACAAAGACTTGAAGAAGAAACACGGCAAAGAATCAGAGGGCACATCTTTTAATGTCAGCAATGGCTGGTTTCACTGGTTCAAGTTTAGAGCCAAACTTCACAACGTAAAAGTAAGTGGCAAGGCAGTGAGTGCAGATACGGTAGCTGCCCAGGAATTTCCTGAAACTCTTTGAGAAATTATTGATGAAGGCGTGTATTTAACAGAGCAGGTTTTTAATGTGGATGAGATAGGACTGTACTGGAAGAGGATGGCAAACCAAAGTTACATCAGTAAGGAGGAAAAGTTAATGCCAGGCTATAAAACAGCAAAGGGCAGACTAACTCTGTTGTTTGGTGGCAGTGCTTCCCGCAATATGAAGCTGAAGGCTCTCTTAGTTTATCATTCAGAGAACCCAAGAGCCCTTAAAAACAAAGCCAAAGGTTCTCTTCCTGTTGTGTGGAAGAGTAACCCCAAACCCTGGTTTACACAGGCAATTTTCCAGCACTGGTTTTTCCACCACTTTGTCCTGGAGGTAGAGAAATATTGCTTGGACAAAGACATTCCATTCAACATTCCTTTGCTGTTTGACAATGCTCGGGCCACCCCCCATTCATGGATGACTTTCATCTCAATGCCAAAGTAGTGCACCTGTCACCAAATACTATATCGCTCATCCAACCTATGGACCAGGGAGTTATAGTGACTTTCCAGAAATATTATTTACATCACACTTTTGTCAGCCAGTAAAGGCGAATGACAGGAATCAGGAACAATCTTGAGACAATTTTGGACGGACTATAACATCTACAAGTCCATAAAAACATTGACTTTGCATGGCGTGAGCTTACGGCCATCATCATGAATAGGGTTTGGAAGAACCTTTGCCTGCAGTTTGTTCACGATTTTCGTGGATTTGAGAAGGTGGATGAGGAGCCCAAAGAGGTCTTCAGCAACTTAGTGGCCCTAAGCAAGAAGCTGGAGCTAGATCTGCAAGAGGACGGCTTCATTGAATTCCTTGCTGTGCAACACAAGGAGGTTACAGTACTAATGAAGACCTGATGGAATTGGAGGCCCAGAGAACAGACAAAGATAGACAAGAGGAAGAAGTAACTGAAGAAATGAAGAGATTCATGACAAAGGAAATAGCAAGGGGATTTTCTTTATTTGAGGAGGCACTGTTAGGTTTTGAGGCACAGGACCCAAACATAGAATGGTGCACGAAGGTTGCAGCAGACGTTCAGAATTCAGTCCAGTGCTACTGTATCATCTATGACGAGAAAAAAAGAGCTACTACCCAGAGATCAATGGATCGTTTTTTCAAGAGGGTGGATAAAACTGAATCCAGAAAGGAACCAGAACCTGTGCCATCAACATCAGGCATGAGTGAAACTTCACCTTGCCCTCCATCTCCTACTGCTGACGATCCTTCCCCCTATTGCTCTACCATCGCCCGCCTCCTCTGCCTCCTCCAGTCAGTAACTCTTCTTGCCTGTTCACTCGATGCCAGCCCCTGTATGTCAGCTGTTGTACTGTACTACGGTACTTTTCAAGGTACTGCACTGTAAGATTAAAAATGTCTTATTTTTTGTGTTGTTTGTTTTCTATGTATCATTTGTGTGAAAAGTATTATAAACCTGTTACAGTACAGTACTATTTAGCCGACTGTGTTAGTTGGGTACCTAGGCTAACTTTGTTGGACTTAACGAACAAATTGGACTTACAGATGCACTCTTGGAACAAAACTCGTTCATGTGTAGGGGACTTACTGTACTGAAATTGAAACTGTGATTGAAAAACTCCCAACAAACAAAAGCTCAGGACCAGATGGCTTAACAGGCGAATTCTATCAAACATTTAGAGAAGAGTTAAAATCTATCCTTCTGAAACTGTTCTAAAAAATTGCAGAGGAAGGAAAACTCCCAAACTCATTCTATGAGTCCACCATCACCCTAATACCAAAACCAGACAAAGATACCACAAAAAAAGAAAATTACAGGCCAATATCACTGATGAACACAGACACAAAATCCTCAACAAACTACTAGCAATCTGAATCCAAAAATACATAAAGGATCATACACCATGATCAAGTGGGATTTATCAGGGATGGAAGGATTTTTCAGTATCCACAAATCAATCAGTGTGATACACCACATCAACAAATTGAAGAATAAAAACCATATGATCATCTCAATAGATGCAGAAAAAGCTTTTGACAAAATTCAGCCCGATTTATGAAAAAAAACTCTCCAGAAAGTGGGCATAGAGGGAACCATACCTCAACATAATAAAGGCCATATACAACAAACCTACAGCTAATATAATATTCAGTGTTCAAAAGCTAAAAGCAGGGACTTCCTTGGTGGTCCAGTGGGTAAAACTCCACACTCCCAATGCAGGGGGCCTGGGTTCAATCCCTGGTCAGGGAACTAGATCCCGCATGCATGCCACAACTAAGAGTCTGCATGCCGCAATGCAGAGCCCGTGTGCCACAACTAAGACCCAGCACAACCAAAATAATAATTAAAAAATAAACAAATATTTCAAAAAGAGCTGAAAGTATTTCCTCTAAGTATTTCCACTTTCATTCAACATGGTTTTGGAAGTCCTAGCTGTGGCAATCAGAGAATAAAAAGAAATAAAAGGAATCCAAATTAGAAAACAAGTAAACTGTCACTGTCTGCAGATGACACGATACTGTACATAAAAAAATCCTAAAAACGCTACCAGAAAACTACTACAGCTCATCAATGAATTCGGTAAAGTTGCAGGTTACAAAATTAATACACAAAAATCTGTTGCATTTCTATACACTAACAACGAAAGATCAGAAAGAGAAATTAAAGAAAAAAATCCCATTTACCACCACATCAAAAAGAATAAAATACCTAGGAATAAACCTACCTAAGGAGACAAAAGACCTGTACTCTGAAAACTGTAAGATGCTGATGAAAGAAATCGAAGATGACACAACAGAGGGAAAGATATACCATATACTTGGATTGGAAGAATCAATGTTGTCAAAATAAGTATACTAACCAAGGCAATCTAGATTCAATGCAAACCCTATCAAATTACCAATGGCATTTTTCACAGAACTAGAACAAAAAATCTTAAAATTTATATGGAGACACAAAAGACCCTGAATAGTGAAAGCAATCTTGAGAAAGAAAAATGGAGCTGGAAAATTCAGGCTCCCTGACTTCAGACTAAACTACAAAGCTACAGTCATCAAAACAGTATGGTACTGGCACAAAAATAGAAATATAGATCAATGGAACAGAATAGAAAGCCCAGAAATAAACCCACGCACCTATGGTCAATTAATCTATGACAAAGGAGGTAAGACTATACAATGGAGGAAAGACAGTCTCTTCAAGAAATGGTGCTGGGAAAACTGGACAGCTACCTGTAAAAAAATGAAATTAGAATGCTCTTTAACACCATACACAAAAATAAACTCAAAATGGATTAAAGACCTAAATATAAGACTGGACACTATCAACATATTAGAGGAAAACACAGGTAGAACACTCTCTGACATAAATCACAGCAATATCCTTTTCAATCCATCTCCCAGAGTAATGGAAATAAAAACAAAAATAAACAAATGGGACCTAATGAAATTTAAAAGCTTTTGCACAGCAAAGGAAACCATAAACAAAACAAAAAGACAACCCACAGAATGGGTGCAAATATTTGCAAACAATGCAACAACAAAGAATTAGCCTCCAAATTATATGAACATCACATGCAGCTTAATATCATAAACACAAATAACCCAATCAAAAAATAGGCAGAAAACCTAAATAGACATTTCTCCAAATAAGACATACAAATGGCAAGAGGCACATGAAAAGATGTTCAGCATCACTGATTATTAGAGAAATGCAAATCAAAACTACAGTGAGATATTACCTCGTATAAGTCAGAATGGCTATCATCAAAAGATCCACAAACAACAAATGCTAGAGAGGGTATGGAGAGAAGGGAACCCTCCTACACTGTCTGTTGGAATGTAAATTGGTGCAGCCACTGTGGAGAACAGTATGGAGATTCCTTAAAAAACTAAAAATAGAGCTACCATATGATCCTGCAATCCCACTCCTGGGTATATATCTGAAGAAAAACATGGTCCAAAAGGATACACGCACCCCAATGTTCATTGCAGCACTGTTTACAATAGCCAAAACATGGAAGAAACCTAAATCTCCAACAACAGATGAATGGATAAACAAAATGTGTTACATATATACAATAGAATATTACTCTGCCATTAAAAACAATGAAATAATACCATTTGCAACAACAGGGATGGACCTAGAGATCATCATATTGAGTGAAGTAAGTCAGACAGAGGAAGACAAATATTGTATGATACTGCTTACATGCAGAATCTTAAAAAAAATGATACAAATGAACTTATTTACAGAACAGAAACAGACTCACAGACTTAGAGAATGAATTTATCGTTACCGGTGGGTGGGGGGAAGGCTGGGTGGTGGAAGGGATAGTTAGGGAGTTTGAAATTGACATGTACACACTGCTACATGTAAAATGGATAACCAACAAGGACCTACTGTATAGCACAGGGAACTCTGCTCAATATTACGTAACAACCTAAATGGGAAAAGAATTTGAAAAAGAAGAGATACATGTATATGTATAACTGCATCACTTTGCTGTACACCTGAAACTAACACAACATTGCTAATCAACTACAGTCCAATATAAAATAAAAGTTAAGGGCTTCCCTGGTGGCGCAGTGGTTGCGCGTCCGCCTGCCGATGCAGGGGAACAGGGTTCGCGCCCCGGTCTGGGAGGATCCCACATGCTGCGGAGCGGCTGGGCCCGTTGAGCCATGGCCGCTGAGCCTGCGCGTCCGGAGCCTGTGCTCCGCAACGGGAGAGGCCACAACAGAGAGAGGCCCGCATACCACAAAAAAAATAAAAATAAATAAAATAAAAGTTAAAAAAAAACCATGTAGTTCATTTTGCTGTCCAATTTTATAGGCTATGATATCCAAAATATTACTTAAAACATAGCTACAATTATGGATATTCCTTTATTGTTCCTAGCTTTAATAGGAATGCTCTTAAAGTTTCTCTATTAAGAATATTTAATATGATTACTGCTTGTTAAAGAGAATTCAACAAGGTATTTAGATCAACACCCAAAAATCAAAGGGCATGGATCCACATAAAAAATCAAGTTTCTTTATGCAAGTAAAAACCAATTAGAAAATGTAAGAGAAAGAAGCATACATAGCCAGAATAGTCTCATCTATTTAGAAAATTAAATTCATAGCTAAAAACATTTTGAAAAAGAAAACGAGATGCCCAGATGGTTGCACTGGCAAATTCTATAAAATATTTAAGGAAGAAGTAACACCAATTCTACATAATCACTTCCAGAAAATAAAAAAGAGGAAACACTTCCCAATTCATGTTATGAAGTCAACATTATCCCAATACCAAAACCAGACTGTTGGGGAGGAACAATTTTCCCTTCTTCCCTTCTAGGGTTGTTGGCTAGTTTAATAATTAAATTGACATAAAACAGATTTAACAGGAGGAAAACGTTTAATTATGTATGTATGGGAGCCCCACAAACACATGAGACTCACAGGCAGTCAACTTAGACTCATATGCCATCCTGAGCTAAGGGGGTAGGGGTCTGGGGCTTCAAAGAGGAAGCAGATAATCCACAGGAAGATGAGAAGACCACATGTTTGGTAAACAAACGTTTCCATGCCATGCAGATAAGTCCTTCTGATATAAAAAGTTCTCTCTCATAATAGCTATCTTCCTTGTACAGGCTTCCTACCTAAATCCTTTTGGGCAGTTAAGGAAGAGATAAAAAGATTTTCCTGAGTCTGTTGGATCATAATTGCCTTCAGCTTAAAACAATCCACATGCCAAAGTGGCACATTTTGGGGTGGTGTATTCTGCTCCCCATCAAGACCAAAACAGTAGAAGGAAAATAAAAAAAATCTGTAGACCACAACAGTCTCTAGTGCAACAGCTAGTGGAAGAGTAAGACTACAGCTCCCAAACTACTAGAACAACAGGAAAATAATAAAATGTTATTAATCCAAAAGAGAACAACAACAAGACAGAAATAATTATAACAATAGCACATAAAAGGAAGGAATATTTAAACCCAAATATATTTTAAAAGTACATTAAAATGAGCCAATTAAAAAACAAAACTATTAAAACATATTTTCTGTTTCTAAGAGATATATCTAAAACTTAAGTTTACAGAAAGGTTGAGATGAAAAAGAAAGCTGGTGAAGCCATATTAATATCCAACAAAATAGGCTGTAAGGGGAAAAAGCATTATTACCACGCAAAGTTTCATTACAATGAAAATTCAATTCACCAAGAAGACATAATAATTCTGAAATTATATGTACCTAATACCACGGTGAAATAGGCAAACAGTCATAATGAGAGATGTTAACACAATTCTCTTGGTAAGAGAACAGATATAAAAAGTCAAAAACACAGAAATTTGAAAAAACACAAATAACAAACTTGACCAAATGGATGTATAAACTTTTAGTATGTACCCAACAACATACTTTTATTATGTACCCAACAAGCATACATCATTCATACAAACTGATCATGTGTTAGCTCATCAAGCCAGTCTCAACAAATATCAAAAGAACTCAATGAAAATTTTCTTTGATTACAACACACTCAAGTTAGAAATCAATAAAACATAGTAACTAGAAAATTCCCTATGTTTATAAGTTAAGGAAAAACACTTCTAAATAGCTCATGGATAAATAAAAACAAATTTAATTTGACTGATTATGAATATATTACATATTAAAACTTTCATGACATAGCCATGGCCATGCTTAAAAGGAAACTGATCACATTACAAGCATATATGACAAAAGAAGATGGAATTAATCATCTTCTTAATCGCAGTTTCGAGAGTCAGGATGTCTTTGGTTTATGATTCTCTGCCAGGCAGTCCATGGCTCAGGGGTCTGAAAGCTAGTCTTGCCCTAGAGAAACAACCTGAGTTTCTACATTAATGATGATATCTATAATAGCAATTTTAGTACATTAATAATGTTACTAACAACAGCAATTTTTTAGTCATCTGACTCTGGTTGATTAGTGTTCAGTTAGCTCAAGATTGAGGTCAGATGGGACAAGAAAGGGAATAGAGTTCTGGATAGAGAGATTAATCAAACTCAATACAGGAACTTTTAGGGGCACTCAGTTTCATCATCACGAAAAATTCAAATTCACCACATAATTAGGTAACAATTCATAACACACTCACCAAAATAGCTTTAAAAGACAAAATGAGGAAAAATACCCCAACCTATAATAGCAAGTATTTGGAGCCTGGGGAACAAAAAACTGTTGCCAGTGTTGATTGAAAGAAAAACGCACAATACAAGAGCTCTTGGTTGACTATCCAGTGTCTCATTGAGGACTATAGCCCAGGAGACAACCTCCCAGATAGATCTGAAGAACTGCTCTGAAGAGGTAAGGGAAGAGGCTAGTATATATATATAGTATATATATGGCTAAGGAATACGTGCAATCAAGCATACATCTCTGTAGAAGGTTATTGCTAGTCATAAGGAAGAGACATCTCAGTTAATGATTTCAGTGCTCTTCTGAGTATGGGAAGATGCAAGAATCCAGGTTCATAAAAAATTTTTTCCAAAATATATCTAACTAAGGGCGTGTTTTGCCTGTTTTGCCAAAGCAGAGTGTCTCATCCTGTTCTTTGTCCTGAATTCCTTTCAGGGTGTATTGTAAAGTAAGTGATTGTAGTGGCTAATGACTTGATCCCTATGAGGCAAGAGACAGATGGGCCCCAAGCTGAGCAGCTCGAGACTGTCCCGTTGGGGGACAGGAGCAAGGAGGAGCTGAGCCCTGCCCAGATAAAAGATAAAGAGACCACATATTTCTCATTCTCGAGGTCAAGGAGACCTTCTGGACTATGCATGCGCAGAAAGGCTCCTCGGGGGTCAAAAAGGGAGGGGGCGTCACCCCATAGTAAGTGATGTCAACCTACCCATAGCCCTCTACACTAGAATCCATCTTGGCTAAGAGATGCACGTGCACACAGGGGACGACCCTGAGATAAACAAATATGGACTAAGAGCCAGGCAACAGCAAGATGACTGGCCAGAGGAAACCCAGAAGAAATGCCCCATGTAAGTGATTCAAACTACCATGAGGGCGCGACCCTTTCTCTGAGTCCACCTGTGTTAAGTTTTATCACACAAACTCTTTATCCTCCTAATAAACACTTTATTTGTTTCACTACTTTCCATCTCTTTGTGGAAATTCACTTCTACAAAGCCGACTGGCCACTGGCCTAGTGGCTAGGATTCACCACTCTCACTGCCACAGCCTGAGTTCAGTCTCTGGCCAGAAAACTGAAATCCTGCTTCAAGCCACTGCTGTCCAAGGCCACCCAAGATCACCTACAGAACTGGATGGAGGGCGACATTCTTTGTTTTAAAGCAGCAGTGCAGAATGTGAAGGGAAGCGGAATATGACACCCCAAAATATGTCTCTTTGGCAGAAGGATTATCTTGAGCTGATTGTCTTTAGGAAACACCAGACATGCAAGCTCTGAAAATCAGTACAAGTTACCCTTTTGTGAGGGACATGTACATTTATAAAGGAAATCTCCATTTATAAGTATCTCCCTGTTAGTACCAGGCAGAGAAGGATGATTCTAAATCACAAGAAACTTCTACCAATCGAGAAGGCACCCACTTAAATCTGTGTAACAACCTTACCCTTTTACTGTGTTTTTCCCAGTAACCTCTCATAACTGCCCTCCCCCTCCAACATCCTTCTTCTGTCTTAAGATAGTATTTAAGGTGATGGTGGGGAAAGTTTTACTCAGGTTTCCTGGGTATCTCCCATGTATACAAGAGGTATACATGTTATTAAACTTCTGTTTGTTTTTCTCTTATTAATCTGCATTTTATTACAGAAGGATCTCAGCCAAGAATGTAGAAGGGTAAAGGGAAAATTATTTTTTCTCCCCTACAATTGATTCAGTCACTCTGAAAAACAGTTTGGAAATTATCAAATAAAGGTGATAATCCAGCAATTACTTTTTTGCACACATGCAGCAAGAAAAATATACAAGAATGTTCACAGCAACATTATTTTCACTAACCAAAACTGCAAGCAACTCAAATGTCTAAGAGTAAAATGGATAAATAAATTATGGTATAATTAGTGGAATACCATACAGCAATGAAAAAAATCATGGGGTCAGCAAGTATGACCCATGGACCAAATCTAGTCTAATATCCATTTTTGTCAGTAAAGTTTTATTTGAACACAGCCATGCTCATTTGTTTTTGTCCATGGCTGCTTTTATGATACAACACCAGATTTGAATAGTTGTGAAAGAGTGTAGCTCACAAAGCCTAAAACACTTACTACCTGGCTCCTTACAGGAAAAGCTTGCTGACCCTGAATTTAGAGCTGAAACAGAGACAAATTTCACATACATAATACTGGGGGGAGAAAAAGACAACACAACGATAAGGCAACCTACTGAATGAAAGAAAATAAGTGCAAATCATATAACTCATAAAAGGTTAATATCCAAAATATATAAAGAACTCATACAACTCAGTATCACCACCCCAAAAAAAATCTGCTTAAAAAACGGGCAGAGGATCAGAACATTTTTCCAAAGAAGACATACAGATGACCAACAAGTAGATGAAAAGATGCTCAACATCACTAATCATCAGGAAAATGCAAATCAAAACCACAATGAGATATCACCTCATACTTGTTGGAATGGCTATTATCAAAAGGACAAGAAATGACAACTGATGGAGAGAATGTGGAAAAAGGGAGTCCTTGTGCACTGCTGGTGGGAATATAAATTGGTACAGCTACCGTGGAAAACACTATGGAGATTCCTACAAAAAATGGAAAACAGAGCTACCATATGGCCCAGGAATTTCACCTCTGGTTAAGTATCTGAAGGAAATGAAATCACTATCTTGAAGAGGTATCTGCACCCCATGTTCACCACAGCATTATTCACAATAGCCAAGACATGGAAACAACCTAAGTGTCCATCGATGGGTAATGGATAAAGAAATTGTGATGTGTATATACACAATGGAATATTATTCAGCCATAAAAAATGAAATCTTGCCATTTTTGACAACAGGGATGGACCTCCCCATTTTGACAACAGGATTATGCCAAGTGAAATAAGTCAGGCAAAGAAAGACAAATACTGTTTGATTTTACTTACATGTGAAACCTGAAAAACAAGACAAATGAATAAACATAACAAAACAGAAACAGAGTCATACATACAGAGACAAGTAGCTGCCACACGGAAGGGGGAAGGGAGGAGGAGAGAAATGGGTAAGAAAATTAAGAGGTACAAACTAGCAGTTACAAAATAAATGAGTTATGGGTATGAAACATACAGTGTGGGGAATACAGTCAGTAATTATCTCACTTGTATGTGGAATCTAAAAAAACACACCAACAAAAAAACCAAGCTCATAGATACAGAGAACAGACTGGTGGTTGGTACTGTAATTATTCTCATTTTCATTATCTGAATCCTAAAAAACAAGGTCATGATATTTACAATGTTAAAAATTAAACAAGCACTATTTCTTTACAAACTACAACAGTCAAGCAAAGGTTTAAAAAAAAGACTGTTAATGCTCAGGATTACAATGCACTTCGTTGTACACTTAAATCATATTACTTGGAGTGATGCAAAAGCAGATAATCTATTACTGTGGATCCACAGTTGTGAGCATTAGGACTCAGGAGAAAAAAAGAGCAACAGCCATAATGAAGGCAGATGAGCTATGTCATATCTATTTCACACTAGAAATTGAAAGCTATTGCTTTCGGCTTATTTGTTTAAGCCCACCTCATGGGTTCCGTACTTTCTTTTCAACCTTCCATACCCACGACTGAAAAGCAGGAATTCTTACGTACTGGGACACTGCATTTTCAGTCCTAAAATCAGGACAGCTCCAGGCAGCCTAAAACAGCTGGCCACTCTGAAGCAATACCGTCCTTTTCCACCCTCCTCAAAACTTCTCAGCTGTACTTATCCTTGATCTTTCTTAACTGAATTTGTCCTCCCAACCACAGTCTTAACCCCCAGCCCTTGACCTCAGCAATCTTTCCCTCGACTTCTACTTAATCTCAACCTCTCAACCCTTGTAACAACTGTCACCCTCAACCAATCTTACCTTCTCAGTTCCTCTCAAATTTAATCCACCTTACCCTCTCAACCTTATTTGAACTCAACCTCACCTAAACACTGACTCTTGACTTCACCTGAGTCTGACTTCTCAACATCAACCAACCTGGACATCTCAATCTCAGGAGGTCTTGTTCTCTGATCCTTCTCACCTCAACTTTGTCCTCTCAGCCTCCTTCCACAGACCTTGAACAATCTCATCCTCTTAACTTCAATCAACCTCATTTCTCCCAACTTTATTCTCTTTACTTCGACCCCCTCGTCTAGACCTCTTCTGTTACTGCAATCTCCCTCACTCTCTCTTGCTACAAAAATTTACCCAGTCCTCAAAACCAAAGCCTCTAGTCATCTGATATTTATTGAGATTTTAATATCATATATGTCACTATCAATTAGCTGCTAAAAATTTTTCTGGAACCCGTTCATTTCTATCTTCATTGCAAATGTTTTATTTCAGATTCCATTATTGTTCCATTATTTCCATTCCATTATTGTTCATCTATACTGCCAAAGTGTCTTAACAGGTCTCTGCATCTCCACTTGAAACAATCTCTTCCCTCCTATCTTGCTCCCCCATTCTCCCCTCTATGTTAGCCACTCTGTATTATATAATACTAATCATTTCCATCATTTAGCTAACTCTTACTCATTCTTAACCTTAATTCAAAGGTTGATACCTCTAGCAGACCTTCCGATACCCCTTTCCCAAGTCTAAACCGTATGCTTCTCCTTGAAGTTCTAGTAATGTTTTACACAGAGTTCTAATATAGCATTCCACTGGGCATTGTTATATTTGGATACATTTTTATATTAGATGTCTCCCAGCCTTGATGATGCTATAAGTTTTATAAGAACCAGTTTCTTGAATCGTTATCTGTAGGATCTAACACATGATAAACACGACAAATATTCAATTATTTTTCAAATATGTACATGACATCCCATTTCCAAAAGTCAGATTATTATAACTCTCATCTTAAAGCAAAAGGGAAAAAATTCCTTAATAAAATAATTGGAATGCTAACAGAAACTTTAAAACTCAGTTATAATTGCTCTATTCCCTCACAGAAAGTATATATTCCTTTTAAATTTACTATTTTTTCTAATACCTACTGTCTTTAAGACTAGCTAGCGTTGGTATTTCTCTTAAACCATAAAATTAACTGAAAAAATTGAATAGGCCTTTAATACTCTCCCACCAACATTACTGAGGTCTGACATAGAAATACAGCTGACCTTTGAAAACAAGAGTTTGAACCTCGAGGGTCCACTTATACAAGAATTTTCCTCAATAAATAACAGTTGGCCTGCCATATGTGTGAGTTCTGCATCCGTGGATTCAACCAACTGCAGATTGTGTAGTACTGTAGTATTTATTGAAAAAATCTGGGTATCAGTGGACCAGCACAGTTCAAACCCCTGTTGTTCAAGGGTCACCTGTACTCGGGAAAAAACTGTCAAATATCAGATGTGTGCCACAAACAAAAGCTACATACTTCTGAATGAATTAACCAGAATTGTTCTGTAACAACAGACCTGAACTTGACAGTAATTGTGTAATCACAGAGGTGGGAATCCTAGTTCTACCCCTAAATAGCCACATGACCTTAAGCAAGTTACTTAAGCTCTCTGAGCCTCAGATTCCTCACCTGTAAAAATAAAGAGGAACCAGTAGAGTCCTACCACAAATGCACACCTGTAAAAAGGATCGCTATGAAAAGATAGGTATCACTATAATGAAAGATAATTTTTCTTTCTTTTAGTATTAGTTACTAAAGATACACATCAATATAACTTATAATTTACTGGTATTAATACAAAATAGCTAATTTACAATTAGAATAATAAAATGGAGTGAAATTATTGTCCCATGTTCTTTAGTCCCTTCTAGATCCTAAAAATGGCTACAGCAGAGCATATTTTGTGGGAAAAAGCTAACAGTACTGCAAAGTTTCTAGTGAGTGAGGAGAAAGATAACTAAATTCTTTACATTTCATGATTCACTTCCATGTGATCATTAATGTTATTTTAAAGAGTAAGAAACAGCCCAAAGATCATATATCAGCCTTGAAAAGCAAGATAAAACTCAGACTGCTTAGTATATTGAGTATACATGATATCATCTCACACCTGTCAGGATGGCTATCATCAAAAGAACACAAATAACAAATGTTGGTGAGGATGTGGAGAAAAGGGAACCCTCCTACACTGTTGGTGGGAATAAAAATTTGTGCAGCCACTGTGTGAAACAGTATGGAGGTTTCTCAAAAACCTAAGAATAGAACTACAATATGACCCAGAAATTCCATTCCTGTGTATATATCCAAAAAAAAACCCAAAAACACTGATTCAAAAAGATACATGCACCCCAATGTTCATAGCAGCATCATATACAGTTGCCAAGATATGGGAGCAACCTAAGTGTCCATCAACAGATGAATGGATAAAGAAGATGTGTGTCAGACCTACTAGAGCATGGACTTGAGGATATGGGGAGAGGGAAGGGTAAGCTGTGACAAAGTGAGAGAGTGGCATGGACATATATATACACTACCAAACATAAAATAGATAGCTAGTGGGAAGCAGCTGCATAGCACAGGGAGATCAGCTAGGTGGTCTGTGACCACCTAGAGGGGTGGGATAGGAAGGGTGTGAGGGAGGGAGACGCAAGAGGGAAGAGATATGGGAACATATGTATATGTATAACTGATTCACTTTGTTATAAAGCAGAAACTAACACACCATTGTAAAGCAATTATACTCCTGTAAAGATGTTAAAAAAAAACATAATTTGCAAAAAAAAAAGACGTGTGTGTGTCTGTGTATATATATACATATATATATGTATATATATATACACACATGTATGTTTTACTTAGCCATAAAAAAAGAATGAAATTTTGCCATTTGCAGCAACATGGATGGACTTGGAGGGCATTATTCTAAGTGAAATAAATCAGACAGAGAAAGATAAATACTGTATGATATCACGTATATGTGGATCCTAAAAAATATCACAAACTAGTGAATACAACAAAAAAAGAAGCAGACTCACAAATATAAAAAACAAACTAGAGGTTACCAGTGGGGAGGGGGGAGGGGCAACAGGGGTGAGGGTGTGGGCAGTACACACTGTTGGGTGTAAGACAGGCTCAAGGATATAATGTACGACATGGGGAATATAGCCAATATTTTGTAATAACTGTAAATGGAAAGTAACCTTTAGAAATTGTATAAAAAAATTTTTTAGGAGTCCAAAGATCATATATCAGTCTTTTTTTTTAACAGCTGTTTGTACTATTTTTATTTTATTAAGTTATTTATTTAGTTATTTATTTTATTTTTTGACATCACCGTGAAGCATGTGGGATCTTAGTTCCCTGACCAGGGATCGAACCCATGCCCCCTGCATTGGAAGCGCAGAGTCTTAACCACTGGACCGCCAGGGAAGTCCCCATATATCAGTCATAAAAAGCAAGATAAAACCCAAGACAGCTTAGTTTACAGAATATTCATGTCTCATAAACCAGAACATACATGTACACATGTCAAACTCCAATGACAGTTCTTACTTTAATCTTTACAGCATCATAACGGATTTGTGAAAACTCACGAAGACCAAAAGAACCTCCAACAATCAGCAACTGAAACAAGACAGGGAAACAATTAAACAAAATAGAAGGGCAGAATTCAGTCTATCTATACATTACTTATCTGAACACCAACAGTGGCAGATTATACAAAATCTTATAGATTATTTTCCCTGGTGAGTTACCATTCTTCTTTTCAGAGTAGATATATATAGTACACACTATCATTGGGAAACATTTTAGCACTTGAGCAAATACCAAAATCATTACCCCAACCTGTACTTGACATTATTTAAATATCACCATCAGAAGCATGAAATTTTGCCATTTGCAGCAACATGGATGGACTTGGAGGGCATTATTCTAAGTGAAATAAATCAGACAGAGAAAGATAAATACTGTATGATATCACGTATATGTGGATCCTAAAAAATATCACAAACTAGTGAATACAACAAAAAAAGAAGCAGACTCACAAATATAAAAAACAAACTAGAGGTTACCAGTGGGGAGGGGGGAGGGGCAACAGGGGTGAGGGTGTGGGCAGTACACACTGTTGGGTGTAAGACAGGCTCAAGGATATAATGTACGACATGGGGAATATAGCCAATATTTTGTAATAACTGTAAATGGAAAGTAACCTTTAGAAATTGTATAAAAAAATTTTTTAGGAGTCCAAAGATCATATATCAGTCTTTTTTTTTAACAGCTGTTTGTACTATTTTTATTTTATTAAGTTATTTATTTAGTTATTTATTTTATTTTTTGACATCACCGTGAAGCATGTGGGATCTTAGTTCCCTGACCAGGGATCGAACCCATGCCCCCTGCATTGGAAGCGCAGAGTCTTAACCACTGGACCGCCAGGGAAGTCCCCATATATCAGTCATAAAAAGCAAGATAAAACCCAAGACAGCTTAGTTTACAGAATATTCATGTCTCATAAACCAGAACATACATGTACACATGTCAAACTCCAATGACAGTTCTTACTTTAATCTTTACAGCATCATAACGGATTTGTGAAAACTCACGAAGACCAAAAGAACCTCCAACAATCAGCAACTGAAACAAGACAGGGAAACAATTAAACAAAATAGAAGGGCAGAATTCAGTCTATCTATACATTACTTATCTGAACACCAACAGTGGCAGATTATACAAAATCCTATAGATTATTTTCCCTGGTGAGTTACTATTCATCTTTTCAGAGTAGATATAGTACACACTATCACTGGGAAACATTTTAGCACATGAGCAAATACCAAAATCATTACCCCCTACCTGTAACTTGACCTTATGATTTAAATATCACCATCACAAGTCTGATAAGGGGAGTTTTATGGAGAACTGTGCACTTAATCTATGAAGTCTGCACTAATGCTACATAGTGTTAAAATTGCACTGTACTACCGACCACTCATTACCATGGTATCTACACTCCTAGCCAAATATCTTCATTTCTGCACTAGATCCCAATCATCTTTTATACTGAAGGGCAGTGATTCATCAAAAATCTTGCTCACCACACTGCATGATTCATCATAAAAAATGCTATTATTTCTCCCATCTTATTAACAAATTTCTCTACACCTTACTTCCCCATCAGTTATATATTAATATTACCAATTAAAGTAATACAAACAGATAAAAACAATGTAAAATATAATATTCTATAATTCTGAAGTTGGAATACCAACAAAACCTTGAGGCTATGAATTTAAAAACCCAATAAATCTGACCACATAAAAATTTAGTCTCTTAACCTGCAAATAAATGAAATAAAAATGACATCAAATCAAAAGACAACAAACCAGGAAAAATATCTGTTATATATAACCAGCTAATACTTCCAATGTCAATATGTAATCATTCTTTGTATAAGTAAAGTAACATTTTGTCTCTTGGTTTCAATGAAAATGAGACATGCTGGGACCTGGGACCCTTTGCTGCAGTGCTTGCACGTGTACAAACTTCTCCTCCAGCAACAAAATGCAGAGAAACTAAAAGGGACTAAAAATTACTGCAAGCATGCACAGTTGGGGCAAATTATGCACAATAAGATACAAAAAGACCAAAAACCCAACTGCCACTTCTGAAGAGCCGGGAGCAAAAACAGGGTGTCAGGAGTAAAAGCAGGGTACTGCACATGCCCCCTACACTCAACACCGTGAAAGGGGTGGGCAGACCACCTAAGCCACCCCTATAGCCCCACCCATGGACACATCCATACGCTCTCCCCTTATAAGGAATCAGCTGGCCCCCACCCTAGGGGTTCGAGCGAGCGAGGGAACCTGTTACCTGTTTTCGCTCCCCCCTGCTAATAAAGTCTTGCCTGAATTTCTTGTCTGGCCTCTTATCAATATGTATTGATTAAGGAAGGCCAAGAACCCCGGTTGGTAACAAAAAGACACACCTGTGATTTTCCTAACTCCTCTCAGCCTCCCTTTATTCATTCTTTCTCACATAAGGAATCAGCTGGCCCCCACCCTAGGGGTTCGAGCGAGCGAGGGAACCTGTTACCTGTTTTCGCTCCCCCCTGCTAATAAAGTCTTGCCTGAATTTCTTGTCTGGCCTCTTATCAATATGTATTGATTAAGGAAGGCCAAGAACCCCGGTTGGTAACAAAAAGACACACCTGTGATTTTCCTAACTCCTCTCAGTCTCCCTTTATTCATTCTTCCTCACCTTCCCATCTCAAATTGTTGGAGTATCTCAAAAGGCTCAGTCTTCCCACCTTTTTTACCTATTCACAACCAAAAGAGTCCCTAGGTGATGCCATCCAGTTCCATGGATTTAAATAGCCCCTATAACCTAACAACTTCCAAATGTACATTTTCAGTGGGAAACATCCCACTGAAGTGAAGACCTGCCCTCCTACTTGACATCTCCACTTGAAATTTTAACAGGTATATATAAATTAACATGAAAAAAATTCTTGATTTTTTACCCCAACACTCTTTCTGCCCCAATCGGCTGCTCATCAATCTTCCACATCCCAATTAAGGTCAATACTTTCATCCAATTACTCAACCCAGCTTCTCTGGAGTCATCTTTAGCTCCTCTAATTCCTATCTCACATCTAATCCATCCCTGAGTTCTGTCAAAATATTTCTTGAATCTGACAATTTCTGACTATATCTTCTTCTAATATTCTGGTCCAGGCCACCATCATCTCTTTTCCACGCCACTGCCATCACAATACCCACATGTTACATAATAAAGAATTTGTCTGGTCTTGGTCCTGGGTTCTTGGGAGGGAGCTACTCACTTGGAATTTCCTGAGTGACAGAAGCATCTTTGTTATTGGGACCACAACTGAGTTTATGCTAATGAGATGACTCATTGTGGGTCCCTAGATAGTCACAGCATAGAGGCTGGTCATGCTGGGATGATCAACCATGTGACTAGAGGGTGGGGGCCTTGAGCCATGTGATGACCTCCTGACCTCCAAGGAGGAAAGGGTGGGGCTGGAGATTGAGTTCAGTCACACAGCCAATGATCCAATCAACCATAGATGATGAAAATCCCAATAAAAAACTCTTGATGAGCTTCCTGGTTGGTGAACACATCAGTGGAGTATCTCAAAAGGCTCAGTCTTCCCACCTTTTTTACCTATTCACAACCAAAAGAGTCCCTAGGTGATGCCATCCAGTTCCATGGATTTAAATAGCCCCTATAACCTAACAACTTCCAAATGTACATTTTCAGTGGGAAACATCCCACTGAAGTGAAGACCTGCCCTCCTACTTGACATCTCCACTTGAAAGTTTAACAGGTATATATAAATTAACATGAAAAAAATTCTTGATTTTTTACCCCAACACTCTTTCTGCCCCAATCGGCTGCTCATCAATCTTCCACATCCCAATTAAGGTCAATACTTTCATCCAATTACTCAACCCAGCTTCTCTGGAGTCATCTTTAGCTCCTCTAATTCCTATCTCACATCTAATCCATCCCTGAGTTCTGTCAAAATATTTCTTGAATCTGACAATTTCTGACTATATCTTCTTCTAATATTCTGGTCCAGGCCACCATCATCTCTTTTCCACGCCACTGCCATCACAATACCCACATGTTACATAATAAAGAATTTGTCTGGTCTTGGTCCTGGGTTCTTGGGAGGGAGCTACTCACTTGGAATTTCCTGAGTGACAGAAGCATCTTTGTTATTGGGACCACAACTGAGTTTATGCTAATGAGATGACTCATTGTGGGTCCCTAGATAGTCACAGCATAGAGGCTGGTCATGCTGGGATGGTGGCATACCCTGATTCCACAGGGAGAAAACAAGGAAACTCTGCCTTTGGGACCCTCCCCAGACCTTGCCCTAAGGGCCTCTGCTTTCAGCTGTTCCTAATTCATAACCATTATGATAAAACAATAATCCTAAGTATAGTGCTTTCCTGAATTCTGTGAGTCATTCTACTGAATTATTGAACCTGAGGGGCTATCAGGAACCACTGAATTTGGAACCAGGTGATCAGAAGCACAGGTGGCCTAATATCGCAGAGCTTTCAGCTGGTGTCTGATAAGGGGAGTTTTATGGAGAACTGTGCACTTAATCTATGAAGTCTGCACTAATGCTACATAGTGTTAAAATTGCACTGTACTACCGACCACTCATTACCATGGTATCTACACTCCTAGCCAAATATCTTCATTTCTGCACTAGATCCCAATCATCTTTTATACTGAAGGGCAGTGATTCATCAAAAATCTTGCTCACCACACTGCATGATTCATCATAAAAAATGCTATTATTTCTCCCATCTTATTAACAAATTTCTCTACACCTTACTTCCCCATCAGTTATTATTCCATTTCTTTGTTCTTACCTGCAGTAAAATTTCTCAAACAAGTTGTCTATGCTTGCTGCTCTTTCCACTTTCTCTTAGACCCATTCCAACCATCACTGACATCCATGTTACTAAATGCAATGTTTAACTCTCTGTTCTCATCTTATTTCATGAGCAAAATTGGACACTGTTGATCACATTTTCCTTCTCTTCCCTTAAACCTGGTTTTCCTTTTACCTCACTGAGAACCCTTCTTAGTCTCCTGTATTGGTCCCTCCTGTATACCCCACCCCTCTGAACTTGGAGTACCCCCAGGGCACAGTGTTTGGTCTTCTCTACCTACATTAACTTCTACCCACAAGCTTAACGCAAGCATGGTGGCTGCTAAAGTAGAAGACCTAAAGAGACTATAAAGTTTCCTAACATACTATACAGAATGTCCAAGATAAAATAAAAATTCA
>NC_041224.1:150906747-150923337 GCF_002837175.3 Physeter macrocephalus
CTGTGCTCCGCAACGGGAGAGGCCACAACAGTGAGAGGCCCGCGTACCGAAAAAATAAATAAATAAATAAATAAATAAAATAAAATAAAAATTCACTTGTTATAAGAAGAATCAGGAAACAGCAACTTGAATTAGGAAAGACTATCAAGTGACGTTAACAAAGATTTTAAAGGTACCATCATCAAAGTGCCTCAAAGAGCAATAAACAAATGAAAAATTAGAATATTTCAGCAAAGACCAAAAAAAAAAGGTGACATCAGTGAAACAGAGTAAGAATCTCCAAAAACCTTCTCCATTAAAGCAATGAAAACACTGGCAAAAGTTGTGAAATCTACTTTTTCAGAACTTTGGAAATTAAAAAAGGCCTGCAATAATGTTGGGAACATTTACGTAAGAAGAATGACTGAATCTCAGTTAAAGCAGAAAGCTTGGTGGCATTTTTAGCCTACCTATTCCCACGTCTCGACCCCAGCTCCTTGGTAAACATGAAAACCAACAGTCTAAAATCAGGATATAAAGCAGTAACAACTGGAAGGGGCATAATCGGGTGGAGGTCGTTGAAGTCTTATTCCCTGAGAAGTTTCATTATTTGACCAGTCTGGTGGTTCCCTGCAAGACCCACTCGCAAGGCCGTCTTTAGTTTTCCTGACTTGGAGCTCAACTAGTGCAAACAGACTTCTCCCTGGAAGTGTTTGCTGAAAAAATTCAGAGGCCATTGTTTAACATCATACTGCCTGAGGTGGTAGATAACAGGGCAAGGAATAGCCTAACCAATAAACTCAAAAGGAAAACAGGAGGCATGAGGTGTCCACAGAGGACTCTGAAAAGCTCAAACATATTCCTGACACTCTGGAAGGACATGCACATGAGCAGAACTGTCCACATGCCCAGAGCAGTGTGTAAGCTCAGGAGAGATCAGAGAAGGCCCTAAACACTCACCTATGGCTAACCTAGAGGCTCTCAGCAAGCAAGAAGTAACAGCTTAAGGCAGAGTTTGTAACCTGCCTGAGTACTGAAGGCATGCCCAAACACACAGAGCCCCTTGACAAACACTGGGAAACTTACTGGCTCCAGGTGTTTAAGAAAACCTCTGCCCATAAAAAGAAAAACAGCCCCATTTAAAAACGGGCAAAGGACTTGAATAGACATTTCCCCAAAGAAGATATACAGATAACCAATAATCCATTGTATGAACGAATGTCCTGCATTATTAGTCATTAGGGAAATGCAAATCAAAACCACAGTGAGATACCACTTCACACCCACTAGTAAGGGTTTATTTATTTTTAAGTGGACAATGACAACTGTTGGCAAGAATGGAAAAATCAGAAGCCTCATATATTGCTGGTGGGAATGTAAAATGATGTAGTTTTTGGGAAACAGCTTGGCAGTTCCTCAAAATGTTAAACATGGAGTTACCATATGACCCAGCAATTCTACTACTAGGTATTTACTCAAGAGAAATGAAAATACATCCATACAAAAATCTGTACATGAATGTTCACAGCAACATTATTCATAATAGCCAAGAAATGAAAACAACCTCCTAAATGTTCATCAATGAAAAATAAATATTCCAACAGATGCAATATTAGCCATTAAAAGGAATGAAGTTTTGATGTTACATGAATGAACCTTGAAAACATTATGCTAAGTGAACAAAGTCAGTCACAAAAGACCATAAGTTGTATTATTCTATGAAATCTATAGACAAAAGTAGATTAGTGGTTAACTAGGATGGGAGAAGGGTAGGGGACAACAGGAAGTGTCTACTTGTGAATACGGTGTTTCTCTTAGGGTGATGAAAATGTTCTAAAATTAGACTGTGGTGATAGTTGCATAACACTGAATAAACTAAAAACAACTGAACAGAAAACATTAAATGGGCTAATTTTTTAGAATGTAGAAACCAGTAGTCACTGGTCAGATTAGAAAGGGAAATTCTGGGGACTAAATGCGCAGTGTGGAAACTGAAACAACAAATATACTCTCTTTCTCAAGTGGTTTGGGAGACTACAAATACATTCTCTTTTTCAAGTGGTTTGGGAGAGCAGGGAAGGAGAGTATTATTGGCCTATACCTGGTACTCTAAGTCCTCTTCTGTATGTTGCTGAATAAAGATTCTTATGAAGCAAGCATTAACATTTATCTAAAAGAGGAAATAATTTTAACTTGAAGTATAGTAGTACACTATAGTAATTATGGAATATTTGACTGATACATGATGAAGACGATGTATCTTTTGAGTTCTTTCTAGTAGTGTTGGGTTTCAGAGTACTGAATTCAACATTTTCCTCTACAAAAGTAGTTATATGTCTAGGACCCATATTTTGAAACAGTACAGACCTAGGTCCAGTATAGTACAGGTCCAATATAGACACATAGGCCAGTATAGAGAAATATACTTGGGAAGAAGTCTACTATGGTAGTTTCCATTCCATGAAATAAAACAAATGAGGGAAACCTTAGAAGGTACATTAATACTAGTGGTTTTAAGAGCTTAGCTTTGATGATTTTGAAAGATAAGAAACAAAATCAAAGTGTCTTCCAGTGGGACATACAGGTGACCTCAAGTTAGTGACTACAATCACAGTTATTTCTGAATGGATCAAGTTAGTGACTACAATCACAGTATTTCTGAATGGATCTCTATTTTGTGGCAGGGGAATCTACAGGGAGGATAGTTTTTACACATTCCCCGTCAGCTACACAAATATAATTACTGCACTGTCTTATAAACAGTTTTCTTTAAACTTTAAAAAATATAGATAAAAAGGAGTTTCCAAAGTTTAGAAAGAAATCCACATTCATCAAAGATGAGTAAAAAACTCATTACTTTTCTAAGGCCCTTCTTTCGTTTAGTCCTGCTTAAATGCAAAAGCTGGTAACTTCACCTGTACCAAATCCATACCAAAGTAATAAACTATTGAAAAGAAAGTGGACTTTGTCCACATGCTTTATATTTAAATTGTTTCATTTACTATGACATCAAGGCTTGCTGAAGCAAAGTAACTTGCCAAGGTCAAACTGAAAAGAAAATGAGTGGTCTCGCTGGATTCCAACTCGGGTTGGTGTTGTGTTAAGCCAACATCGATCTAAATTTTCAAGACGAACGCGACCTTCTGGGAACTCAGTGTAGGAGTGGATGCAAACAAATAGACACAAAACTACTTTCAACGTGCTTTAAAAATATCAACTATAATTCAGCGACCATCGTTTGAGGGCTGCTACAATGTGCTACATTCAACTCACAAGGATTTATTTAACTCATAACAACCCTGGAAGAATTAAGCCAGTTCACAAACTAAGAAGCTGAAACCGGAAGATGCCCGAAAATGTATAGTTAAATTAAGTAAATACAACCAGTTCCAATGATGCAGAGTATCGTCAAGCTGTAGCTGGGGGCGGGCGGGCGCGGAGCGGGGGAGGATGGAAGTTTAGTAATCATCCAGACTTGGGTTAAAATCTGGTTCTGACATCACTCTCAGAAGCACATCCAGGTAACTACCAAAGAGGTAAGAGGGGGACTCGAGATCCCACTACCAGCGCGGGGAGAGACTAGGAGACTAGGACTACCTAAACGCCAGCCCCTTCCTAGCCCAGACTGCCGTTCCGGGTCGCAAGCGTTACAGTTTCACAGAACTCTCCTTCCAGCCAGACTTGTGGTCCCACCCCTTCCGGAATCCCTCCCCCACTTTTTTCTCACTGCGCTCACCAACATGGGAACACCGTAGCGAAGCGTCTTATTCTTCCGCAGGGCGCGCATCACTGCGTGGGCGAACATGACTGAACTCTCCGACCCGCTTGGAAGCCCACCCGAACAGGCCAGCGTGGCCTTCCGAAAATAAGTGGCTCAGGGTCCCTCCCCCGGAGTACGTCCTTTACTAACCTCCTTTCCTTTGCCTCCCAGTGCAGGGCCCTTCCAGATAGGTCTCCGCCAGGCAAAAGCAATCGATCCGTAGTAACATACTCACGCTTCCCCCCGGAAATTCGAGCGTCAGAGGTTTGGTCCGGCAAGCTGGTTTGCAATCGGGACTTACGGCTCTAGCCTCTATAGTTATGTGTGGGATGGGTAGTTTACCAGCTTAAAAAAGATGGGGGGAACAAGTGCTGCGAAAGTTTAGGTTTAACGTTAATTGGTGTAGTGTCTTGCTATCCGTGAATTTTTAATGCTAGTGCTTTTATTGCCAGGTTGCGTGTAATCTTCAGTCATTTATGAATGTCTAGTTTCCACTCATTCATCAACCATCCAGCACACCTTTCTGTGGGACACAGAGAAGAAAAGATATGATCCCTGACCTAAAGAGGCTGGCAATCTAATGGGCACACGAATGAGCCATGGGTAGCTTGGGAAACAGACCCCCCCACCCAATGTGTGCCATTTGCCACACTGGGTGAGTTGAGGGTGAGTTAGAGAAAGCCTCAACTGTCAAGTGTTTGAGATGACATAATTGTATAGAGTGCTGGTGACATGACTCACATTTCCCATCCTATCCCTGAAATCTTTCCATCTATCCCTGCCTCTTTATTGCCACTGAAATATTCCTGGTTTAATCCCTTATCATCTTTCCATCTATTAAATTCGCCCCTAAGTGTCTCTAGAAAAGAAATTCCTGATCTCCTTCCTGCCTTTAGGCTGATCTAGTTAACACTCATATTTAGGCCCCAAAACAACAACACAAACAAACAAAAACCGTAATTATAGGGACTTCCCCGGCAGACCAGTGGTTAAGACTCTGCACTTCCAATGCAGAGGGTGCTGGTTCTATCCCTGGTGGGGGGGAACTGAGATCCCACGTGCCATGGGTGTGGCCAAAAAACTTAAAAAACAAAAACAAAACCTTAATTATGAACTCAAGTCTATCTCCCACACTGCTGACAGTTATCTAAGAGACATAGATAATGATGAGATTCTCTTTTTTCTGCCTACAGTAGTCACTCTAATTTTCTTAGCAAGTAATTGAAGGGCATTTGTAATATGACTTTGGCTTGCCTTTTCAGCCACTGTTCTTCTTTCACGCCATGCTCCATCCTGGAGGAGATATTAATTCCCTGAGTATTGCATGAACTTGGGCCCGTGAGCCATGGCCGCTGAGCCTGCGCGTCCGGAGCCTGTGCTCCGCAACGGGAGAGGCCACAACAGTGAGAGGCCCGCGTACCGAAAAAATAAATAAATAAATAAATAAATAAAATAAAATAAAAATTCACTTGTTATAAGAAGAATCAGGAAACAGCAACTTGAATTAGGAAAGACTATCAAGTGACGTTAACAAAGATTTTAAAGGTACCATCATCAAAGTGCCTCAAAGAGCAATAAACAAATGAAAAATTAGAATATTTCAGCAAAGACCAAAAAAAAAAGGTGACATCAGTGAAACAGAGTAAGAATCTCCAAAAACCTTCTCCATTAAAGCAATGAAAACACTGGCAAAAGTTGTGAAATCTACTTTTTCAGAACTTTGGAAATTAAAAAAGGCCTACAGTAATGTTGGGAACATTTACATAAGAAGAATGACTGAATCTCGGTTAAAGCAGAAAGCTTGGTGGCATTTTTAGCCTACCTATTCCCACGTCTCGACCCCAGCTCCTTGGTAAACATGAAAACCAACAGTCTAAAATCAGGATATAAAGCAGTAACCACTAGAAGGGGCATAATGGGGTGGAGCTCCTTGAAGTCTTATTCCCTGAGAAGTTTCATTATTTGACCAGTCTGGTGGTTCCCTGCAAGACCCACTCGCAAGGCCGTCTTTAGTTTTCCTGACTTGGAGCTCAACTAGTGCAAACAGACTTCTCCCTGGAAGTGTTTGCTGAAAAAATTCAGAGGCCATTGTTTAACATCATACTGCCTGAGGTGGTAGATAACAGGGCAAGGAATAGCCTAACCAATAAACTCAAAAGGAAAACAGGAGGCATGAGGTGTCCACAGAGGACTCTGAAAAGCTCAAACATATTCCTGACACTCTGGAAGGACATGCACATGAGCAGAACTGTCCACATGCCCAGAGCAGTGTGTAAGCTCAGGAGAGATCAGAGAAGGCCCTAAACACTCACCTATGGCTAACCTAGAGGCTCTCAGCAAGCAAGAAGTAACAGCTTAAGGCAGAGTTTGTAACCTGCCTGAGTACTGAAGGCATGCCCAAACACACAGAGCCCCTTGACAAACACTGGGAAACTTACTGGCTCCAGGTGTTTAAGAAAACCTCTGCACAATAAAAAGAAAAACAGCCCCATTTAAAAATGGGCAAAGGACTTGAATAGACATTTCCCCAAAGAAGATATACAGATAACCAATAATCCATTGTATGAACAAATGTCCTGCATCATTAGTCATTAGGGAAATGCAAATCAAAACCACTGAGATACTACTTCACACCCACTAGTAAGGGTTTAATTTAAAAAAAATAGTGGACAATGAAAACTGTTGGCAAGAATGGAAAAATCAGAAGCCTCATATATTGCTGGTGGGAATGTAAAATGATGTAGTTTTTGGGAAACAGCTTGGCAGTTCCTCAAAATGTTAAACATGGAGTTACCATATGACCCAGCAATTCTACTACTAGGTATTTACTCAAGAGAAATGAAAATACATCCATACAAAAATCTGTACATGAATGTTCACAGCAACATTATTCATAATAGCCAAGAAATGAAAACAACCTCCTAAATGTTCATCAATGAAAAATAAATATTCCAACAGATGCAATATTAGCCATTAAAAGGAATGAAGTTTTGATGTTACATGAATGAACCTTGAAAACATTATGCTAAGTGAACAAAGTCAGTCACAAAAGACCATAAGTTGTATTATTCTATGAAATCTATAGACAAAAGTAGATTAGTGGTTAACTAGGATGGGAGAAGGGTAGGGGACAACAGGAAGTGTCTACTTGTGAATACGGTGTTTCTCTTAGGGTGATGAAAATGTTCTAAAATTAGACTGTGGTGATAGTTGCATAACACTGAATAAACTAAAAACAACTGAACAGAAAACATTAAATGGGCTAATTTTTTAGAATGTAGAAACCAGTAGTCACTGGTCAGATTAGAAAGGGAAATTCTGGGGACTAAATGCGCAGTGTGGAAACTGAAACAACAAATATACTCTCTTTCTCAAGTGGTTTGGGAGACTACAAATACATTCTCTTTTTCAAGTGGTTTGGGAGAGCAGGGAAGGAGAGTATTATTGGCCTATACCTGGTACTCTAAGTCCTCTTCTGTATGTTGCTGAATAAAGATTCTTATGAAGCAAGCATTAACATTTATCTAAAAGAGGAAATAATTTTAACTTGAAGTATAGTAGTACACTATAGTAATTATGGAATATTTGACTGATACATGATGAAGACGATGTATCTTTTGAGTTCTTTCTAGTAGTGTTGGGTTTCAGAGTACTGAATTCAACATTTTCCTCTACAAAAGTAGTTATATGTCTAGGACCCATATTTTGAAACAGTACAGACCTAGGTCCAGTATAGTACAGGTCCAATACAGACACAGAGACCAGTATAGAGAAATACACTTGGGAAGAAGTCTACTGGGGCCTTGGTAAACATGAAAACCAACAGTCTAAAATCAGGATATAAAGCAGTAACCACTAGAAGGGGCATAATGGGGTGGAGCTCCTTGAAGTCTTATTCCCTGAGAAGTTTCATTATTTGACCAGTCTGGTGGTTCCCTGCAAGACCCACTCGCAAGGCCGTCTTTAGTTTTCCTGACTTGGAGCTCAACTAGTGCAAACAGACTTCTCCCTGGAAGTGTTTGCTGAAAAAATTCAGAGGCCATTGTTTAACATCATACTGCCTGAGGTGGTAGATAACAGGGCAAGGAATAGCCTAACCAATAAACTCAAAAGGAAAACAGGAGGCATGAGGTGTCCACAGAGGACTCTGAAAAGCTCAAACATATTCCTGACACTCTGGAAGGACATGCACATGAGCAGAACTGTCCACATGCCCAGAGCAGTGTGTAAGCTCAGGAGAGATCAGAGAAGGCCCTAAACACTCACCTATGGCTAACCTAGAGGCTCTCAGCAAGCAAGAAGTAACAGCTTAAGGCAGAGTTTGTAACCTGCCTGAGTACTGAAGGCATGCCCAAACACACAGAGCCCCTTGACAAACACTGGGAAACTTACTGGCTCCAGGTGTTTAAGAAAACCTCTGCACAATAAAAAGAAAAACAGCCCCATTTAAAAATGGGCAAAGGACTTGAATAGACATTTCCCCAAAGAAGATATACAGATAACCAATAATCCATTGTATGAACAAATGTCCTGCATCATTAGTCATTAGGGAAATGCAAATCAAAACCACTGAGATACTACTTCACACCCACTAGTAAGGGTTTAATTTAAAAAAAATAGTGGACAATGAAAACTGTTGGCAAGAATGGAAAAATCAGAAGCCTCATATATTGCTGGTGGGAATGTAAAATGATGTAGTTTTTGGGAAACAGCTTGGCAGTTCCTCAAAATGTTAAACATGGAGTTACCATATGACCCAGCAATTCTACTACTAGGTATTTACTCAAGAGAAATGAAAACACATCCATACAAAAATCTGTACATGAATGTTCATAGCAGCATTATTCATAATAGCCAAGAAATGAAAACAACCTAAATGTTCATCTATGAAAAATAAATATTCCAACAGATGGAATATTATTTAGCCATTAAAAGGAATGACGTTTTGATACATGTTACATGAATGAACCTTGAAAACATTATGCTAAGTGAACAAGGTCAGTCACAAAAGACCATAAGTTGTATTATTCTATGAAATCTATAGACAAAAGTAGATTAGTGGTTAACTAGGATGGGACAAGGGTAGGGGACAACAGGAAGTGTCTACTTGTGAATACGGTGTTTCTCTTAGGGTGATGAAAATGTTCTAAAATTAGACTGTGGTGATAGTTGCATAACACTGAATAAACTAAAAACAACTGAACAGAAAACATTAAATGGGCTAATTTTTTAGAATGTAGAAACCAGTAGTCACTGGTCAGATTAGAAAGGGAAATTCTGGGGACTAAATGCGCAGTGTGGAAACTGAAACAACAAATATACTCTCTTTCTCAAGTGGTTTGGGAGACTACAAATACATTCTCTTTTTCAAGTGGTTTGGGAGAGCAGGGAAGGAGAGTATTATTGGCCTATACCTGGTACACTAAGTCCTCTTCTGTATGTTGCTGAATAAAGATTCTTATGAAGCAAGCATTAACATTTATCTAAAAGAGGAAATAATTTTAACTTGAAGTATAGTAGTACACTATAGTAATTATGGAATATTTGACTGATACATGATGAAGACGATGTATCTTTTGAGTTCTTTCTAGTAGTGTTGGGTTTCAGAGTACTGAATTCAACATTTTCCTCTACAAAAGTAGTTATATGTCTAGGACCCATATTTTGAAACAGTACAGACCTAGGTCCAGTATAGTACAGGTCCAATACAGACACAGAGACCAGTATAGAGAAATACACTTGGGAAGAAGTCTACTGGGGTAGTCTCCATTCCATGAAATAAAACAAATGAGGGAAACCTTAGAAGGTACTTTAATACTACTGGTTTTAAGAGCTTAGCTTTGATGATTTTGAAAGATAAGAAACAAAATCAAAGTGTCTTCCAGTGGGACATACAGGTGACCTCAAGTTAGTGACTACAATCACAGTTATTTCTGAATGGATCAAGTTAGTGACTACAATCACAGTATTTCTGAATGGATCTCTATTTTGTGGCAGGGGAATCTACAGGGAGGATAGTTTTTACACATTCCCCGTCAGCTACACAAATATAATTACTGCACTGTCTTATAAACAGTTTTCTTTAAACTTTAAAAAATATAGATAAAAAGGAGTTTCCAAAGTTTAGAAAGAAATCCACATTCATCAAAGATGAGTAAAAAACTCATTACTTTTCTAAGGCCCTTCTTTCGTTTAGTCCTGCTTAAATGCAAAAGCTGGTAACTTCACCTGTACCAAATCCATACCAAAGTAATAAACTATTGAAAAGAAAGTGGACTTTGTCCACATGCTTTATATTTAAATTGTTTCATTTACTATGACATCAAGGCTTGCTGAAGCAAAGGTGGTTAAGAATCCGCCTGCCAATGCAGGGGACACAGGTTCGAGCCCTGGTCCGGGAAGATCCCACATGTCGCGGAGCAAGTAAGCCCGTGCGCCACAACTACTGAGCCTGCGCTCTGGAGCTGGAGAGCCACAACTGCTGAGCCCGCGCTCCTAGAGCCCATGCTCCACAACAAGAGAAGCCACGGCAATGAGAAGCCCGCGCACCGCAACAAAGAGTAGCCCCCGCTTGCCGCAACTAGAGAAAGCCTGCGCGCAGCAACGAAGACGCAACACAGCCATGAATAAATAAATAAATAAATAAATTTATTTTTTAAAAAAATCATCCCCGTTTCCTCTCCGAAATGGAAGTAACAACAGAAACAGGGTAAATAGCCAGGCTTTGTCTCCTGTGGATGCCTTAAGATAACAGTCACGGCAGGGACAGAGAGGGGCTAAACCCTGTCTGAGCAAAAGATCAAGAGGTCACATATTTCCTACCCTTGGGTCAAGGGAAACACTACACATGCGCAGAAAGGCTCCTTGGGGGTCAAAAAGGAGGGCGCACTGTCCCATAATATGTGATGCTAAGGCCGTCCCATAGGCCTCTTGGCTGAAACCCATCTTGGAAAAAAGTTGGGCACACATGTTGGGGAGAGTCCTAGGGCAGGTCAGGTGTGGAAAAAGAAACTAGGTAATTGGCCAAAGGTAAACAAAGACCCGGAAGAACTGCCCTATATGAATGACTTAAGCGCCTCTTTACTGCACCCCTCCTCGCTGGAGAGGACGCCCACACCCTTGCTCTCCGGGTGCGCATCTCTGCCTTGCTTCTGTCTTAACTAAAAAGTTTCTCTGTGTGCTCTCCCACTTGTTGTGCCATGTCTCTAATAATAAACTTTGAGCCTGTTTTCACAGTTTTTGCCTATGTGAGAAATGCATTTTTCACTGGGGGCAAGAGCCAGGGGGCGTGGTGGCCAGGATTCCTGGTTTTCATCCAGGCTACCCAGGTTCAGTTCCTGGGCCGGGAATTAAGATCTCGCTTCACACCACCCCTCACTGCTGCCTCTCTGAGATCAGGTAGTTCACCAGCTTAATAAAAATAGGGGAAAAAAGTGCTATGAGAGTTTAGTTTGAATGGTAATTGGTGTAATGTCTTGGTATCAGTGAACCTTTAATGCTAGTGCTTTTACTTCCAGATAGCCTGTAATCTTCAGTCATTTATGAATGTCTAGTTTCCACTCAGTCACCAACCATCCAGCATGCCTTTCTGTGGGTCATTAGAAACCTCGAGAAACACAGAGGTGAAAAGATGATCCCTGCCTTAAAGAGGCTGGCAATCTAATGGGCATGCAAATGAACCACGGGTAGCTTGGGAAACAGCCCCCCAATGTGTGCCATTTGCCACACTGGGTGAGTTGAGGGTGAGTCAGAGAAAGCCTCAACTGTCAAGTGTTTGAGATGACATAATTGTATAGAGTGCTGGTGACATGACTCATATTTCCCATGCTATCCCTGAAATCTTTCCATCTATCCCTGCCTCTTTATTGCCACTGAAATATTCCTGGTTTAATCCCTTATCATCTTTCCATCTATTAAATTCGCCCCTGAGTGTCTCTAGAAAAAAAATTCCTGATCTCCTTCCTGCCTTTAGGCTGATCTAGTTAACACTCATATCTAGGCCCAAAAACAACAACACAAACAAACAAAAACCTTAATTATGGGGACTTCCCCGGCAGACCAGTGGTTAATACTCTGCACTTCCAATGCAGAGGGCGCCGGTTCTATCCCTGGTCGGGGGAATTGAGATGCCACGTGCCATGGGTGTGGCCAAAAAACTTAAAAAACAAAAACAAAAACAAAACCCTAATTATGAACTCAAGTCTATCTCCCACACTGCTGACAGTTATCTAAGAGACAGATAATGATGAGATTCTCTTTTTTTCTGCCTACAGTAGTCACTCCAATTTTCTTAGCAAGTTATTGAAGGGCATTTGTAACATGACTTTGGCCTGCCTTTTCTACCACTGTTCTTCATTCACTCCATGCTCCATCCTGGAAGAGATATTAACAAAACTCATTACTTTTCTAAGGCCCTTCTTTCGTTTAGTCCTGCTTAAATGCAAAAGCTGGTAACTTCACCTGTACCAAATCCATACCAAAGTAATAAACTATTGAAAAGAAAGTGGACTTTGTCCACATGCTTTATATTTAAATTGTTTCATTTACTATGACATCAAGGCTTGCTGAAGCAAAGTAACTTGCCAAGGTCAAACTGAAAAGAAAATGAGTGGTCTCGCTGGATTCCAACTCGGGTTGGTGTTGTGTTAAGCCAACATCGATCTAAATTTTCAAGACGAACGCGACCTTCTGGGAACTCAGTGTAGGAGTGGATGCAAACAAATAGACACAAAACTACTTTCAACGTGCTTTAAAAATATCAACTATAATTCAGCGACCATCGTTTGAGGGCTGCTACAATGTGCTACATTCAACTCACAAGGATTTATTTAACTCATAACAACCCTGGAAGAATTAAGCCAGTTCACAAACTAAGAAGCTGAAACCGGAAGATGCCCGAAAATGTATAGTTAAATTAAGTAAATACAACCAGTTCCAATGATGCAGAGTATCGTCAAGCTGTAGCTGGGGGCGGGCGGGCGCGGAGCGGGGGAGGATGGAAGTTTAGTAATTATTTCCTACCCTTGGGTCAAGGGAAACACTACACATGCGCAGAAAGGCTCCTTGGGGGTCAAAAAGGAGGGCGCACTGTCCCATAATATGTGATGCTAAGGCCGTCCCATAGGCCTCTTGGCTGAAACCCATCTTGGAAAAAAGTTGGGCACACATGTTGGGGAGAGTCCTAGGGCAGGTCAGGTGTGGAAAAAGAAACTAGGTAATTGGCCAAAGGTAAACAAAGACCCGGAAGAACTGCCCTATATGAATGACTTAAGCGCCTCTTTACTGCACCCCTCCTCGCTGGAGAGGACGCCCACACCCTTGCTCTCCGGGTGCGCATCTCTGCCTTGCTTCTGTCTTAACTAAAAAGTTTCTCTGTGTGCTCTCCCACTTGTTGTGCCATGTCTCTAATAATAAACTTTGAGCCTGTTTTCACAGTTTTTGCCTATGTGAGAAATGCATTTTTCACTGGGGGCAAGAGCCAGGGGGCGTGGTGGCCAGGATTCCTGGTTTTCATCCAGGCTACCCAGGTTCAGTTCCTGGGCCGGGAATTAAGATCTCGCTTCACACCACCCCTCACTGCTGCCTCTCTGAGATCAGGTAGTTCACCAGCTTAATAAAAATAGGGGAAAAAAGTGCTATGAGAGTTTAGTTTGAATGGTAATTGGTGTAATGTCTTGGTATCAGTGAACCTTTAATGCTAGTGCTTTTACTTCCAGATAGCCTGTAATCTTCAGTCATTTATGAATGTCTAGTTTCCACTCAGTCACCAACCATCCAGCATGCCTTTCTGTGGGTCATTAGAAACCTCGAGAAACACAGAGGTGAAAAGATGATCCCTGCCTTAAAGAGGCTGGCAATCTAATGGGCATGCAAATGAACCACGGGTAGCTTGGGAAACAGCCCCCCAATGTGTGCCATTTGCCACACTGGGTGAGTTGAGGGTGAGTCAGAGAAAGCCTCAACTGTCAAGTGTTTGAGATGACATAATTGTATAGAGTGCTGGTGACATGACTCACATTTCCCATGCTACCCCTGAAATCTTTCCATCTATCCCTGCCTCTTTATTGCCACTGAAATATTCCTGGTTTAATCCCTTATCATCTTTCCATCTATTAAATTTGCCCCTAAGTGTCTCTAGAAAAGAAATTCCTGATCTCCTTCCTGCCTTTAGGCTGATCTAGTTAACACTCATATTTAGGCCCCAAAACAACAACACAAACAAACAAAAACCGTAATTATAGGGACTTCCCCGGCAGACCAGTGGTTAAGACTCTGCACTTCCAATGCAGAGGGTGCTGGTTCTATCCCTGGTGGGGGGGAACTGAGATCCCACGTGCCATGGGTGTGGCCAAAAAACTTAAAAAACAAAAACAAAACCTTAATTATGAACTCAAGTCTATCTCCCACACTGCTGACAGTTATCTAAGAGACATAGATAATGATGAGATTCTCTTTTTTCTGCCTACAGTAGTCACTCTAATTTTCTTAGCAAGTAATTGAAGGGCATTTGTAATATGACTTTGGCTTGCCTTTTCAGCCACTGTTCTTCTTTCACGCCATGCTCCATCCTGGAGGAGATATTAATTCCCTGAGTATTGCATGAACTTCCACATCTTCCAGATGCCGCTTTAGGGACACCAGGTTCTTGAAGCCTCCCTTACTCCACAGGCAATGTAAATTATTTCCTCTTCAGAGCTCCACTAGTCTTTGACTAAAATATATCACAGAGCTCTATCACACTGTATTGTCGGTTTTGGTGCACAAAGTCATTGTTGCCCAAACAGTATATAAGAAAGATGAAAAAAAGGAGAGTGGAAAGAATACTTCAGGGTTTGAATTTGAACTTTGGAGTTTTGTTTTGGGTTCTGGGGCTGAGCAAATGTATCCACCCCTCCCCCAAAGCATCACCTGAACTGAACCAGGAAGATTTTAAAGTGATCAGGGTAAGGTTTATTAAAGTAAGCCTGCTAATCCCTTCCCTTACCCCTATTTCTCCAATCTTCCCCAACCCCAATCTCTTCAAAAAAGAGACACTTTGCAAACCTGGGGACTGGAGCAGTAAGAAAGGTGGGAGACTTGGCCTGAGAGGTTAAGTCACACTACACAGTTGGTAATGCTGGGAGAAAATTATTTGAATTCATGGGAAAGAGTCTGGAGCAGTTGTAGAATACAGGAGAATTTAGGATTGCAGAGATGGTCTTGTGAACAGGGTTGCTTTGGTATATGAATAGTCTCCTTCAGTGCTGTGATTCCTTTGTATTTTATTTTGAATTGTTTGGCTTACACTTTTTGTTGTATGGTTGTTTGTTTAATTCATCTCTGTGAAGAGACAGAAACATATAGGGCCATAGGATTTATTAGAGAATATATTGTGAAGTGTGCAAAAATTTGTATATGGCATTGCCTCTCGCCTTATTCACTTCCTTTTGCTACTTCAGAACTCATACAGCATCCAGGTTAGTCAAGTGTATTACTTCTCCAACTTTTCCTCATATCTTACATGTCAAGGACACTGTTCTAAAAGTCCAGACCTTTTCCTACCTTTTCACTACATAAAATGTCACCTTATGGATCTGACTCCAATAAAGGCTGGCACTCAGCTAATAGTTAATAATGTATTAAATCATATACATGTATTCTAGGTAATACAATAGCTAATAATCTGTTATCCTTTTCAGATAAAGCATATATTCAATTTAAGTGAATAGAGGTCTTCAGTCTCCCATTTAGTCCATCATCCAAATAAGCACTTATTAAGAACCTTGAAATGATCTCGAAGGAACAACTAAATAGTAGGTATTAGAAGTATGCTGGAAATTTTTCATGAGATAAAATTTGGGGCAGTGTGGCATTTAAGCACTTAAGAAATGTTTTGCCGAAAGCCTGCTTTCAGTTTTAAGGTTCATTGGATTCGCTGGCAAAATTACCACTCATTTGACACAAATAAACAGCTTTAATCCACTCTTTAATGAAAGCTGATTTAACTTAATTTTAATATACAATCATTAGAAGGAAAGGAATAAGAATATTAGAGAAATATAACAGGGTATGCATCACTGAATTGGGCCAACACCTACTTCCAGATCCAAACAGAAGCTGGGAAGTTCTGAGTAACAGCAATCTGGAGCCCTAGTTGGGAAGGGTCCTGGGTGGTGCGTCCACCCCACAGGTGAGACTTCAGATTAGAGTTCTGGGGGCTTCCGTTTGTAATTCCAGGCCACAGACTGATATCAGTTTGCCTGCAAAAATGCAGCTTGGGATTCACTTTAACAATGCTGTTGATTTCACCATGTGACTCACAAGATTTTCCAGACTCCAGGGGACTGGCCAGGTCCTCAGGGCTCAAGAAATTGCAAGACCCACTCCCTTTCTTATTGTAAGCACCATTTGACTTGCTAGCAGCAATTGTTAGGTGTGCAAGCAGGCATGCAGTCCAGGCAGGGTCACAGGTCGGTCAGAGGCCTGCTTCTGCCTCTGAAGGCTGAACAAGACTATTTTACTAGTTTTCCCAACAACAAATAACATGTATCCTCACCTTAAGCATCACTACTGTATACCTCAGTTTACCTATTTGTTAAAGTGATATTTGTCGTCATTTTTACAATTCTCACAAAAAACACAAAATAGCTTATCAGTATGGCTTCTGTTGCTTTCCCATAAATATGACTCAAATCCCATCTGTGTGTTTCTAGTGTTAATAAACAGAAAAACAGTTGACCCAGCCATCTTAAATGCCACGCTTACATGTGGCAGTTTATAAAAATTTACATCCAGAAAACAAGGCATCTCCACCGTCCATGCCAGTCCCTCAGCACTAGTATGTTCTTTTTTTTAAAATTAATTAATTAATT
>NC_041224.1:150923723-150948688 GCF_002837175.3 Physeter macrocephalus
AGGTTTTAGAACTATGGCCAAATTTAATGGCTATGGTACAGAAAGATTACTTCATGAATCATCTAGTTTCAAAATTGATATCTAGTATATAATTTAATTCACTAAAAATCTTAAGATTTTGGAAGAGCATGATTCCAGACGCATTTTACAGGTGCACAAATTGAGGCTCAGGAAGGTTAAGAAGCTTGCACAATAGTTCACATTTGTACTCTTTGTGAACTAGTACAAATGCCCCAACTTGAACTAAACTTCCTATAACATTTGACAATACTATCTCCTTGAGATTCTCTCCTCCCATGGCTTCCATGAATGTTTGGCTCCCATGGATCCTCTACAACTTGGAGACTTCTTTTTGTCTTCTTCAGCCTTATAAACCTTCAACTGGGGTCTTTAGCTCTCTTCCATTTTTTTTTATTTGTCCCAGTGACTCTCAAACTCTAGTGTGCACAGGATCCCCTGGAGACTTTATCAAAACACAGATTGCTGTGTCCCATCCCCAAGGTTTCTGATTCAGTAGATCTGGAATGGGACTTGAAAAACTGGATTTTCTAACAAGCATCCAGACGCTGCTGCTGCTACTGGTGGTCCAGGGACTACAGTTTGAGAACTATTGCTGTATCCTCTTTTGCTGGGTAAACGCAACTTTCACTTTGGCTTCAAATTTTATCACAGTGTGGGTGACTTCTGGTACATTTCTAGTAACCAAAATGGTTTTCTAACGCCTCAAAGTCAACATTCCACAAAGATCTCCTTCTGGACGGGGTAGGGAGTCTTTCCCTCCATTCTAATTTCTATGGCTAGAACTAGAGAGTTGACTACTCAGTTTCCAATTCAGTCTAATTTTAAACCACTTATAATTAGTACTTTACATTATTCAACTAGGAAATTCACTGTTTTGCCCTTTATTGCATATTTCTCCTATGATAGTGATCATTAACATCTAGTTTTAGAATAATTCATGCTTTGTCTTATTATTTTTTTAATATTTAAATGTTTATTTATCTGTGCTGGGTCTTAATTGAGGCATGCAAGATATGCATTGTGGCGTGCAGGGCTCTTAGTTGCGGCATGCAGGATCTAGTTCCCTTATCAAGGATTGAAACCCAGGCCCCCTGCATTGGGAGCGCTGAGTCTTAACCCCTAGACCACCAGGGAAGTACCATATCTTATTACTTTTTATAGAGTATAGGCTATGTGATGAATGGGACTGTGTCTAATACATTTCTGTCCTCCATGACTTTTTTCATAGTCCTAAACCATAATTCATAATTTTTGGAAAAACAAATGAAATGGCAACTGAAAAGGTGGCAAGAGTTTCCCATACCATGCTATACAGTGAAGAATCCCCCATTATTGATTCCTAAACCAAACAAAAATCTGCTCCATAAGACTTTGCAGAGAATTAAAGGTAACTCTTCTATACAAAGGTGCTAGAGATCTCTTCTGTACAGATTAGTGAAAGCAAAAGGAATTCAAAGTTAAATGCATTGTCTTGAAGTACACTTACTACCTTGGTTAAAATTAAGTTTTGGTCTTCCCTGGTGGTGCAGTGGTTAAGAATTCGCCTGCCAATGCAGGGGACACGGGTTCGAGCCCTGGTCCGGGAAGATCCCACATGCCGCAGAGAAACTAAGCCCATGCGCCACAACTACTGAGCCTGTGTTCTAGAGCCCGCGAGCCACAGCTACTGAAGCCCGCGCGCCTAGAGCCCATGCTCCGCGACAAGAGAAGCCACTGCAATGAGAAGCCCGCGCACCACAACAAAGAGTAGCCCCCTCTCGCTGTGACTAGAGAAAGCCCACGTGCAGCGACAAAAACCCAATGCAGCCAAAAATAAATAAATATAATAAATTTTTAAAAATTCAAACAAAAAATAAGTTTCATGAGGTAGAGCAAATCATGAAACTTCTAACCTTCCAATTGCCATGGGACTAAAGCCCATCTGAAAGTTTTCTGAATACTGTCAGTTAAGCTAACTAGGGCTTCCTTTTTGGGCAGTTGAATGTGTGCTTTTGTGATATAAGTCAATGGTGAAACAGGATCTTATCTATTGAAATTTATGTTAAAAAACCTTTGCAGAAAACATATTTAGAAATGTAAAGACAAATCTTTGAATTCAGGGCAAGTAAAGTGTACTTTAATCTGAAGATAAATTTTTTGGAACGGAAACCATTAAAAAATGGCCTGACTGTATGTGTGTTTTAAGTGCTTGAGTAACATCGGTTGCCCTGGTTTAAGAAAAAAGTCAAATATCATTGTACTATAAAGTTTCCTATACATCAAAACACAATGCACATCCAATAAAAATAGAACTTGACACCTCAAAAGTAAATTGGCTTCCTAAAGTACCACTTCAAAATCATACAACACTATTTTTAAAATTTAAATTTTTTTCAATTTTATGGAGATAAATTGACACATAATATTATATAAGATTAATGTGAACAACATAACAACTAGATATACATATATATTGTGAAATGTTTACCACGATAAATTTAGTTAACATTCATCACCTCATATAGGTACAATATTTTTCCTTGTGTTGAGAACTTTTAAGATCTATAACACTATTAGTAATACTACTTTGCATAACCCCCCAAATCAAAAAGGGTATCAAAATAGAAATTATAAGTTATATGGCAAGTAAGAAAAAGGAAAAAATTTCATATGAAATCCTATTATTTAAGACGACAGAAAATAAATAACTGACTTACAAAAAAATAAAGAAGCAAGAGGAAGTATAAAGAGAGAATTAGTCAAAAGAAAAGCTAAAATAAAAGAAATGGGAAACAAACAAAACCAGAAGAATGGATCAATAAAACCAAAAGCTGGTTATTACAAAGAACCAATTAATAGATTAAGGGAAAATATTTAATGTTAGGGATGAGACAGAAAATAAAAACATGTGTAAAAGAAAATAAAAGGGATTACATGAGAATTTCAAGTTATCTTCTATTACAGTAAATACATTGAACAGCTAGAGAAATTGATGTTTTAGTGATAAAACATAAAGAATCATTTAAAAGTCGAAAATCGGGACTTCCCTGGTGGTGCAGTGGTTAAGAATCCACCTGCCAATGCAGGGGGCACGGTTCGAGCCCTGGTCCGGGAAGATCACCACAACTACTGAGCCTGAGTGCCACAACTACTGAACCCCACGTGCTGAGCCGGTGCTCTGCAACAAGAGAAGCCACCACAAAGAGAAGCCCGCGCACCACAACGAACAACGAAGAGTAGCCCCTGCTCACCACAACTGGAGAAAGCCCATGTGCAGCAATGAAGACCCAACACAGCCAAAAATAAATAAATAAATTTATTTTTTTAAAAAAGGTCGAACATAACAAGTACTATGGAAATTGCAAACTTACCATTAAGAAGAACTAGGCAGTTGGCTGTGACACAGGAAGAAACATTCACGTTAATTGAGCCAAACCATATCTTGCAAAAGTCTAGTGCAAAATTTTATTCCTCCTCTATTAAGATCTTCTTGGGAACTATTATATAGGTACTTTTACTGGTTCCTTAAAGGAATTTACCATTTCATGGTTTCAAGAGCCTTTTCCCCAACACCGTATGATCACAGACCTGATACCAACTTCCTTTGCCAGTTGTTTGAAGGTTTCTGGAAGAATTTGAGTGCTTATGGCTTGTCCTTTATGTCCTCCCTAGGTGCAAAGTTCTTTACCGTCTACATATGTTGGGTATCCCTCAAAAAAAAATTATCACTTTTTGTGGAGCCCCAGAGTTGATGCTCAGGGAAAATTTAGAAACCCAAGAGGAAGGATTGGAGTCTAGAGTGATAATGAGAAAATAAGGCAAATTTGAAAACAAACGTAAATGAGTAGTTGGTATTAGAATGGACTGATGGGTGGAGAATCTAGATGTTAAAGGTTTAATCCTTGGAGGTTTCTGCAGAGGTGCAGTTTGGGCTATGGGGAGAAGGTCTCTGAGGGGCATTGTGGCCTCCAGGAGGCGGTGCGGAGAATGCATCTAGGGAACCAGGTCTAAGGTGCCCCCGGGAACAAACAAGCTTGAAAATACAGAAGGCATCTGGGAAAATAACACTAAGTTGAGAATTTAGCCCGAAAATCAGTGGGGGAGGAAATACACAAACTTTAAAGTTTGTAGGAAGACCCTAAGGTAAATATTCTGGTATTTTTGAGTAACTGAAAGGCCAGGGAGGAGAGGGAGCAGAGAGAAAGCATAGAATGTGGAGTGAAATGAGTTTGGAGAAAGTAGGCAGGAATTAGATCATGCAGTGCGTTATAAGTGGTGACGAGTATTTTGGGCTGAATCCTACGGGCAGCTGGAAACGTCTAGGGGATTTCTAAGCAGGGGAGAGATGGGAATACAAGCCACCCCAACCCCTCGCTGTCCCCCAGAGCCAGGTGAACAAGGGGTGTCCCATGGGTGGCAGCTGGAAAAACCAGACCACCAGACATAAAAAACTAAGTCACCAGCAGTATGGTGGAGTAAAACTCCCCTCCAGGAGACACTGGTGCACTGGAGTGTAGCAGAGGGAGAGCTTTAAAATAGTGCCCGCCCTCCAAGGTCTCTGAAAAGGATTAGAGTCAGCCCTTAGATGAATGTTTAGTTAGACGCCTGCTCCTCAGATTACAGTCATAATGATTAGCTAATAGGCTTCCTTCACAGAAAGACCAAGCTTTTGGGTCTGTTGCCTTTTGCTGTGTCCTGGGGGTGGTAGCTGTTTAAGAACTCTTTCTCTATTGGCTACAATCCTGTGGGTCGGAAGAGGTTAAGCCCCACTGCCCTCCAGAACCAGGCAATGTAGAGGTATCTCTTGGCAGCAGCCACAAATATCTGGGTGCCAGACAGAGGGGTATGAGCTCCTTTCTAGGTGACATCAATTATTACAGTCCCATGGGACAGGAACACAAACTTCCCTGGCCTCCAGAGCCAGGCAGTTAAGATGCATGCCTTTGGCAGCAGCCGCAAAGATCTGGGCAGCAGACTCATGTAAGAGCTCCCTTCCAGGAGATACTGGTGCTCTGGAGCATGGCAAAGGGAGAGTGCAAAGATGGCACCCACCAGTCTCTGTCCCTGGAGAATATTCCAGCAGGCTCCCAGATGTATGTGTTAAATTAGATGCCTGCCCCTCAGGCTGATGCTTTAATATAAGCAGGTGAGCCTCCTTCACTTTATTTATGTTTTTAATTTTTTTAAAGTTTTACCTATACAATTTTTATTTTATATTTTTTAATTACAATGTTTTCTTCCAATTTTATTGAGATGTAATTGACATACAGCACTGTATAAGTGTACAGCATAATGATGTAACTTACATCATGAATTGATTACCACAATAAGTTTAGTAAACATCCATCTCGTAAAGATACAATATTAGGGCTTCCCTGGTGGCGCAGTGGTTGAGAGTCCACCTGCCGATGCAGGGGACACGGGTTCATGCCCCGGTCCAGGAAGATCCCACATGCCGTGGAGCGGCTGGGCCCGTGAGCCATGGCCGCTGAGCCTGCACGTCCAGAGCCTGTGCTCCGCAACGGGAGAAGCCACAACAGTGAGAGGCCCGCGTACCGCAAAAAAAAAAAAAAAAAAAAAAAAAAAAAAATTGCCAATATTGGAGGGGCAGCTGAAGTGATTTACCTTTTACCTAAGGACTTTTGAGGTGCTAACAGACAATGTCATTCTAAGACAAACAGATGAGTAGCCAAAGGAGTGCTGCTTAACATCTATAATCAGAAGAAGGCAAAGTTGGAAGAGCAGGAGACTGAGATTGGTTGCACCAAAAAAAAAATAGTGATGCCTGCTCAGTTCATGTGGCAAAGCTAATCTTCAAATACAGAATCTGTTGACTGAAGAGATCGCTGTGCTCCTAGGAGGAAGGACATATCAACATCATAACAAATATATAATGTAGTGATTCTCCCAGTCTCTTCCCCAAGAAACCTACAACCATTTCCTTGGGAGACAATGTGATAGGGATAGAGAAACAACTAGAATTGAGAAGAAAGAACTAGAACTGTGTTCACCGTGGGTAGGTAGACACAAGCATCACCATTAAAGACTAAAAGAGGCAGTAGTGGTTGTACATTTCACATCTCCAATGAAATCACCAATACAGACTTTACAGGAAACTTATTGATCCAAATGAGTGATTATAGACAACCAAATCTCCCAAGTACAATGTCTTATTGTGGCTGCTATGTCAGATATACTATCATTGCTAGAGGATATTAAAATGGCCTCAGGTGCATAGCATGCAGCCATTGATTTGGTAAACTAGTTAATTTCTATTTGGATCAGAAAAGAGCATCAAAAGAAGGTAGCATTCATGTGGCATGGATAACCATATTTGTATATTTGCCTCCAGGGCCATGTCCACCTTCCTACATCTGGTGTAATATTATCTGAACAGATTTAGACTCTCAGAACATACAGAAGACATCATACTGATTCATTATATCAAGAGCATCATGCTGATGGGACCAGGCGAACATGAGTTGGTTAGTTCATTAGAGGTCTTATAAGGAGATATACATTCCAAGGTTAGGAGATAAACCTTACAAACATTCAGGGACAATTCACATTATCGGCGTATTTAGGGTTACAGTGGTATAGGTAATATTCAGACATACCCCGAGATTAAAGGCAAATTGCTTCATGGTGCCTTCCCTACCACAAGGAATGTGATGGCTGGTATATATGCCGCTTTGGGTTATTGAAGCAAACATTTCACACCTATGAATACGATGCTGGATGATAATGAAGGTGGCCATCTTTGAGTGGGAACCCAAGGCAAGAAAGGGCCTTGTTTTCTTGCTAGCCTGTGCAAGCAGAGCCATAATTTGGGCCATAAAGTCTGGCACAGCTGATGTCTTTGACCCTGTGGGAAATTGGTGGTAGGGGTAAAGATGTGGTGTGGAATCTGTGGCAGGCCCCACAGGAGAATCACAACGTAGGCCGTAGGGTTTTGAAACAAGGCCATGCCATCAGACTATGGAGAAACAGCTCTCGGTGCATTGGGGGAACCTGAGCAAAATGAGCTTTTTGTCCATGTGGCCCCATATGAGCATGTGTCCTGAATCATTGAGTATCAGCTAGGTTCCTTTGGGCCTGGCAATCCATAAAATCAGATGGATCTGGCAGCAATTCACAGAAAACTCAAAATAGAACATCCAATACCAAGCTCATACAAGAGGAGAAGACATGTGTACATTGTATGAGCAGGTATTTGAAGTCATCATATCACTCACCATGGTTTCACCAGTCACTTCACTCAGCTTCCATATATGCCCACATGGGGGTTTTGTTCAGTCAGCTAAATGAGGAATAAAATGCCTGACTTTGGTGTATGGATGGGTAGGCTTGGTATGTGGGTTCAAACCAAACATGGAAGATGACTGCATAACATTCCTCTTCAAGGATGACTCTAAAAAGAAATAATAAAAAATCATATTCTTGGGCAGTTTTATGTCTAGTACCTTGGTCGTCTACCCTACGTGGAAGGTTTCTAATTAGACTACTTCAGGTGGCCAAGAACCTGATGAGCTGGTCAGGGCCTGGAATAAAAAGGAATAGAGCATCAGAGAAAAGGTGTTCTAGGGTAGAGCTATGTGGCTGCTCATATAGCTTTAGTCAGGAAGTGTGAAGATTTTCTTTTTTAAGTATAGTTGATTTACAATATTGTGTTCATTGATTTAAATGATTCAGATATATATCTCTCTATATCTGTATCTGTATATCTCTCTGTCTATCTCTACATAGTGCAGATTATTTTACATTATAGGTTTTTAGAAGATATTGAATAGAGTTCCCTGTGCTATACAATAAATCTTTTTTGCTTATCCATTTTGTGTACAGTACTTTGTATCTCTTAATCCCATACTCCTAATTTATCCCTCTACTCCCTCCCTTCCCCCTTTGGTAACTGTACTCTATGTCTGTGAGTCTGTTTCTGTTTTGAATATAGATTCATTTGTATTATTTTTTAGACTCCACGTATAAGTGATATCATATAATATTTGTCTTTCTCTGTCTGATGTACTTTACTTAGCATGATATTCTTTAGTTCCATCCATGTTGTTGCAAATGGCAGTATTTCATTTTTTGTGGCTGAGTACTATTCCAGTGTGTGTGTGTGTGTGTGTGTGTGTGTGTGTGTGTGTGTGTGTGTGTATGTATTACACCTTCTTAAACCAATCGTCTGTAGATGGGCACATGGGTTGTTTCCATGTCTTGGCTATTGTAAATAGTGCTGCTATGAACATCGGGGTGCATGTATATTTGTGAATTAGTGTTTTTGGTTTTTGCAGGTATATACCCAGGAGTGGAATTGCTGAATCTGATGGTAGTTCTATTTTTAGTTTTTTAAGGAACATCCATACTGTTTTCCATGGTGACTGCACCAATTTACATTCCCATCAACAGTGTAGGAGAGTTCTGTTTTTCCCACATCTTCTCCAGCATTTATAATTTGTAGATTTTTTTTTTTTTTTTTTTTTTTTGTGGTATGCGGGCCTCCCTCTGCTGTGGCCTCGCCCATTGCGGAGCACAGGCTCCGGACGCGCAGGCTCAGCGGCCATGGCTCACGGGCCCAGCCACTCCGCGGCATGCGGGATCCTCCCAGACCGGGGCGCGAACCCAGTTCCCCTGCATCGGCAGGCGGACGCGCAACCGCTGCGCCACCAGGGAAGCCCTATAATTTGTAGATTTTTGATATAGCTATTCTGACATTTGTGAGGTGACACCTCAGTGTGGTTTTGATTTGCATTCTCTAATAATTAGTGATGTTGAGCATCTTTTCATGTGCCTGTTGGCCATCTTCATGTCTTCTTTGGAGAAATGCCCATGTTGTTCTTCTGCCCATTTTTGATTGGATTTTTGTAGCACAGCTTCATGCCATTCAAGAAGCATCCATCCTGGAAAAGGTCCTGAACAACCAGGCAGACAAAATGACTTGGCCAGTTAACATTAGACAATCTTCACCATTGACCCACCATGGAACTGGCACAATGGACACATGAACAGAGTGGCCATGGTGGCAGAGGTAGTGGCTACACTGAGCTCAATAGCATGGACTCCCACTTGCCAAGAAAGTCAGTCCAGGTTCTACCGTCTCTAAATGTCCAACTTGCCAACAACAAAGATCATTGCTGAAGTCCTGAGAAGTTACTATTTCTCAAGAAGACCTAGCAGCTAATTGGTGGGAAGTCAACTACCGTGGGCCCCTTCCAATCTGGAAGGACCAGCATTTAGTTCTCACAAGAATAGATAGCAATTCTAGATGATAAGTAGCCTTTTGTGCCTGCAGAGCCACAGCCAGCACCAGTATTGGGGGCTTGCTTATGAAATGTGTGATCTTTAACCATGGAATCCCATGTGGCTTAGGATGTGAACAGAGACCTCAGCCTTCAGTGAGCTCAATAGCATGGACTCCCACTTGCCAAGAAAGTCAGTCCAGGTTCTACCGTCTCTAAATGTCCAACTTGCCAACAACAAAGATCATTGCTGAAGTCCTGAGAAGTCACTATTTCTCAAGAAGACCTAGCAGCTAATTGGTGGGAAGTCAACTACCGTGGGCCCCTTCCAATCTGGAAGGACCAGCATTTAGTTCTCACAAGAATAGATAGCAATTCTAGATGATAAGTAGCCTTTTGTGCCTGCAGAGCCACAGCCAGCACCAATATTGGGGGCTTGCTTATGAAATGTGTGATATTTAACCATGGAATCCCATGTGGCTTAGGATGTGAACAGAGACCTCAGCCTTCAGTGAATGAGGTAAAGGAATGGGCCCATCCCAATGGAATCCATTGTTTGCATCACATCAAATATTCACTGGCAACCACCCGCACACTGCACTGCAATGACCTACTGAAGGCACAGCTGAAACATCAGCTCAGAAACAATATCCTGGAAGGATAGAGTGCCATCCTTCAGGGTACAGTGTGTATGTTCAAAGACTGCTACATGGTACTGTATATCCATTATGAGGAATATATGGGATCAGGAAGCAAGGAGTAGGAGTTGGGTGGCCCTACTTACCATGACTCTTAATGATCCACTGGTGGTTTTTCTGCTTGCCCTCCTAGCAACTGTGTGTTCTCCAGGGCTGTAGGTAGGTCTTGGTCCACAGATAATGCACTTTTGCCAGGGATACAGTATGAATGCCATGGAACTGCAAGGTACAGTGGCCATCAAGGTCCCTCAGTCATCATATGTCCAAAGACTAGCTTGTGAGAACAGGAGTCACCATTATGGATAGAGTCATTGACCTGGAGTAGTAGGGGAGTTAAAGCTACTATTCCTCAGTAGAGGCTTGGAGGATTACCTGTGGAACCCAGGTGATACTCTTGCCAGACTCCTGGAACTCCCTTGCTTGGGCAATGGTAACTGGAATGGACTTGTGCAACAATCTTGGCCTGAGAGGTCTCAGACTCCTCGAGGATAAAGATGCAAAATTTTTAAATAAACAATATAGAGAGTCTCCTGTTTTTCCCGTATGTTCTACTCTTCCCCATCTACTTTCTCCTTTCTTATACTCATACCCCATGAGTATCTAAAACTACCACAAGGCTTGCAGAAACAGTTCTCAGCAATGGTGTTCTGTTGGTTATCGGGAGTCCTTCAAGGGGCAGGATAATAGGAAAGAACCTCAGGCTCTAGTTGTGGTTAAAGGTGAAATTGCTGCTAAAGTTAAAATATAGGACAGTTACTCCGATTCTTCCTCTTACAGAAACCCTGAGCCTGCTTCAGTTGTGAAGTCACCTGGTCTGCCATTGTTCTCTGATATGTCTCAACTCAATGAAGATTTACCCTCTATTGGAGTCACATAAATCTTAAAAAATAATAATTTGGTGCCGTTGCTTGGGGAGAGGGTGGAAAAATTTCCAACACTGCCTGATGGGGTCAAAAACAGAACCAATCAAAGAACCCTAATTTTCTTTGGTGTGGAGGTAAGCCCTCCTCCTCTTCTCATTTTTTTTTGTTTTTTTGTTTGTTTGTTTTTTCATAGTTTGGAGTTGCAGGGCTGTGGATCTCTTGAAGGTCAAACTTTTGTCAGACTGAGGTCAGTATTTTTCTTTTGCTTTATGGAGATCTTTGGACGAGCAGAAAATTAGGCATTTTTCCTAAAGTAGGTCATGTCCCTCTTTGTACCTCAGACTTCTTTTACTCAGGGAAACTCCTATTTTACCCAAACTGCTGGTCAGATTTGCTCTAGAAATATGGTCTGCCAGAAAGACCCTTACTCTATTAATTTCTTCTCAGAGTAGCATGTGTTCATTGAGTACCATCTCAAATTGTAGTGGCCCTATAGTTTCTTGGGTGTGTCAGACTTGTGAGCGTGGCACTTTAGAAGAAAGGGCATTAGAATAGCCATCGCACCATGGGCAGCCTACCTCAGTTGGTACAAAGAAGAGAAGAAAGGAAATACATTAAACAGATTCCAATATTTTGAGGCCTTTTAAAATGTCTACCTTCTTCTCCTCTCAAAGCCTTTGACCTTCTCTCTACCTCTGTTTCTGTCTCTCATAACCCCACTCCTTCCTAACATCCTTACTAGCCTGATCTCTCCTTTCTTTTAAGCTCCCTTGCTTTTCTGCCCTTGTTTGATTGGGAGTAATCCAACCATGTTAACTAGGCTATACTTAATCTATCTCACAGTTCTGGCACCAGTTAGAAACTGCTTTTTAGGAATATTCATCTTAGGCCTTAACATGAGACAGCCACCTTTTAAAAAAGTGTGGCCTAAACCTGGAACATCACATGTTATTTAGAACTACAAAATGGACTAACAGACACCATGCACCCTCACATTGCCCAATTCTGAGGACTTCCAAGCAAAAGATGATGGAAGCATTGCTGTTGCCCTTGTTTACACTGCACATTTGGTATCCATGATTTCCTTTTTCCTACAAGTGCCCCTCAGATATCCTATAATTTTAAGGGATCTAGATCAACAGTCAAAGATAATATTAATGACAAGCTGAAAAGGAGAGAGAGTTTCCATTATACCCAAAAGGAGTGGAGAAGTGGCAGTTTGATTACAGTGTCTATCTTCTGAACAAATATATAGCACAGCTAAGATATCAGCATGGACTAGGGACTCCAGACTTGAGGCAAACCCTCCCTAACCTGAAAAACTTCATGGAGCACGGACTAGTGGTCAGGTGCGACAGACATCACACCTCCAGTGCAACCCCTGTTCCAAAGATACAAAGCTCCATATTTGGGGGTGCAGATGTAGGCTTCTCTGGGGGATCCCTTCAACAGACAAAGGACACCGGAAACGGGCCAGCTCAGGGAACAAGAGACGCGAGTACAAAACCCCTCCCCCCAATTATAACTCGGCATTAGCCCAGCCTGTGTCCACCATCCCCTCCACGGGAGAACCTAAGAGGAAGACAATGTCTCTGTCTTCCTCCTTAGACACCTCCAAAGAAAACAAGAAAAAAGGGGTAGATCTGGGAGACAGATTACATGGAGGCCAAGTGAGTGTGAACACTACCCAGGAACAGGGACAAGCCCTCTCGGGGTCTCCAGCCACAGTCAGCGGCACCCTCCTGCCCAGCGAGCAGGCCGGCTCCTCCAGCACCCTGCTTCCGGAGACGGGGGTGGGAGGGGATTTCCACCCTGGGTCTGAAGCCAAGCTCTGCTGTGCCATGGAGCAAGCGGAGTTCATCGGTATGAAAGCCACAGGCTTCACCTCAGGCAACCAGCTGAAAGCATTTAACTGCATCCCTGTGGACAGTGCCGGGGCAGTGGAGTGTGACGAACAAGTTCTGGGAGAATTTGAAGAGTTCTCCCCAAGGATCTATGCACTGAATGAAAACATATCCAGCTTCCGCCAGCCACGCAGGGGTTCTGATAAGTGAAGCAAGAGGACAGACAGTAGGACCAGGGTAGAGTCACTGCTTGAAATGAGGATAAAGCTGCACTGGTCACCCTTTGTAATAATTATGACACAAAATGAATATTAATGAAGGATATTCCTCAGAAAAATAGACTTCGTGAATCGAGGAGGAACTCAGGATCACTGTGCATCAGTGGGCCTAAGTTAGATTTTGCTTGCAAGATTTGCTTTTCAGGCCTGACAATTGTTTAAAGGCAAAAGTCACTCTCTAGCTCGAGTCACTTTATAGGCATTTGTCTGCTTTTTTATTTACACTTCTATGTTATCCTCAGAGGGAAGATGATAATATATAAATAATATAGTGAACTTGCCTTTAGTTTCTCATAAGGATTTGCCCTCACCATAGTTTATGAAACTTTGGGGAAATTGAATATTCAGTAAAGGTCTCCAGGATCTTTGGCCATCCATTAAGTTGATGAATAAGAAGCACAATGTTCTCCTTATACACAGGCCCACCTGCCCCTGCCCCTGCCCCCAGGCTCCACAGTCAACCTAGCTGTCGTCCCATCTGCACAGTAGATGCTTGTGCATCCTGAACGACTGAGAACACCACATTCACTGGTTCTTTAATGCAGTCACCATGACCTTCCACATCTTCCAGTCATCCATACCCTTGATGCAGCCCTCAGATTCGATGAAAAACCTCACCTCTGGTGGATCCCAGGGGACCCCCAAGGACCACAAGGTTACTATAGTCAGATGGCATCCAGTTCCACCTGGGAGTCAAAGTTTTTATGTGGGCAGATGCTATTGTCAAAAGCTGGGTGTGTTTTCTGGCAATGCACTCACTATATAGAAATCCCTATATGAAAATCCCATGTTAATTTATCACATTTCAGTTGGAAAGGAAGGCATTGTATATGATGAAATATATGTGGAGAGTCAGGCTGTCCAATGTGCAAACTGCAAGTCAGTTGAGGTAGTTGGATTAAGAGACTAGATGAGGCATAGAATACTACTGGTATGTGTGCAATGGAATAAATATTAAGTTATGTTTTTGAGGTCCATTTTCATTCCTGGAGCTCAGATTTCATTTGTTATTGCTATGTACTTTATATACCCAAGGACATTGACTCAGTATTGCAAGCTCTTTAAGGAAATTTTGTGCTTATATCCATGTATTGTATAGAAGAACATAAATTGAGTTTTCCTCAAAAAAAAAAAAAGCAGTTCAAGATTTTAGAGATAGCATGATAACCAAAGAGAAAATCACATACACTCAAATGTATGAGACTATAAATTACATAGCTTGAGGGAAAAGAAAATCCTTCACAAATGCAAACATCCACAATGATACCAGAAGTTAATGGAAAAAAGGAAGTAAGAGAGAAAAAAGGCTACAAGGACCACGGTTATCATGCTTTGGCAAATGGACTGCTCAATTCGAAACCAAAGTGTTCTCCTTCTGGGAAGACACAGTTTACTTTCAACAAGTGCCTTTGGATCAGCAAGAAATAACAGTGTTGGAGATTGGTTCAAGATGGCGGAGAGGGACGTGTGTTCATTCCCTCTTGCGAGAGCAACGGAATCACAACTAACTGCTGAACAATCATCGACAAGAAGATACTGAAACTCACCAAAAAAGATACCCCACATCCAAAGACAAAGGAGAAGCCACAATGACACATTAGGAGGGGCGCAATCACAATAAAATCAAATCCCATAACTGCTGGATGGGTGACTCACAAACTGGAGAACACTTATACCACAGAAGTCCACCCACTGGAGTGAAGGTTCTGGGCCTCACGTTAGGCCTCCCAACCTGGGGGTCCAGCAACGGGAGGAGGAATTCCTAGAGAATCAGATGTTGAAGGCTAGCGGGATTTGATAGCAGGACTTTGACAGGACTGGGGGAAAAAGAGACTCCACTCGTGGAGGGCACACACAAAGTAGTGTGTGCATTGGGACCCAGGGGAAGGAGCATTGACCCCATAGGAGACTGAACCAGACCTACCTGCTAGTGTTGGAGGGTCTCCTGCAGTGGTGTGTGGTGGCTGTGGCTCATCATGAGGACAAGGATACTGGCAGCAGAAGTTCTGGGAAGTACTCCTTGGCTTGAGCCCTACCAGAGTCTGCCACTAGCCCCACCAAAGAGCCTGGTAGGCTCCAGTGTTGGGTCACCTCAGGCCAAACAACCAACAGGAAGGGAACCCAGCCCAACCCATCAGCAGACAAGCAGATTAAAGTTTTACTGAGCTCTGCCTACCAGAGCAACAGCCAGCTCTATCCACCACCCGTCCCTCCCATCAGGAAACCTACACAAGCCTCTTAGATAGCCTCATCCACCAGAGGGCAGACAGCAGAAGCAAGAAGAACTACAATCCTGCAGCCTGCGGGAAAAAAACCACATATCACAGAAAGATAGACAAGATGATTTAAAGGCACAGGGCTATGTACCAGATGAAGGAACAAGATAAAACCCCAGAAAAACAACTAAATGAAGTGGAAATAGGCAAACTTCCAGAAAAAGAATTCAGAATAATGATAGTGAAGGTGATCCAGGTCCTCGGAAAAAGAATGGAGATAAAGATCGAGAAGATGCAAGAAATGTTTAACAAAGATCTAGAAGAATTAAAGAACAAACAAACTGATGAACAATACAATAACTGAAATGAAAAATACACTAGAAGGAATCAATAGCAGAATAACTGAGGTAGAAGAACGGATAAGTGACCTAGAAGACAGAATGGTAGAATTCACTGCCGTGGAACACAATAAAGAAAATGAATGAAAAGAAATGAAGACAGCCTAAGAGACTTCTGGGACAACATTAAATGCACAGTATTCGCATTATAGGGGTCCCAGAATGAGAAGAGAGAGAGAAAGGACCTGAGAAAATATTTGAAGAGATTATAGTGGAAAATTTCCCTGACATGGGAAAGGAAATAGCCACCCAAGTTCAGGAAGCACAGAGAGTCCCAGGCAGGATAAACCCAAGGAGGAACACACTGAGACACATAGTGATCAAATTGACAAAAATAAAAGAAAAAGAAAAATTATTGAAAGCAACAAGGGAAAAAGGACAAATAACATACAAGGGAACTCCCATAAGGTTAACAGCTGATTTCTCAGCAGAAAACCTACAAGCCAGAAGGGAGTGGCATGATATATTTAAAGTGATGAAAGGGAAGAACCTACAACCAAGATTACTCTACCCAGCAAGGATCTCATTAAAATTTGACGGAGAAACCAAAAGCTTTACAGACAATCAAAAGCTAAGAGAATTCAGCACCACCAAACCAGCTCTACAACAAATGATAAAGGAACTTCTCTAAGTGGGAAACACAGAGAAGAAAAGGACCTACAAAAACAAATGCATAACAATTAAGAAAATGGTAATAGAAACATACATATCGATAATCACCTTAAACGTGAATGGATTAAATGCTCCAACCAAAAGACACAGGCTCACTGAATGGATACAAAAACAAGACCCATATATATATATGCTGTCTACAAGAGACCCACTTCAGACCTAGGGACTCATACAGACTGAAAGTGAGGGGATGGAAAAAGATATTCCATACAAATGGAAATCAAAAGAAAGCTGGAGTAGCAATACTCATATCAGATAAAATAGAGTTTAAAATAAAGAATGTTACAAGAGACAAGGAAGGACACTACATAATGATCAAGGGATCAATGCAAGAAGAATATATAACAATAATAAATATATATGCACCCAACATAGGAGCACCTCAATACATAAGGCAACTGCTAACAGCTACTGAAGAGGAAATCAACAGTAACACAATAATACTGGGGGACTTTAACACCTCATTTACAATTATGGACAGGTCATCCAAACAGAAAATTAATATGGAAACACAAGCTTTAAATGACACAATAGACCAGATAGATTTAATTGATATTTATAGGACATTCCATCCAAAAACAGCAGATTACACTTTCTTCTCAAGAGCATATGGAACATTCTCCAGGATAGATCACATCTTGGGTCACAAATCAAACATCAGTAAATTTAAGAAAGTTGAAATCATGCCAAGCATCTTTTCTGATGACAATGCTATGAGATTAGAAATCAATTACAGGGAAAAAAACGTAAAAAACACAAACACATGGAGGCTAAACAATACATTACTAAATAAGCAAGAGATCACTGAAGAAATCAAAGAGGAAATCAAAAAATACCTACAGACAAATGACAACGAAAACACAATGATCCAAAACCTATCGGATGCAGCAAAAGCAGTTCTAAGAGGGAATTTTATAGCAATACAAGCCTACCTCAAGAAACAAGAAAAATCTCAAATAAAGAATCTAACCTTACACCTACAGGAATTAGAGAAAGAAGAACAAAATCCAAAATTAGTAGAAGGAAGGAAATCATAAAGATCAGAGCAGTAATAAATGAAATAGAAACAAAGAAAACAATAGCAAAGATCAATAAAACTAAAAGTTGGTTCTTTGAAAAGATAAACAAAATTGATAAACCATTAGCCAGACTCATCAAGAAAAAGAGGGAGAGAAAACAAATCAATAAAATTAGAAATGAAAAAGGAGAAGTTACAACAGACACCGCAGAAACACAAAGCATCCTAAAGGACTACTACAAGCAACACTATGCCAATAAAATGGAAAACCTGGAAGAAATGGACAAATTCTTAGAAAGGTATAACCTACCAAGACTGAACCAGGAAGAAATATAAAATATGAACACATCAATCACAAGTAAGGAAATTGAAACTGTGATTAAAAATCTTCCAACAAACAAAAGTCCAGGACCAGATGGCTTCATAGGAGAATTCTATCAAACATTTAGAGAAGACCTAACACCCATATTTCCCGAATTCTTCCAAAATATAGCAGACGGAGGAACACTCCCAAACTCACTCTAGGTGGCCACCATCACCCTGATACCAAAACCAGACAAGGATACTAAAAAAAAGAAAACGAAAATCACAGACCAATATCACTGATGAATATAGATGCAAAACTCCTCAACAAAATACTAGCAAACAGAATCCTACAACACTTTAAAAGGACCTTACACCATGATCAAGTGGGATTTATCCCAGGGATGCAAGGATTCTACAATAATGCAAATCAATCAATGTGATACATAATATTAATAAATTGAAAAATAAAAACCATATGATCATCTCAACAGATGCAGAAAAAGCTTTTGACAAAATTTAACACCCATTTATGATAAAAACTCTCCATAAAGTGGGCATAGAGGGAACCTACCTCAACATAATAAAGGCAATATATGACAAAACCACAGCAAACATCATTCTCAATGGTGAAAAACCGAATGCATTTACTCTAAGATCAGGAACAGGACAAGGATGTCCACTCTCACCACTATTATTCAACATAGTTTTGGAAGTCCTAGCCATGGCAATCAGAGGAGAAAAAGAAATGAAAGGAATACAAGTTGGAAAAGAAGTAAAACTGTCACTGTTTGCAGATGACATGATACTATACACAGAGAATCCTAAAGATGCCAACAGAACACTACTAGACCTAATCAATGAATTTGGTAACGTTGTGGGATACAAAATTAATGCACAGAAACCTCTTGCATTCCTATACATATAATGATGAACACTCTGGAAGAGAAATTAAGGAAACACTCCCATTTACCATTGCAACATAAAGAATAAAATACCTAGGAATAAACCTACCTAGGGAGACAAAAGACCTATATGCAGAAAACTATAAGACACTGATGAAAAAAATTAAAGATGATACAAACAGATGGAGAGATATACCATGTTCTTGGATTGGAAGAACCAGTAATGTGAAAATGACTATACCACCCAAAGCAATCTACAGATTCAGTGCAATCCCTATCAAATTACCAATGACATTTTTTATAGAATTAGAACAAAAAATTTTAAAATTTGTATGGAGACACAAAAGACCCCGAATAGCGAAAGAAGTCTTGAGGGAAAAAAATGGAGCTGGAGGAATCAGACTCCTTGACTTCAGACTATACTACATAGCTACAGTAATCAAGACAATATGGTACTGGCACAAAGACAGAAATATAGATATAGAACTGGATAGAAAGCCCAGAGATAAATCCACGCACCTATGGTCAACTAATCTATGAAAAAGGAGGCAAGGATATACAATGGAAAAAAGACAGTCTCGTCAACAAGTGGTGCTGGGAAAAGTGGACAGCTACATGTAAAAGAATGAAATTAGAATTGACATAAATCACAGCAAGATCTTTTTTGATCCACCTTGTAGAGTAATGGAAGTAAAAACAAAAATAAATAAGTGGGACCTAATGAAACTTAAAAGCTTTTGTACAGCTAAGGAAACCATAAACAAGACGAATAGACAACCCTCAGAATGGGAGAAAATATTTGCAAATGAATCAATGGACAAAGGATTAATCTCTAAAATATATAAACAGCTCATGCAGCTCAATGTTAAAAAAACAAACAACCCAATCAAAAAATGGGCAGAAGACCTAAATAGACATTTATCCAAAGAAGACATACAGATGGCCATGAAGCACATGAAAAACTTCTCACATCACTAATGATTACAGAAATGCAAATCAAAGTTACAATGAGGTATCACCTCACACCAGTTAGAATGGGCATCATCAGAAAATGTACAAACAACAAATGCTAGAGAGGGTGTGGAGAAAAGGGAATGCTCTTGCACTGTTGGTGGGAATGTAAGTTGATACAGCCACTATGGAGAACAGTATGGAGGTTCCTTAAAAAACAAAAATAGAATTACCATATGACCCAGCAATCCCACTACTGGGCATATACCCAGAGAAAACCATAATTCAAAAGACACATGCACCCCAATGTTCATTGCAGCACTATTTACAATAGCCAGGACATGGAAGCAACCTAAATGCCCATCGAGAGATGAATGGATAAAGGAGATGTGGTACATATATAGAATGGAATATTACTCAGCCATAAAAAAGAACTAAATTGGGTCATTTGTAGAGACGTGGATGGATCTAGAGACTGTCATACAGAGTGAAGTAAGTCAGAAAGAGAAAAAAAATCATATATTAATGCATATATGTGGAACCTAGAAAAATGGTACAGATGAACCAGTTTGCAGGGCAGAAATAGAGAAACAGATGTAGAGAACAAAGGTATGGACACCAAGGGGGGAAAGTGGGGGTGGTGGTGATGAATTGGGAGATTGGGATTGACATATATACACTAATATGTAAAAATGCATAATTAACAAGAACCTGCTGTATAAAAATATAAATAAAATTTTTAAAAAAGAAATAACTGTGTTAGTAAATGGTCATTCATCTTCAATTTTAGTAGATTTTGGTGCCAAGTGCAAATACAGAAACGCATGTTTGACAAGCGTAGAGTAAACTGGGACTCAGATCTGTCCTGGATGAATAGCCAGATCACTTTACCAAATAAACTATATGGACAAGAAATACTGGTTAACAGAACTGTATAAAAGATGGACAAATTACTGTGCTGCAGGGTGGCAATCCTATTGATTCTCTGCTGCATCCTTTCTTTACCTTTAGGTAGTTACCCTCATCTGAAAGAGATTTGGTCCTGGGCCTAGGGCATTTAAATAGTATGAGTGTAACATCCATCACTTATGAGACCCTCTTCTAGTCATTTAATGTAAATTTTACCCTCTGTACATGTATTATATAGTTATTTTCACCCTGTACTTTATAGACAGGATGGACTCAGGTAATTCCTAACATTTTAAATGTGATATACTCTGACATTAGTAACCAGAGGTTTGAAGAAGTGATATATCAGTGATCAGTGGCTCCATGTGTGATGGTTTTAAAATAATGGTACAATGCGAGAGTTATTATACTTGGAATACCCCAGGTTTTGCACAACCCAAGACAATAGTGAGAATAATGAGAATGTTAGAGTTAGCGTGTATTATGTGCCTAACGTGTTCCAGGCCCTTCTTAGGTCCTTTCATTTTTACTATCACAAAACTTTGGAAAAATACTTTTCCTCTCTCAATGTAACATGTAAGATATGACCTTGCATCTCTGAAAGCCTCAGACTTTGTGCCAGACTTCATACTTAGCAGGTTGTTGAACTACTGCTGACATTCACATGTTTATGACCAAAGTTTTTTTATCTTCCTTTTGTATCTGTCAAGATTTCTTTTCATGCTTATTTAACAGTAGCAAAAAATGAACCAAAAAAAAAAAAAGGTTGTTACATAACCAATTGGGAAATGCCCAATAAACTGTTAAAAAGTGCACACTGGTGCAAACATGATTTGCTACAGACACATCTATAAAACATTAGAATCCACACCTTAAATAAGTACATGCTCTTTTTAGTGAATCTAAGAGTTACCACTATCATCTATAGAAATGGTGTGAATATGAACAGTTGTTAAATGATAAATGCGTTTAAACTCACAAACCCTTTTTAATTCATTTTATTTCAGGATGACAACCTTGGAATAGCTGCAGGATTATATAATTATCAGAGTGATTATTCATCATTTCTTCCAGTAAGTGCCAATGTGACTTTCTCCATTAGTGTTTCTTGTGTTCAAGGTTTTTCTGATTTTTAACATTTTTTTCTCTTCTCTCTCTTCTAGAACATTTTTTACATGAAAAATGATACCAACAAACAATGTAGAAAAGAGAACGGTGAAACGAACACACAGTGCAGCTATACCCGTGTCTACACTAGTTATTATTTTGTCTCGAAGACCTGATTCTCTGTCAGGTGGAGGGCCACTGTCTATACTACCACCTGCTCCTCTGGAGCTACAATTTGGTGGTTTCCCACCTTGCTGACAGTGACAATGTTTTCTGTTGTTGCACACCCCTCTGTAACTGCATTTCTTGACATTACAGTCAAAACCAAGGTCTTGAAAAAAAGTACAATTTTGGCCCTTACAGTAGCTTCCTGGGCCACATGTTGCACCATCCATTACAAGCCCCATTTCTGCTACCTGTGACCCATGGTGGGCATCGAACCCAAAGTAGCTTTCTAGTTTAACATAATGTACTATTATATGATGAAATGTAGTGTGCTCACCTACACCAGGAACTTCGTTGATACCACCACAGTGCAGCATTCCACGGAAAATATCATCTGCTTCACAAGGAACACTTTTACTTCCTCCTCAAGTCAACCTCACACCACAGTTCCCAAATCGGTCACCTATGATATTCAATGTTTTATAGCATGCTAGTGCAGCATCTTTTATTTTGTAGCCAAAGAGGGCTTGACACTGCATATCACGGTCACTACAATCTCCTCTCACACAAACAGCTAATGGCGAACATGGGGTTCCATCCTGGATATAAGTGTCTGTTGGACAAATATTTGATATCCCATTACAGTATTCTGGTAGGTCACAAATACCAAGAGTATCTCTGCAAAGAGTTCCAGGTTGAGCATATTTACACTTAACACAGCAACCTCCTTCATCGCAATCACTGCCAATGGTGAGGACACAATGGTTCTGACAACACGGATCCCTAGCACAGTTTTTAAGGTGCCACAGTCACATTCTTCCCTCTGATTTATGATCTTGTCAACACAGCAAGGAGCTTCATAAGGAAAATTGTTGAACGGTACATTTTTGACTCAAACAAGGATCCCACGTAGAAATCCGTCAGTGCAGTTTGTCATAAGTACAGTTGCTCATCATATCTAGAAGACCAGGCTCATGAGCCATGACACAGCGATGTCTTCGAAAACAATGACAACCAGCTGAATCATGTGGACAGCTGAGAATATGACATAGTACATGTGCTGAAATAGTAGCACCAAAAAATATGTGATAACTTGCTAGGAATACATATGATGATCTCCAGTTGGAATTGGATATTCCATCTTGGTGGGCAAAATATTGAGTGTCATGGACTTTATTTCCAGTAAAAAGGATTGAGGTATCATGAGAATATTGTCTAAACACATACATTTTCCAATAACCAAAGTGAGCTATAACATCCACAATACCACTAAACTTTGAGTTATATCAAAAGCATCTCTATTATTCCATATGCACAACATATGTACATGAACTTCGAGAAGATTATGCATGTAAATTTTATGGACTATGTTGTTTAAAATCATTATATTCTCAACTATATGTGTATGAGTAGTGTTCATAAGATATAAGGTGTGAGAAACTGTGTAGTGAACTTTTAAGTATTTCTTATGCGGCCACCACAAATACACAGGAGCTGCTCTAGGCATCTCAGCAATCATTGCCTCCTCACATGCTTGATTTGTATCGTTCCATTCAATCGTACATTTCTCATGCTCAGCTGATATGTCATGTGACACAAGCAAAGAAATCAGATGTTCAGGAACTCCCGGCTCGGGGTCTCTTCCCTCCGCCGTCACTGAACTGCCCTGGAGCCCGAGGGGAGGGTGGCCTCAAGTGAGGCTGCCGGCTCTGGAGGGGCTCCAGCGGCTGAAGCTGCGACAGTCCTGGGGACCACGGGTTGGGACTTTTAAAGCACTGTTCTTGGGAGTTGAGGAAGATGGCAGAAGAGTTAGATGTGGAGATCACCTTCCTCCCCAGATACATCAGAAATACATCTACACGTGGAACTGCTCCTATAGAACACCCACTGAACGCTGGCAGAAGACCTCAGACCTCCCAAAAGGCAAGAAACTCCCCACGTACCTGGGTAGGGCAAAAGAAAAAAGAAAAAACAGAGACAAAGAATAGGGACAGGACCTGCACCAGTGGGAGGGAGCTGTGAAGGAGGAAAGGTTTCCACACACTAGGAAGGCCCTTCGCAGGTGGAGACTGCAGGTGGTGGAGGGGGGAAGCTTTGGAGCCATGGAGGAGAGCGCAGCAACAGGGGTGTGGAGGGCAAAGCGGAGAGATTCCCGCACAGAGGATCAGTGCTGACCAGCACTCCGCAGCACAAGAGGCTTGTCTGCTCACCCGCCGGGACGGGCGGTGCTGGGAGCTGAGGCTCGGGCTTCGGTCGGATCGCAGGGAGAGGACTGGTGGCGTGAACACAGCCTGAAGGGGGCTAGTGCGCCACGGCTAGCTGGGAGGGAGTCTGGAGCTGCCGAAGAGGCAAGAGACTTTTTCTTGCTTCTTTGTTTCCTGGTGCGCGAGGAGAGGGGATTGAGAGCGCCGCTTAAAGGAGCTCCAGAGACCGCGTGAGCCATGGCTATCAGCGTGAACCCCAGAGACGGGGATGGGATGCTAAGGCTGCTGCTGCCGCCACCAAGAAGGCTGTGTGCAAGCACAGGTCACTATCCACACATCCCCTCCCAGAAGCCTGTGCAGCCTGTCACCGCCAGGGTCCCGGGATCCAGGGACAACTTCGCCGGGAGAACACACAGCGCGCCTCAGGCTGGTGCAACGTCACGCTGGCCTCTGCCACCGCAGGCTCACCCCGCATCCGTACCCCTCCCTCCCCCCGGCCTGAGTGAGCCAGACCCCCTGAATCAGCTGCTCCTTTAACCCCGACCTGTCTCAGCGAAGAACAGATGCCCTCGGGCGACCTACACACAGAGGCGGGGCCAAATCCAAAGCTGAACCCTGAGAGCTGTGCAAACAAAGAAGAGAAAGGGAAATTTCTCCCAGCAGCCTCAGAAACAGAGGATTAAAGCTCCACAATCAACTTGAGGTACCCTGCATCTGTGGAATACCTGAATAGACAATAATCCCAAATTGAGGAGGCGGACTTTGGGAGCAAGATATATTATTTTTTCCACTTTTCCTCTTTTTGTGAGTCTGTATGTATATGCTTCTGTGTGAGATTTTCTATAGCTTTGCTTTCACTGTTTGTCCAAGGGTTCTGTCCGTCCGCTGACCGCGAAAATCTCCGAGATATCTCCTTCTCAACAACAAGACCCAGCTTCACTCAATGACCAGGAAGCTACAGTGCGGGACACCCTATATCAAACAACTAGCAAGACAGGAACACAACCCCACCCATTAGCAGAGAGGCTGCCTAAAATCATAATAAGGCCACAGACACCCCAAAACACACCACCAGACGTGGACCTGCCCACCAGAAAGACAAGATCCAGCCTAATCCACCAGAACAGAGGCACTAGTCCCCTCCACCAGGAAGCCTACACAACCCACTGAACAAACCTTAGCCACTGGGGACAGA
>NC_041224.1:150948709-150949527 GCF_002837175.3 Physeter macrocephalus
ATTGGGCAGTCTACATGAAAAAGAATTCAGAATAATGATAGTAAAGATGATCCAAAATCTTGGAAAGAGAATACAGAAAAAGCAAAAAACATTTAACAAGGACCTAGAAGAACTAAAGAGGAAACAAGCAACGATGAACAACACAATAAATGAAATTAAAAAGAGAAGGGATCAATAGCAAAAGAACTGAGGCGGAAGAACGTATAAATGACCTGGAAGATAAAATATTGGAAATATCTACTGCAGAGCAGAATAAAGAAAAAAGAATGAAAAGAACTGAGGACAGTCTCAGAGACCTCTGAGACAACATTAAATGGACCAACATTCGAATTACAGGGGGCCCAAAAGAAGAAGAGAAAAGAAAGAGAATGAGAAAATATTTAACGAGATTATAGTTGAATACTTCCCTAATATGGGAAAGGAAATAGTTAATCAAGTCCAGGAAGCACAGAGAGTCCCATACGGGATAAAACCAAGGAGAAACACACCAAGACACATATTAATCAAACTATCAAAAATTAAATACACAGAACAAATATTAAAAGCAGCAGGGGAAAACAACAAATAACACATAAAGGAATCCCCATAAGGTTAACAGCTGATCTTTTGGCAGAAACTCTGCAAGCCAGAAGGGAGTGGCAGGACATATTTAAAGTGATGAAGGAGAAAAACCTACAACCAAGATTACTCTACCCAGCAAGGATCTCATTCAGATTTGAGGGAGAAATTAAAAGATTTACAGACAAGCAAAAGCTAAGAGAATTCAGCACCACCAAACCAGCTTTACAACAAATGCTAAAGGAACTTCTCTAGGCAGG
>NC_041224.1:150949736-150950267 GCF_002837175.3 Physeter macrocephalus
CTAACAGCCATAAAAGGGGAAATCGACAGTAATACAATCATAATAGGGGACTTTAACACCCCACTTTCACCAATGGGCAGATCATCCTAAATGAAAATAAATAAGGAAACACAAGCTTTAAATGATACATTACAGAAGATGGACTTAATTGATATTTATAGGACATTCCATCCAAAAACAACAGAATACACATTTTCTCAAGTGCTCATGGAACATTGTCCAGGATATATCATATCTTTGGTTACAAATCTAGCCTTGGTAAATATAAGAAAATTGAAATCATTTCAAGTATCTTTTCTGACCACAACACTATGAGACTAGATATCAATTACAGGAAAAGATCTGTAAAAAATACAAACACATGGAGGCTAAACAATACACTACTTAATAACGAAGTGATCACTGCAGAAGTCAAAGAGGAAATCAAAAAATACCTAGAAATAAATGACAATGGAGACACAATGACCAAAAACCTATGGGATGCAGCAAAAGCAGTTCTAAGAGGAAAGTTTATAGCAATACAATCCTACC
>NC_041224.1:150951175-150952182 GCF_002837175.3 Physeter macrocephalus
ACTTTTGACAAAATTCAACACCTATTTATGATAAAAACCCTCCAGAAAGTAGGCATAGAGGGAATTTACCTCAACATAATAATGTTGACAAACCCACAGCCAACATCATTCTCAATGGTGTAAAATGGAAACCATTTCAGCTAAGATCAGGAACGAGACAAGATTGTCCACTCTCACCACTATTATTCAACATTGTTTCGGAAGTTTTAGCCATCAGAGAAGAAAAAGAAATAAAAGGAATCCAAACAGGAAAAGAAAAAGTAAAGCTGTCACTGTTTGCAGATGACATACTATACATAGAGAATCCTAATCCTACCAGAAAACTACTAGAGCTAATCAATGAATTTGGTAAAGTAGAAGGATACAAAATTAATGCACAGAAATCTCTGGCATTCCTATACACTAATGATCAAAAATCTGAAAGTGAAATTGAGAAAACAGTCCCATTTATCATTGCAACAAAAAGAATAAAATATCTAGGAATAAACCTACCTAAGGAGGCAAAAGACCTGTATGCAGAAAATTAAAATATACTGATGAAAGAAATTAAAGATGATACAAATACATATAGAGAATCCTAATGCTAACAGAAAACTACTAGAGCTAATCAATGAATTTGGTAAAGTAGAAGGATACAAAATTAATGCACAGAAATCTCTGGCATTCCTATACACTAATGATCAAAAATCTGAAAGTGAAATTGAGAAAACAGTCCCATTTATCATTGCAACAAAAAGAATAAAATATCTAGGAATAAACCTACCTAAGGAGGCAAAAGACCTGTATGCAGAAAATTAAAATATACTGATGAAAGAAATTAAAGATGATACAAATACATGGAGAGATACACCGTGTTCTTGGATTGGAAGAATCAACATTGTGAAAATGACTCTACTACCCAAAGCAATCTACAGATTCAATGCAATCCCTATCAAACTACCAATGGCATTTTTTACAGAACTAGAACAAAAAATTTCACAATTTGTATGGAAACACAAAAGACCCCG
>NC_041224.1:150952922-151019139 GCF_002837175.3 Physeter macrocephalus
CTGAGTAATATTCCATTGTATATATGTGCCACATCTTAGTCATGTACCAAAATGTTCATTGCAGCTCTATTTACAATAGCCAGGACATGGAAGCAACCTAAGTGTCCATCAACAGATGAATGGATAAAGAAGATGTGGCACATATATACAATGGAATATTACTCAGCCATAAAAAAACGAAATTGAGATATTTATAGTAATGTTGATGGACCTAGAGTCTGTCATACAGAGTGAAGTTATGTCAGAAAGAGAAAAACAAACACCGTACACTAACACATATATATGGAATCTAAGAAAAAGAAAATAAAAAGGTAATGGAGAACCTAGGGGTAAGACGGGAATAAAGACACAGACCTACTAGAGAATGGACTTGAGGATATGGGGAGGGGGAAGGGTAAGCTGTGACAAAGTGAGAGAGTGGCATGGACATATATACACTACCAAACGTAAAATAGATAGCTAGTGGGAAGCAGCTGCATAGCACAGGGAATTTGGAAGAAGCCTCCAGTGGTTTGATTTCGTAAGTGAAGTCATCCACCTGCAGCATGCCACGCAGACCCCCATAGCAGGTGTCCAGTGTGCCCATGGACCCAGGAACCCCTTCCAGGTAGCTAAAGTAGTAACAGTCTCGGGGGATAAAAGGGTAGTCCTCCAGCATGGTGCCTTGGTCGTTATTGGTGATAACAGGAAAATGTGTGGGCAGCAAGCTCTTCTTGACTCTCATGTGAAGCACGTGTCTTTGGCCACTAAAGCAAACCTTGTAGGAGAGCTGGCCTTGTGTTGCGGCTCCACACACTCTGTGGGACACCTTGCTGGGGATCACAATTTCAGAGGAAGTGAAGCGCCAACTTGGGGGGTCATGGGAGCAGCAGGTCGGAAACAGGAGTATCCAGAGCAGAGGCAGCCAGAGATCACCTGCCAGGTGGGCCTGGGCCCAGGCAGGCCCCACGTGTGAGGAAGCCTGTGACCAAAGAAATGCACTCCAGCGGGAGTATCCCTGGAACAGCAACTCCTAAACAGCAGTCTAGTCCTGAGGAGAGCAGAGAGAGGCTGGAGGCTGGGCATCCCCAGAGAGGTAGAGGAGGGACGGGGAAGCTCTTACATAACAATGGTGTATTCATGAGGGTGAGGGGCTGTGCTAAATGATCTTGGAGATCCTGGCACAGGGCTCTTAGAGAGGAGGAAACATGGGAGAAATTAGGAAAAATGGAGTGTATATCTTGGGCTGAGTGGTCCCACGGTCTCTTGGAGAAGTCACAGGGGAAGAATCAGTGGGTGTGGTGTAATTTTAAGACAGTGATTGACATTTTTTTCCTGAAACCAAAATGAGACAAGACTTCAATTTGTAATTAAGAAATTACAAAATGGAGAGGAGAATGGAAGCTTCTTTTTGTAAGAATTTTGGGGAGAGAATCAGATTCTCTCATAATTTATAAAAATGGAATGTGTTGGGGGTGATTAACGGAATAAAAGAATAAATAGTGTCATGAGTGGAAAAAGTAGGGTGGATAATAATAGTTTCTAATAAAGTTAAACTTATACTTGCCCTACGTCTCAGTGATTGTAGCCATAGGACGTTCCCCGCAGCGATTTGTATGTGGATATTCATAGCAGCATTATTCACAAGTTTATTCCACAGACTGGAAACAAACAACCAGTACTGAATAGATGAATGGCAAACAAACTGGCATATTCATTCAGTACGATAATCCTCAGTAAATCTGAACAAGTTTCTGACATGTGTAAGAAAATGGATGTATCTATCTCATAGATATTATGATGATAGAAAGAAATCAGATTTCATACAGGTCTTCATTTGTATGAAGTTCTGGAATAGTCCAGAAAATAATATAGGAGAACAGAATTTAAATCACTGTTTTCCTGATGTGAGTGAATGGAGGGATGGAGGGATCTTTCTGGAGTGATGGGAAACTTCTGAATCTTGATTGGGGTGTGCTCAAGATGAACGTTTGAAATCCTAACCCCCAAGGTGGTGGTATTAGCAGGTGGGGTCTTTGGAAGGTGATTAGTGCTTTTACAGAAGAGGCCTCAGAGAGATCCTTCACCCCTTTTGCCCTGTGTGGTTACAGTGAGAAGGTGTCATCTATGAGCCAGGAAGTGGTTCTCACCAGACACTAAATCTGCTGGTGCCTTGATCTTGGACTTACTAGCCTTCAGAACTGTAAGAAATTAAGTATTCTTGTTTATAAGCCACCGAGTCTAAGGTATTTTATTATAGCAGTCCAAACAGACTGAGACAGGATCGTGCTTACAAGTCAAAACTCATCAAGCCGCATCCTTAAATCTGTGCATTTTATTGTATGCTGAGTATACCTCAAAAGAATTGATTTATAAAAAAATTCTGACTTTAGCTTCTTTTCAGCTCTTTCCAGAAGAGTGCATCATTATCATGATCATCACTGTTTCATACATCATTTTTTTTGTCTTTTCAAAAATCATTTCTACATAGAATTGCTTGTAAATGGAATCAACTCAAAATAAGGAAGTTACTAAGAACGGCTTATCTCACTTGACTAATCCTCTTGTGGATCATATTAACACACACATTAATATTTAGAAAAGAAGAATGTACTACTGTGTAAATGTGTTGTATGCAATGCTGGAGGATTTTTAAAAAATCAGCACACCCAGGAATATTAAAAAAGATACAAGTATGCTTTAACTCAGCCTGAAGAGAACTCACCATGAAAAAAAACCGTAATTTCTTATTTTTAAACTGAAGTGTAGTTGATTTACAATATTATATTGTTTTCAGGTGTACAACACAGTGATTCAATATATTTATGGATTATACTCATTTAAGGTTACTGCACTTTAAATATATGACGCCAGATGCCACTCCCTTCTGGCCTCCAGAACTTCCACAGAAACTTCAGCTGTTGGCCTTCTGAATTAGTGTTTTCCTTTTCTTCTTATATATACCCAGGTGTGGAATTGCTGGATCATATGGTAGTTTTACTTTTAGCTTTTGATAAATCTCCATACTATTTTCCATAGTGGCTGCACCAATTTACATTCCTACCAACAGTGCATGAGGGTTCCCTTTTCTCCACATCTTCACCGACACTCGTTGTTCCTTGTCTTTTTGATAATAACCATTCTGAAAGTTGTGAGGTCGTATCTCATTGCATCTTTGATTTGCATTTCTCTAATGATTAATGATGTTGAGCATCTTTTCATGTGCCTGTTGGCCATCTATGTCTTCTCTGGAAACTCTTTAGGTCCTCTGCCCATGTTTTAATCAGCTTATTGTTTTTTTTTCTTTTTTTTCAAGTTGAGTTGTATATTATGGATATTAACCCCTCATCAGATATATCATTTGCAAATATCTGTTCCCATTCATTAGGCGGCCTTTTCATTTTGTCGATAGTTTCTGTCACTGTGCAAAACCTTTTCAGTTTGATTAGGTTCCATTTGTTTATTTTTTCTTTTGTTTCCTTTGCCAAAGGAGACATATCCAAAAATATATTGCTAGAAGAATGTCAAAGAATGCACTCTCTGTTTCCTTCTAGATGTTTTATGATTTCAGGTCTTACATTTGAGTCTTTAATCCATTATGAGTTTATTTATACATAAGGGGTGAGAAAGTTGTCCTGTTTGATTCTTTTGTATGTTCCTGTCCAGTTTTCCTGACACCATTTACCAAAAAGGTTATCTGTTCCCCATCGTATTTTCTTGCCTCCTTTGTTGTAGGTTAATTTCTGTATAAACGTGGGTTTTTGACTACTGTAGTTTTGTAGTATAGTTTGAATTCAGGAAGTGTGATACTTCCAGCTTTGTTCTTCTCTCTCAAGGTTGCTTTGGATATTTAGGGTCTTTTGTATTTCCTTGGAAATTTCAGAATTATTTGTTCTAGTTCTGTGAAAAATGCTATTGGTATTTTCATAAGGATTGCACTGAATCTGTAGACTGCCCTGGGTAGTAAGTTCATTTTAACAATATTAATTTTTCCAATCCATGAGCATGGTATATCTTTCCATTTGTTTGTATTGTCTTCAATTTTTTTCATTAATTTCTTATAGTTTTCTGAGTACAGTCATTTTACCTCATTAGATTTTATCCTAGGTATTTCATTCTTTGCATGTGATTGTAAATGGGATTGTTTTCTTATTTTCTGATCGTTTGTTGTTAGTGTATTGAAACGCAACAAATTTTTGTATATTAATTTTGTATTATGCAACTTTACTGTATTCATTGATGAGTTCTAGTAGTTTTCCAGTGGTGTCTTTAGGATTTTCTATGTATAGTATCATGTCATCTGCAAACAATGACAGCTTTACTTTTCCTTTCAATTTGGATTCCTTTTGTTTCTATTTCTTGTCTCATTGCCATGGCTAGGACTTCCAATACTATGTTGAATAAAAGTGGTGATAGTGGTCATCCTTGTCTTGTTCCTGATCGTCGAGCCTCTTTCAGTTTAAGTCTGGATGTGACTGGCTCATGGATGAGCTGAGCCCTGGTGCTCTTCTCAGTGCATGGGCCCTTTAAAAAATGTCTCCCAGATTACTAGTCTTGTGGGTCCCATTAGTTTTCAAAGATGTTGGGGGTCATCTCTCTGGTGCAGGTCCTAAAAGTTGAGGTTACTGATGTGGAAATAAAACACTTTGCTCCTCAGGGAGAAGCTTCGGGTTTTGAGTTTTCTCTGGATTGTGTGCCACTGTGCTGGGGGTGGGGTTTATGGCAAGATTGCATCCCAGCCTCCTACCCAGTTTGAGGTGGTTTTCCTCTTGTTTGCCTGATGTGGTCATCACTTAGCCAGTCTTTAGGTTTTTTTAAGAGAAAATTGTTCTGTATGTAGCTGTAGACTCAGTGTGTGAGAAGAAGTGAGATCAGGATTTTCCTATGTTGTCATCTTGAACCAGAACCCTCTGTTGTTGTTTTGCTTCCTTCCTTGTTCTTAGCTATTTTCTAGATAGTTCTGATTACCTTTGGCTATCTCAGTCATTTCTGTAGGTTTGGGAGTAAAGGCAGAAATTAGAGGGACAGAGATCCCACTATAGTAGTAGTGGCAGTGTAACCAGTGTTTTTTATTTTCTGTATTTTGATGCTTTGACATCTGGGGCCTTCCTGACCCTGAAAGGACTACTCCTCCCAGTGTTAGTCAATTTTTAGACATAATAAACAACTCTCCCATGAGCACAGTTTTCAAATACAAACCAGACCATCCAGAGCCCACATTCCAACTACCTCCTTTCTGAGCTCTCACACTTAGGGCCATTATCCACATGCCCTAATCACCCCAAGGCCAGGTACCAGATAGCTAGGGACAGCCCCTATGCCAGAGACCATTGACATTATTCAAACTAGCCAATTCTAAGCCCGCTTACCTGGCCTTGTCAGTTCCTTCTCATGGAAACCACAATAAAGTCTCTTGACCACAGTTCCTCCCTCTCCCTCTGCTTTGTGACTAGCATCAGTGCTTCCCTGTGTGGCCCCCATGGCATAGTGTATCCTCTTTTCTTGGAAACTGTAACAAACTATCTTTTCAATGTCAGTTTTCTCCAGATCTTTTGGCCTTACTATACCTCAAGTATTCTATTAATGCACAATATTTTCAACAGGTAGGAGAAAACTACCAATCCTTTCTTATTCCCTATCTTTTTTCTGCACCTGAAGAGACACTATTTTGTGTGTGTGTGTGACTAGTACCAAATAATTTTTCCAGTAAGTTATTTTTCTACATAGATTACTTTCCTCCAAACTCAAAAGGCAAGGGCAATGTGGTGGAGTATAAGGAGCCAGAAAATGTTCTGGTTCTGGTTTCAAACCTTGACTGTTTAGGTTTTAACATTAATAATGATATTAACTAGAGATAGTTAACTTCACATCTCCAAAGTTCTATCTTTCCATCTTTAACATAGGGTAATAATTTCAATCTAATAAGATTATTTAAGCATGGAATGAAATAACTTCCATAAAGTGCCTGGTGAGTTCTTAATATTGTTATAACTTTTATGTGAATCCTTGAATTTTGGATGGTATCCTGGCTATGATGGGTGCTTCATGAAGTCTGACAATGGTCACTCTTCAACTCACTTCCAAAATTACAGCAGGAGAAATTTTCATTGAACTTTCCCTGGCTTCTCTTTCTTGTAGGATAAGAGATTTTTAAAAAGAGCCTTTCCTAGGAAATGTGTCAATGCTCCTCAATTTGGGACTCCAAGGGATCAACATTTGGGAGCTTTCTTCTCTCGTTTTCACTCTTAAAAGTCTATCTCAACCTGTGATAGTCTTTGGCAGCAGTCCTCAAACTATAGTGTAGCAGGACCTCAGTTTTTGTAAATAAAGTTTTATTGGAAAACAGCCACACCCTTTTGCATATATATTGTCTACGGTGGCTTTCATACCCAAACTGCAAAGACCCAAGGCCTGCAAGCCTAAAATATTTACTATCTTGTCCTTTGAGAAAAAATGTGCTGACCCCTGGTCTTTGCTGTTTGAAGTTTGGTTTCTTCCTGTGTGAATTAAAAATGGCCACAAATTCTTTGCACTGCTTCCATCAAGAGGTGGGGTTTAGGTCCCACCCAATAATGACTCTAGGCTTGGCCATGGCCTGGTCTGGCCAATAAAACATCAGCAAGTGGGACAAGTACAAAGGCTTGACTAGTGCTTTCCACATTGGGACTTGCCTTCTTAGAACAATTCCCTGAGAACCCCCTCTTCCCCTGCTATGAAGACCCCAATCTAGTCTATTGGAAAATGAGAGGCCATGTGGAGAAAAAGCAAGGCACCCTTGGCTATAGCTAGCACTAAGTACCAGACAGGAGAGAGAGGCCATCTTGGACTACTTACCCTTCTTCTGCCATCAGATGAATGCAATTCCATGTGACTCTAGGTGGTAGCAGAAGAAACAGTCAATTCACAGAATCTTTTTAAAAATAATTTTAAAAAATTTAAGCCATTAAGTTTTGCAGTGGTTTGTTATGTAATTGATAACTTACATACCTTCTTTGCCCATCAAGGGAGAAAATGGCCATTCTCTACACATTACAGTTAGACACTAGCACTTTGACTCCAGGTCTGGTCTTTGCTTAAGTCATATGACGCAGCAATAATGACTTTTCATATCAGAGTCAGCTATATACAAGGTAACTTGGGCAAAAGTCAATATTCAGTTCTGACAAGTCCTTTCACATCCTGTGGCACAAACCCTTTTGTCTTCTATGTATCTTGTAAGGTTTTGGGGGATGGGGGGAAGACAAGTCAGATAGCAAATGTAGGTAATTGCTTTCAAACTTTGTATAAAATGAATGGTACTACTACTGCTATTGTTGTAGAACATTTAACCTAATGCAGTCAATTCCCTATTATCCATAATGGAAGGCTATGCTAGCATGGTTGAACCAAATTCAGTATAATAAACTTTAATTTCCTGGAATGATGGAAGAGAAATAGACTCCTCACTGGCTTGAAGGAAATTCCCACGTCTGGCACTAATTAGCAATGTATCTTGAGCAAGTTTTTAACTTCTTTAGGCCTTGAGTTACCCTATCTATAAAAATGGAATTATTGATACTGACTCGCATAGTTGTGAGAATTCACTGACATTTATAAGTTATGGAAAAGGATGGCCCAATGTAGTGCCTGGAACCATGGAGAGTAGGGACAGCATAGTGTCATGGTTATGTATGTAGGTTCCGGAGCTAAACTGCCTGAGTTTAAATCCCAGCTCTGGCACTTAATAGCTGTGTAATTTAGGCAAATTAATCTATGTCTTGCTTATCTCATCTGTAAAATGGGGATAACAGCAGCAGTTATAGAGTTGTTGTGAGGCTTAAATAAACACATGTAAAGGGCTTAACACAGTAGCTAAAATAAGATTAAGACTGAAATAAATTGATGAGAGCTTAATAATTGTTAGCCAATTATTATTAGCAGTACATGATAGAGCCCTTATCCTTATCTCCTAATCTTCTATGTCAAAGCTAAGCCTCAAATTGATCATTCAGATTTCTTTCTTTTCTCTTTCCATTGCTCTGTCAGAGTGTTACCCTAGGAAGTTGGTGGTTAAATAAGGAGATATTTATTCAACAATCCCCAAAATAAGGTGGAAAAGATTGTAAAGATTTACTGACAAATGCAGCAAGTTTTTGTTGAATGCCAATACTAAGTTAGGCACAGTTAGATACACTATTATTTCATGTACTGTATCTGATATCAAATAGCAAAGCTTAAGAGAGATTATTATCTGTTTTGATGGCATCATTAACATATTTAATTTATAATGGTATTCCTTAGAAAATATGGTTTTATGCCCATATGTCTTCCAAGTTGCTATAGGGCATCTATTTGATCTGAGAAACTGACTGCTGTTTAGATCCAGGCATGCAATATGACGTTAGGATCAAAGTAGAAAGGACGCAAAATAAAATAAGGTTCATAAGGAAAATAATCTTATAAAGACTAACACGTCTTGGGGGTAAAACGTGCATGTATTTTACACAATAAAAACAATGTTCAACGTCAAAAACAGTAATAAGAAACTCATATTCAAATCAGCACTGCTGATACAGAATTAAAATGGGATTCAATTTTGTGATTCCATTTGCAAATCTGCAAAGTAGGAAGAAGGATCACCCATTTTCCTGTGACTGGTCAAGCAATTTAATGATTACAGTAAATACAAAGTTCTTTTGTAAATGACTCTGTTAATGATTGACTTGCATTTGAAACCACATTTCAGCTCTCTCCCTTTCCCCTTTTCCCCTGCAAAAAGAAAATATGAACAGTAAGGAAAACATTTAGAAACAAGACCTAGCGGTTGCTATAATTTGATTCTTTAGACACAACAATGCTTTCTTATCATATAGGTTATTACAGTATCAAGTATATCAGGTAAGCTGATCAAGTGCTTTGGAGTCTCTCTATAAATATCAACATCAGGCAAGAGACTATGGCTGTTAAGAACTTGGTTCTGATCAGAACAGAATTCCTTAAAATACTGTCTTCCTTTTCATAGCAATTGCCCTTTTGGATGTGAGTGCTTGTCTCAAAAGGATTTACAGATAAAAAGAGAAACAGCAAAAAGGGGCTTACCCCAGGATAGCAACCAACTGTAAACCTATTATAAATGAGAGGTAAAGAGCTTCACAACTCCATCTACTATTTCTAGGTGATATCAGAAAAATACGTTAACATCAAGATCACCAACAAATACTCCCTCACTTTCAGATGATGAGCTATTTCAGCTTAGAGTGACCATATTTAATTTATATTTGTATTTTCAGCACCTAGCACATAGTAGGCACTCATTTGTTAAATGAAGAAAAAAACTCTCATCTGTCCAAAGATAAATTTCAACTAAAATAGATTAGAATAAAATCTTTATTGGCTTCACATGAAATTACATGAACTCTACTCCCCCACATAGTTGAGAACCTATGTTGTTTCATTTTTTAAAATATTTTAAAAATTGCTTATCTACACAACAAAAACAATGTCCAATGTAAAAAAGAAATACTTTTCTAGTTTTGAACTATTGGAATTAGTCTCAGAAGAGCTCATCTGATTGAATTTGATACAAGGTCTTTCTCAGATTACTCTTGTGTAATCTCCCAATTCTGCATGATGCTTGCAATACTCTTCAGCTGTCAATCAGTTCTCCTGATCTTTATTCAAGGCCCAAAGAAGATGGAAGTGGACTGAGATAAAAAGGATAGTTTTGTCTATGTTCATATAGTGGATTCATTCAAGACATATATATGAGACAGAAAGGGCACCTCTGCCACAGACTAAGTCTGTGATCTGGGTTAAGATAATTCACATCTCTGAACCTTGATCTTCTCATCTTTAAGACAGATTCATCCTAGAATCTTTTAGCTCCAATGTTCTACGATTTGGTTTTAACTTAATAGATGCACACACTGACATGCTCACTAATACATTTTGCTGAAGTTTGGTCAGTCCTTAGCAAATCAGAAGCCAAATACTGCTCCACTTCTTATTCCACATCTATACGTGAGGCAGAAGCTAATGGAGAGCTGGGCTCCAAAAAGGCCCAAGTGAGATTCTCATTTTTGGCTGGAGCAATGCCCGTATGTAATTCAATAATTTAAGTAGTGTCTAGGTTTAAATGCCAGAGCTGGTTTTTTTGTTTTTTTTTTTCTGACACTGCACACTGGAATTACATGATGAACTCTGTTTTACTGCTGCCCTATTCCCACCCCTAGAGATTCTGCTTAATTGATCTAGGTGCAGCCTGGGCATCAGAATTTTTATCAGCTCTCTGGGTGATCCTAACCTGAGAAAAAGGTGACTATTGGCATAGAGCAGTGATTCTCAAACTTCAAGGTGCATCAGTCACCTGGAGGGAGTACTAAAACAGATTGCTGGGTGCCCTACTCAATTTCTGATTCAGTAGGTCTAGGGTAGAGCCCAAGAATTTGCTCTCCTAACAAGTTTCCAGGTAATGCTGATGTTTTTGTCCAGAGACCTCACTTTGAGAACCACTGCCAGTAAGGAAATATTGGTGGAGGCACCTGAAGTCCCGAGTTTAAATCCTGATTCTATTATTACCACCTATGTAATCTTAGTAGAACAATTTATTCTCTTTTCTTTAGTGTCTTTTTAACAATACTTAGACTTCAGAGTTGTGAGGCATGAAGAAACAGTGTTACCAATCAGGGTTTAGTTTAGTACCTGGCAGAGCATGTAACAGGTATAATTTCCTTTTTCTATTATACATGTCTAGATGGGTGTGATTAAGTTAAATCAATAGCATAGGTTAAAACTTGGCAGGAAAAGAAAAGAGAGACGATTGAAGCAAACAATGTCTTATTAGAATTGTATGTATAATATGGGATGATAAATGTAGCGAAGTGTTTTAAGTAAATGTCTTAAAAAAGATTTTCATTCAATTTTTAAAACTTTGAACATAGTAATTTAGGTGGGAAGAATATAGCTACAATCGATAAAGTGATAGAAATGTTAGATTCAATCTATAACTAGGATGAATTTTTTAATGACCTACAATGGACTCCAATACTTCATCTATGATAATAATTTAATTTTCTAGAGAATCAGAAATAAGAATATAATTGAAGTAGCATACTTGCCTAAACCTTTACTGTACTGATCTTTAAATGCTATTTAATTCCAGAGAAAACCTGAATTATTAAAGTGCACTGGAATCCTGATTATCAACCAAAGCAAAACCTCTACCAATGATGGGATAGGTGTTTTTATTTATATATACCAACAAACAAAAAACAAAATAGCTTTCCTTCCTGCTTGCCATTTGCTTCCTTTTGTATGTCTCAAGGTCCTCTCAGGAGTTAATGTCCAAACCCCGAAAGGAATCCTGGGAGGAAAGCAGGCCCACTGCAGAAGCTGCTGCACATTCCTCCAGATACAGGGAGGGCACCTGAGGTTGTGCCTCCACAGAGGGGCTGGTTGAGGTGAGAACTGGAATACTGTTAGGGTTTCTCCATGGAACCTATGAATGCAGTTGTCTAAGTGAGTCTCAGAGGTACTGAACAGTTCAGGTCTGAAGGCAGAAATCCTCTTAGGATTGTTTACAGCAAGTTTCTTCTTATACCAATAGGTGACCCAGAGGCAAGGTCTTAACTGGGGTTTTTATTTTTAAAAGCCTTCCCTTTCCACTCTGGCCTGATGCCATTACGTGACAGCTTTCTTGTTCTGAATTCCTTAAAAAAAAAAAAAAAAAAAAAAAAGAAAATGTGTCTGCACGTCTTTGTAGCTGCATCATACTCTGCAACGTACCATTTCTTTTATTATTGTTCTCAACTATTACTTAACCTGATGATATACTTTTAACTTCTCATCTATTTATGAATTCTCTTGACTGTGAGCTCCGAAAGGGTCCTTAACTTGTCCCCTTCCTCCATGGAACTTTCTCAAGTGCCTCTATTCTCAGTAACCGTTCCCTTTGGTTTGCAATATAAATTTGACACTAACTTACATTGCCCTGCCTATGGAGGTAACTGTATATTATTTTATGTGTAAAGGTGTTCTCTTCCCAACTGGAACCAAAAAAAAAAAACCCTTTAGGAATGGAGGCTATGTATTTTGCTTCTTTGTAAAAGTCATAACAAAGCTGATGTCCAATCAACATTTATAAAATTCTTACTAGGTCATCCATGCTAAAAATTGGACACAACTGACTGCCTGAGGGAAAGTCTTCATACTCTTGCTGTCAAGATTATATAAAGCCTATAGCCCGGCCAGTATATTTAGAGGATGGAAATGGTTTTCTTTAAGCCAGAAAATTAGTCTTGGTTCAGCTCTCCTTAGTGCTTTAAAACCATCCTTCAATACCACATGAACAGGAGGGTTCCCACCTCATTTATATCCTTGGTATTCCTTAACATCCATTCATCCATAAGGTTTCCCCTTGAAACATTCACCAAACTTCCCTAGCCCCTAAAACAAACAAAACTCTTTTCTTCGCCTTCCCTGCAAAATGATTTATTCATTAAAAGCCATAAACAGCGTTCAGAGCCTTTCAAAAAACAGTAGCAATCCAAACCCTTTCAACTTAACTGAATTGAAACAGAGCTGATTTCATGCCCATCCTGCTGGAAGCAGTCCCTTTCTCATATTTTGCCTGTTAGTAGAAACAGGAAAGACTGGTAGATAGCCTGAGCCTGAGCTTTTTCACTGGGTTGATTTGGCCCCATCGCCATAGTTATAGCTCTGACCACAGTCATTCCAGCTGATCCTTTAAGAGGTCTGTAAGGTACCAAAACAGTCACTAGGGTAGCCCAGAGATTAATAAGGTTTATATTTACATCTCCCGAGTTTTTTAAACAGACTGACTTGCACAAAGCTGGATTATGGCATTTTACCTCAACTTCACCACAGCTATTATAAGAAATATTGTTCTAAGATTTTTAATTAGTTGCATCCTCTCTTAAGGCTCACTCTCTCACTCCCGCTATGTATCGAATTCTTCAATTAAGATTATCCCTTAATTTTTACATCAGAAACCCAGAAACCAGAGTTGCTTTCTACCTCTTTAATTCTCCATAAGGCATCACTATTATATTATCATATATGAATACGTGTGTTTGTGTGTGTGTATATATATATATATATATATATTTGCTTTTTTAAAAAAGTAGAAATTCTCTCCTCATTCACCTTTGTTTGATACAAAGTAGGTGCCCAAGTAGGTAGTTAGAAATTAAATAAAGGCCACAAAAACTTCCCAACGAAGATCATTAAAGAGAAAAATCCTTTCTTCCTCTTATTACAGCTGATCTTTGACACATGCCAGGTAAGAAAAAAGGAATCACGCATGGTGATGGGAAGACTGGACCTCTCCCTCTCTGGGTTGCAGCTGAACTTCTATTGGTGGTCCTAGTAAAATATATAACTCTTCATTTGTTCTAAGCAAGTCCTTCTTTCAGCTTTCCTTCAAACAATGCCTTTACTCTCCCACTAGAGTAGGAGGATTTAGAGATTTCGAGCAGCAAGGTTCTGGTTGGGTAGCAGTCTCTTTAAATCGTGTGTTGGCTATGTAGAGAGAGGGAAAGTTATGGGAGAATGGCAGGGGAGGAGGGTGAGAGAAAGAAAGAAATGTATCTTCTTCTTTGGGAGCACTGGAAGAAAGCAAGCTTTTCAAAGTCGTTGCCGGTATCTCATGAAGGCCCAGGCTGCTACCATGATGAGGGCAAACACTGGTACCAGCACCACAGTTATGGGAATACCACTTGGCTCCCCTTCACCGTGATGTCCTATAGGCCCATTCTGCACCTGTAACTGGAGGGGGAAGAAAAATGTTAACTCTAGTGACCAAGGTATGTTTACCACAACTGAAATGTCCAAGCTGACACATTACCTGGATCTACAGTCTCTATACCACCCAAAGCTGTAAAACCCAAGCACTATCGAACAGGAGTCCTCTCTGTTTGTCCTGAGTTGATACAACAATCCCACCAATTCTTTGGAAACAAAATAAATCTGATGGGGAGGCATTTCACCTTGCTGTGCTACTGACCTAAAGGGACCCCTGAGATAACCTCTTTCTATTTCTTTACTGTCTCCACCAAGCTATATGTGTATCATACCAGGAAAATGAAGATATGAGGTGAAGCCTGTTGATCCTATAGGGAGCCTGGAAATTACTGGGCAGGTGTGTCCATCTTTATAGAAAGATTATCAGTGATCAGAGTGCAATAAGAGCATATCTGAGCAATGTTAACACAGGTGCAATGCCATTATTTAGAAATACTTTCCAGTTCCCAAAAGGTACCCACTCCTTCTGAAGGTGCGGTCCTGTCCTTCATCCCCTATTCTGTAATACTAGGCAAAGATAAAGGTGAAACCTATATGGAACGGAAGTAAAAGACTCAAAGGTAAATAAGAAAAATAAATCATATCCTAACAGTTATAATTTTTCATTGCCTAAGCATTCCCTTTTGAGGCTGGTGGTCTTTCTTCATTTCAATCAACTTTGTAAAAGGTAGCCTTTCTTAACATTACCTTTTTTTTAAACCGTTTTTTAAAACTGAAGTATAGTTAATTTACAATGTTGTGTTAGTTTCAGGTGTACAGCAAGGCGATTCACTTATATACATATTATTTTTCAGATTCTTTTCCATTATAGTTATTACACGATATTGAATATAGTTCCCTGTGCTATAAAGTAGGTTCTTGTTTATCTATTTTATACATAGTAGTGTGTATATGCTAATCCCAAACTCCTAATTTATCTCTCCCCCCCCGCCCCCACTATCCCCTTTGGTAACCATAAGTTTGTTTTCTATGTCTATGAGTCTATTTCTGTTTCATAAATAAGTTCATTTGTATCACTTTTTAAGATTCCACATATAAGTGATATCATACAGTATTTGTCTTTCTTTGTCTGACTTACTTCACTTAATATGATAATCTCTAAGTCCATCCATGTTGCTGCAAATGGCAATATTTCATTCTTTTTTATGGCTGAGTAATATTCCATTGCGCGCACGCACCCCCTCCCCCCCCACACACACACACGCACCCCACATCTTCTTCTTCTTTTTTTTTTTTTGCAGTACGCGGGCCTCTCACTGTTGTGGCCTCTCCCGTTGCAGAGCACAGGCTCAGGACACGCAGGCTCAGCGGCCATGGCTCACGGGCCTAGCCGCTCCGCGGCATGTGGGATCTTCCCAGACCAGGGCACGAACCTGTGTCCCCTACATCGGCAGGCGGACTCTCAGCCACTGTGCCACCAGGGAAGCCCACCACATCTTCTTTATCCATTCATCTGGACATTTAGGTTGCTTCCACGTCCTGGCTATTGTAAATAGTGCTGCTATGAACACTGGGGTACATGTATCTTTTCGAATTAGATTAACATTAACTTTTAATAGGTAACTGGCAGCAACTGCGATGCCATCTTTAGTTAGATTTAATCTCCTCATTACAATCCATGAAACTCTGACTCCCTCAATATGAAAGAAAAGACTGAACAAACTACCTTTTCTATCCTCTATCCCATCTCTACATCTTTCATTCATTTCCTGATGAGATGTCTGGAGAGAACACGCTCAATAGAAAGACATGGTTTTTAGGGCTAGGCCAATTCCTTGTCCAGAAGAATCTGTTTTGTTTGGAGTTATTTATGGATGTTTCCTAAAAAACGAACCTTGGAAATCACTTCTCACATGCCTTCAAAAAGAATGCTAATCATATCTAAAGTGTATGCCTATATTTGCTTGCCTTTACCTATTGCATACATTCTCCCATGCTTTCAAAACAAAGAAGAGCCAAGGCAGAAGCAGCTGAATACCAACATCTCCTATCAACCTGTTTTCTAGTCCACCACACTGAGATTCTGCTTGCAACCCCAGCTGTTTTCTCAGATATCTTTCATGCCTTGCCCTCTCCACTTTTTTTTTTACTATCTCCTGTTGAACTCTTCAGCCTTTGAAGCCTCACTCAGGAGTTAATGAAGCAAAGACAGCATCAGTTCAAGAGGGAGTAACTTTAAAGGTACAATTAAACTGTGTTGTAAATGCATTCCAAAGTCCTTCGTGCTATGGGAGGAATTATGTCCACTCAGGCTTCTCTTCTCATCATCCAAATTATAAAACACTAGGAACTAAGGAATGGATGTAGAATAGGTGCTAACTTGACTGAATTCTGAATCCCATTTCCTTTTTCCTGGAGCTCCCCTTTGAGCACTAGAGCTTTGGTCAAGAGGATCCCCAAGTTGATAAGAAAAGGGTTCACTGTGGTGATAGGGAAAAGCACATAGTGGGTATCAAAAAACCCACCATCGTTGCACTTAGAGTTTCATAAATAAGAACGTTCAAGGGCAGACATATGTTTCCTTCCCTAGCAAGAAATAAAATTGATTCTGGTTGTATTTTTCCCCATTTATTTTAATTTGGTTGTCAAGCTTTATCTTTAGGGCACATTACCTTGAAGCTAGGACCTGGTTTGCAAACATACTGTTATAATTTCCTTTAATGATAAGCAGAGGTCTCAGAAGACCCCTGCCTGTGCCAGACAGGTTCTTCAAAAGAATGACAGTGAAAGGAAAAAAGCCAAACACACTACTGGAAATTACACCACATGATTTCTTCACAACGTTACAAAAGCCTGGTGGCAGCAAATGACACCTACCCTGTGCTGCACTCTCAGGGACACAGCATAGCCTGCATTACGAAAGAGGTCTACAGCATCCTGGTGCAGCCTTTTCAAAGTCGTTGCCGGTATCTCATGAACGCCCAGGATGCTACCATGATGAGGGCAAACACTGGCACCAGCACCCCAGTTATGTAAATACCACTTGGCTCCCCTTCACCGTGATGTCCTATAGGCCCATTCTGCACCTGTAACCTGTGCTGCACTCTCAGGGACACAGCATAGCCTGTATTACGAAAGAGGTCTACAGCATCCTGGTGCAGCAGGTTCTTTAGGTCTTGGCCGTTTACCTGCCAAAAACAGCAAAGGAAAAGTAGTAAGAGACGTGGAATGTGAACTCTCATAAGTCAAAGATTTACTTTCATGTGACCAAAGATTTAAAAAACAAACTCCTACAGAGCAAATTCCAAGGGCTAGAAGAAGGGGTAAAGTTACTTAGAACTCAGAGTAACTTTTTTCATTTTTGAAGCTATGTTTTCCTACAACTGAGGCTACATGGGCCATCTGAAGAGCACCTAAGTTTAAAATAACACCACCACCACCAAAAGGAATATCTCCTTTCTCTGAGCTCCTACTGCCTGCCCTGCTTTGACACTTGGGATTCCGTTACTATATTTGTATGTCTTCCACGAGCATCAAGCTGCTTCCCTACAGCTAACATGGTCTCCCAGGTTATCACTCTATCCTTTATATGTCTAATCCCTGGCATGGCCAGCTTCAGCTCTAGAAATACAACTCTGAGAAGCTCTTCCACAATTTAGTTTGATGTGGTACAAATCTACTAGCTCCTTCTATTGTTCTTGTTTTCTTTTGAACAATTTCCCTTGATTCCATGGGTATCCCTATCCTCCTCAAATTTACTAAAAACCGTATGTCTGTGATGATACAAACTTCTAAAATGTTTCGGTGAAGGTGAGTCCTACTACTTAAAGGTGAGAGATGTGAAGGACTCTGGTATGAACACTTCTCAGTGTCAGGACTGACACTGGCCCCAAGTGGTATCTATTCTATACTGCACTCAGTGACACTGCATGGCCTACTTTATGCAAAATCTACGTATCTTTTATACATGTCAATGTCAGCAGCGGCAGCGAGAACATCTAATATATTTGGTAGGTTCTGTGCTATATGTTTTACGTACATTACCTCATTGAGTACTCACAATAATCCTATGAGGTAGACACTATTTTTATCTCGTTTTCACAGATGAAAAAACAAGCTTAGCAAGGCTGCGTAATTTACCCAAAGTCATAGTAAGTGAAGAAGCTAGGGTTAGGGGTTTTATATCCTGGAAGGAAGACTAAAGTGCCCTGGCCTTTTACTGCTCCTTCTGCACTATTATTCCTCCACCTTGACTCACCAGCTATTCTTTCCTCAGCTGAAGATCAAGTCACTGACTTATTCAACCTTCTCATCTTCCTTGTCACAGTTTTCCTTCTCCAAGAGGTTCAAAACTGTCCCTCCACTCTATTTCCTGCCAATATCCTTTTGAATTAATCTATCAACACTTTGGTCTTATAAATTGTCTACCTTTCCAAAGTGAAGAATTCCAGCTCTATTCCATTCTAATCACCAACTGGCATAAGCCTTCAACTTCAACATTAGGCATGCTACAGCTGCAATATCTCAAACTCTTAAAAAAAACAATTTCTACTTTCTTCATACTTCCTATACCTCTGTGAATTCCCTCTTTATCCTCATCAAAGCATTTTACACATCTAGGAGTTCCTATTATTTCAGAAAAGCACTTGGAAAACTATTAGAATCCCTCATCCCCATGATCTCCTGCCATCTTTCCAGTCCTGGGCAACACACTGCATTTACTTTCCTTGTCATCAGTGCGTTTAATATTCCTAGAGAAAGATACACAGTCACATTCTCTACCACAGATGCATACTAGCTGGCTCCTGCTGCATCCTTATAACCCTTCTCATCTGGGTGAACTCCCTAATAAATATGCAGTGGTAGCTGTTCCAAGACCTTTACTACCATCAAACTCCAACTCCAATCACATCTCTCTTCTCAGCAGACTCCTTTGCCTTATCTTTCTTGAGAATACTGAGAACTGCTGACAAACACTTCTCTCCATTTTCTTTCCTTTCTCCTCAGTTCCTTGATATCTTAGTGCTGCTTTCCCCTATTTCTGAATTAGAGTTCCTTTATCTAGGTAACCCATTTACTAGTGTTCTTAATCATATTCCTTCTAGCCTCCTTACAGAACTTAAGGAGTCACTTACCCTCTTGATTCCTTAATTATTATTGTTCTCTGCTCCTTCTCAAGTAAAGTTACCCTCATCTATTAAAACACACACACACAAGTATTTCTTGGAACCCACCATCACCCTCTTCCCATCTTCTTTCTCTCCTCATTCTCTGCCAATCATTTTGAAAGAACTGTTTCATGCACTGTCTCCACTTCCTCACCATCCGCTCCCTCTATTTCCTTGTGTTCTCAATATATGAGGTGGGGGGTAGGGGGGGCAGGGAAGAACATGCTGCCCCTGCAGGTCAGCAGTAACTTCCAACCACCAAATCCTACAGCCCTTTTTCAGTGCTCAGACCACCTCCTCCCTCTGCAGTTCTCTCCTGTCTTAGCTTATGAACACTTGGATCTCTTAGTTCTTGCACTATTCTGTATCCCTTCCTTCCTTCTTAAGGTAAGTAAATATTCCTCAGTATCAGTAGTCCTTTGTCCTCTTCTCTCCCATGGTGAATTTTCACAATTTCAACTATAATCTGCTAGACAACTCCCACATTTTCATCCCTACTTCTACTTCTGGATTTGCCGGTTTCTTGCTGGGTACCTATTCTGCCAGCTGGAGCATATTCTGTTAAGATCCCAACTCAACATATCCAAAGCCTCTTTTTTATTTCCCACAAAACCAAACTATCCTGACTTCTTTCTTATTGACACTACCATTCCTTCAGACTAAAATTTTGGTAATATTTTAAAACTCTCTCTACTCTGTCAATCTTTACATACAATATATTGCCAACTCCTGTAGTCTAACATAATAACATTACTCATATGTTATTTTCTTTCTATTCTCTCTCTCTTTAGGTTATGAATACTCTTAGTTGAACTACTGGGATCGCCTTCTCTCTAATTTACTTTCCTCTGGGTCCTCCCTCATTCTAACCTATTCAAACATTATGTCTCCAGATCAATCTTCCTAAAGTATAATTCTGTTCATGCCACTTTATTGCTCAAAAACAAAAACAAAACTGGAAGCAGGGGAGGAAAGAATGCATGCCTGATTTCTCATTCTGGTATGCAAAGTCCTCCAGGAAATGAAGGACTGGAAACCTACCTTTCCAGTTTAATCTTTCATTACCCTTTCATACATCCTATGCTTTAGCTAAATCACACAACTCACTGATCCTGGGACATAAAACATATATTCTTACCTTCATACCTGTGCTCAAGCTATACCCATCATCTGAATACCTTTCCCTTTTAAAATATTCTATTTATCTCCCAAGACTGATCTTAAATACGATCAGTCATGCTACCTATAGTGTAGAAATGAATACAGGGTTTTCTAGTTGATAGACTGTGATTTCATGCTACCGAGCCACCTTCTGATTATGTCTTCGTGTTTTGGGAGGTAGATATGTCAAAGGGAAAGAACTTCAGAATTTCTAGAACCATCACAGTGAATTCTCAGACTCAGTTTTCTAGTTAATTCCTGGTAGAGATAGAATAGGTATGAGATTGCTGATGGTAGTGGGAATACTCACTTAACTAAACTTGCCCATAGGGTAACTGCATTTCTCATTGTAAAGAAATAGGTATTTTCTCTCAGAGGCAGACAAATAAGTTAGTGATGCAGTCTTGTCAACAAATGCCAAAGATGTCATAGCTCCATATCAGAGCCAAGTTTCATAATGATATGAATGCAAGTGGGAAAACTGAGTCACTACATGACATTCAATGACAGGAATACTGAGCTCAAAATAATCTTTGCTGTAGCAGTCAGTTTTAATAGCCAGGGATCACTGTATATTTATTATCATGTCTGGAGCTGTCTATCCATTTTACATGTACTAACTTACTTAATCTTCACAATAGTCCTATACGTGAGGAACCCCATTTTATAAGTAATAAAACTAGAGAGGCTATGCAACCTGTCCATGGGCATACAGAATGGAGGTAGCACAGCTAGGATTCAAACTCAAGCAGCCCAGCCCCCAAACCTTCACTAACACTAAACTTTAGAAATTTACATTGTAAGCAAGAATTTTATTTCTGCAGCCTATCGCTATCCATCACATTAATGTTGTAAATTAAATTTTTATTGGATTTGGACTTTCAGTTTTATGTTATACTATACGTTTAAAAAATTTAGAGTTGTATGAAAACACACGGTGTTTATATGTTAATATTTTTATTCATTTTTATATATTGAAGTGGCATTCACATTAAAAAAGCAATTTAGTTAAGTGCCACTTCATTGACAAGGCCTTTCTAGATAACTGCACTAGATGTGAAAGATTTACTTCCTGAACCTCCATACTCTGTAACTATCTTAAAGCTCAAACTGAACTCTGTCTTGTAACACTTTACATTGGACTGTAAATAACTTAGGCTGGATCTCAACTCATCATTATAACCCCTATAGTACCTGAATACTGCTCTGAACAACATTTGAGTATAATAAATGCCACACGATTTCCTGAGTTTGGCTGCAGAGTATACTCTGCAAAAGCCATAACTACACAAAGCCTGGGTGACATTTATTGATATTACACAAAGCTGAAAGGCCTAGACTCAATAGCAGCTCTAGCTGCCAATGACTCAGTGTGTAATCTTGGTCTTCACGTGAGTTTCCTTTTGCCAGCAGGGAAGAAAGACATTGGGTGACATCAGGCAAAAGAGCATAGGCCAGTTATACCTTTCAACTCTCCTAGTTAATTCTAAAGGTATCCTAATATATGAGGTCAGTTACTCTAATTGCTTTAAAAAAAAAAAAAAAGAGGCCTTTTAGAAATGCAAAGGGAGTTTCTTTTTTAAAGAACCATTTCTCATCCTTTGCCCAAGTATGCTGGAGGTAAACCAGCTCCATAAAACAAGTGATGATTCTTTCTCAAATGACAATATATCTCTCTACTCCAAAGCCAAATTTGCTTTCCAATATTTACCTCCTCTAACTGTTTTTACAGACTCCAGCTCATACTGACTAACCTCCAAGTTCTGTAGATTTTTACCCCTAAATATATGTAGAATCCACTTTCTCTTTATCACCATCCTTACTAATATAGACCAGAGGTTCTCAAAGTACGGTCCCAGGACCAGCAGCATTAACTTGGGAACTTGTTAAAAGTTAAAAGTGCAAATTATTAGGTCCCATCCTAGCAATCTGGTGAAGTTTGAGTTAGCTTTAACCTAAACTGCCTGAAAGTCTTCTCCACACCCAGCCTACTTACCCTACTTAATCCACAGTCTATGCATCCACAGATTCCATCAGTGATTTTCCACTTACTGAGTAGTGATTTTTCAAATATAAGTCTGTGGACCCATTCCAAAATAGTGAAGTCAATCCAGTGGGTCAAGACCAGTATTTAATTTTAAGTAAGTGAAATTAGAAGAAAACACAACATATTAGAATGCATTATATATAGAAGAAATAGGTATTATTTTGTTAAACTTTGCTTCAGTTATGTGTGTGTGCATGTGAGTATTTCCTATTATGGGTCATAATTCAAAATGTTTGAAAGACACTTGCCTACAGGAGTGCTTCTCAAACTTTATTCATGGGCTTACCCAAGGATCTGTTATAATGCAGATTTTTGTCTGAGTGGGTCTGGGTCTGAGGAGCTTCCTGAGACACTGCATTTGTAATCAGCTCCCAGGTGATGGCCAGATTCCTTGGACCTCACTTTTACTACCAAGAGCTATTCAACTGAGAAATTTTAGAATACTGCTAAACTTGCTACTTCAGTTTCCTTAACCATGATATTGTAAGTTATATTAAACTTGAGATATGACAGATTTGCAACATGCTAGAAAATTTTGCTAACTGAATGTTCAGAGTGTTGGGATTGTGGTATTCTAGTTAACCAATGGGGAGTCATACAATTTTTTGCTTTAACTGTGGTTGTTATCAATCTATGAGTTTCCTATTTCTTGCCTTAGGAAAGGAGTAAACTGAGTTAAAATATGTTTTCTTGGATGATTAATAATTTTGGATTGCCTTAGGATAATCTAACATTATCTTAGGATACTGTAAGAGTTACTGGAGCACTAACAATAGGATAATACAAATACAGATGTATAAAATATAGAGAAAGAATGGGCTCAATTTAATAAGCACTGACCTCAGATTATACTCTGGGTATTTTCATTTTCCCCCAAAATCTTGAAGTGAATTACAATTTGTGGGGAGGGGTCCTCTTTTTTCATTAAAGTTGAAGGAAGAAAAAAAATAGATTATCTAGTTCCAATTAATCAAGCCAAACCAAAAAAGTTATAATTCATTCACAGAGCAAATAATTTACTAGATGCTTACTCTGTGCCAGCTACAGGCCTACATGCTGCGGATAGAGATGAGAAGACAAAGACTCTTCCTTAAAGGTACTTTGTCTGAAGGATTCTGTATATTTCAATGTCTCTGTAGCTGATTGGATGAGGGTTTCTGGTGGGTCTTCCCCATTGATCTAAGAGCACAGACTGGTCTTTCATTTTCTTTTAATTTTCCATGGCACCTGGCACAGTGCTCTGCAGGCCATCAAATACAATAGTTAATACATGTTGATGACTACTCAACTCTTTTATTCACCAAAGTAAGAATTGTGTTTGAAGAGAATATGAAATACAGCTGACTAATGGCCCAATCTATGCCATTCTGTTATATAATAGGTTTGGTCAAAATGGAACACTAATCTGTATCCTATAATCAGCTACATCACCCTGAAGTTATAAGTTTCATTAAACATGTAGAGTTCACTGAGAAATGACTATTCTTGACTATCTACCTCCCTTAATTTAGGTAGACACACAAGAGAAATGAGAAACCTAGACAGTTTAATTTATTTTTTTACAAAAATGTAATTTCCCCAGGTTCTCTGATAACCTATATAAATATTAAAGCATTCTCACCATCACACACACACAAATGAACTTTGGGTAAGGACTCTCCAACCCTCATCTCAACTTCAGATCTTTTCTTCTATTGGTAATATCTGTTTTTGTTTCATGGTTGTCAGATACAACAGGGTCTTAAAAATCATTTACATTCATCCACAGTGATCACAAAAAATTAAATTTCACTTCTGATGAGAAAGGAGAAACTGCATGATAAATCATGCAGTTATTTAATTTTAGAACTTGAAATTAAGATAAAACATGGGCATTATTTAGGGAGAAATGGAAAGATTAAATTAATAGTCAATAATAACTCACCTGAAATCTAGACCACTTAATGATACTTCTATTAGTTACCCAAAATGGATATGTACTAAGGAAAGGACATATTCTTAGTCTGATTATCTGGCAACAGTTAAAAGAAAGAGTTGGAGCAAATTTTACAACATGGAAAAATAACCATGTGAGGAAAATAGGGAATCCCATAAAGAATAAATGAGAATATAGGCTAATAAATAATTTAGCATCATTTTACAGAGACTCCAAAGCCAATTATAAATGAGTACTTAAGTACATCAAGGAGATAAAGTGAGCTCAAGAATAGATGGAACCATTTAATGGTTAATACCTAACAAGTTCACTTAAGGATACAGTGGGAATAGGATGGTGAGGCGACATTTCTTAAGAAATAGGATCTAGAATTTGAATTTTGGAGCAAACTCTTGGCAGGGAAACTGGAGTCAGGGAATATAGCCCTAGATAGAACAGAGAATATGCTGGCCTTTTCCTCTTGCATAAGCTCCATTTTTTTTCTCTTTCTCTGTCGTCTTTTTTTCTCTCCGTTATCTGTCTTATATTTTTGCCTTTTCTTTGCCTGGCATTTCTTCCTCTCTTCTTTCACATACTTTTTCCTTCATTGGCTAGAACATAACCTTGTATCAATGTCGTACATATATTTGTAGTATTTTATATCTTGTAGAGATCTTTGTAATAATCCTTTTATTTTGATAAAGTCAAGTCCTCTTTGCTAAAAATTTTAAAGACAAATGAGCTCAGTTTTTTAGATATCTACTTTTCTTTTCATTGACATTTATCTCCTACCATACCTTTTTAAAAAACTTGAGTGACCTTCAAATAATTTCTTTTCTCTCTGAGGTGATGGCTCACATAAGAAAGGCTCCTTATCTTGGCTTGTGTCTAATAAATTCTGTCACACTGAGGTTTATGTCTTTTTGTTCCCTAATTCTACCCTGAATAGAAAAGACTAATTTCAGTTTTTATACAGAACCATACATAAACTCTATTACTAAATAACCATGCAACTTTCTGTTTAGGATAACGAACCCTAGCTCCTCACTTATCTTTTAGGAGGCAACATAGTATATGGGTTAAGAGTAGAGGTTCCAAATTCACAGACCAAGTCCTCTGCCATACACTAGTTGAATGACCTTGAGCAAGCTGTTTGATCTCACCAAGTCTCAGCTTCCTTAGCTGCAAAATAGGCATAATAATTGTACCACTTCATAGGGTTGCTACAATATTAAATAAGTTTAAAGTTCTCAGCATATTGCTTGGCATAGAGTACTCAAAACTTTCTAACCATTCTCATTTTTCAATAATTTACCTTTAACCAAAGCTTTTTGAGTAATATGGCTCTCTTCTTAACCTCTGTATTTTTCAAGTCCCTCTTCAACATGGAGCCTAGTTCCCAGTGTTCTGGAGAGAATGCGGTTATCTGTCAAAATATTAAACTGCATAGTTTCTAACTACACACTATACTTTAATCTTAACAACCCATTCTCAAGGTTTCCTTACTGTTTTTCCTGATCCAAAAGGGCAGGCAGGAATCTTCCCAAGGAAGGAGTTGGAGGTAGGAACTAGGGTCTAGGGAGCCAGGGACAGTGAAGGAGGCAGAAGCCAGTTCTCACCGAGAGGATCTTATCACCCTCCTGGAGCCGCCCATCCAGGGCTGCAGCCCCGTTCTCTTTGATGCGGCTGACGAAGATGCCACTGTCATTGGAGACATACTGCTGATCTGTGCCACCGACGATGTTGAAGCCCAGCCCTAAGAAAATCATGGAGGAGTTGTAAAGGAGATAGGGGTGAAGAAGAAGGAAAGGGATTAGAGAAGATGAGGAGAAGGAGAAAGGAAAGGCCTTGTGGCAAGGGTGGAGGTTGGGGAGTGGGGTGGGGGTAGGAGGTGGGGAAGTTAAGACTGTGATGTAGCTGGTGGCTAGTCATGGGCAAGGTCAATGATTAGTATCACCAACAGAGGTCAAGAGTACGGAGAGTTGCCCACTCAGACCAGGCAGGACTAAAAATACAAACACAATGATCAACATGGTTAGGTGAATATAAAAAGAAAGATCTATACTGAGCTCAGTGAAAAAATAATGGTGATTCTTTTAAGATGTGCTTCTGCTCACATTTGATTTTGATTCTGTTGGTGGCATTCAGAGGACCCAAATCTTGACTTTCCTGCTTCGAAGAAGCTATGCTTTAAACTAATCGGCAAATGAACTGTTCCTTATTTAGTGGGAGAGAGATTCTTAAACAAACCATCCCCTCAATACTTCTCCTAACTTCAGGAGAGTTTGTGGATGGTGGTGCTTTGGAAGAAATGACCTTGGGAGTTCATTTTCCTTTTTTTTTCTAGTTTGAATTGAGGGAGCAGTACTGTAGGCGTTGGCAGAAAACCTGGGAACTAAAAAGGTAACTTATGCTTCATGACAGGACTAAATCACCAAATTCACTCTTCTTTCCTTTTATGCCTCAAGTACAAATAACCACATCCTTGGGTACAGTGATTGTCAAGTTTTATTCACTATAGATAACTGATAACCTATTGATTAGCAACTACCCATTTCCCCCTTTTCCTAGCCCCCGGCAATTACCATTCTACACTTCAATGTGTGATTATTTTAAACAAGGATAAAATTTCAGTTATGCAAGATGGAAATTATGGAAATCTAATGTACAACATTGTGCCTTATAGATAACAGCCTTATTAGACACGTAAGAATCTGTTGAGAGCAGATCTCATTTAAGTGTTCTTACCACAATAAAATAAAATTGAATTAAAAAAAGAACGAAAATTGACTACCAAGGTAATTTTTCCATGGACCAAACACTAAGTTGTGGGAAGGACTTCATTTTACAAAACCATTTATAAAGGGATTTTATCTATGCAATAAAAAGAAATGAAAGAAAAGGGAACTTCCCTAGGGCTTTCTTTATGTCAGGTACCGTAGAATTCAAAGCCACAGTGCAAAGAGAAAGGAGATAGTTAGGAAACAACTGAAAAACAAATATCTGGCGGCACAATTGGAAAAAATAGCCATAATCAGTAGCCTTCTACTGGTTTCAACAGAAAACAGATACTTTAAAAGGTGAGAAGAAAGCTTATAAGTGAACCTCACAGTATTAACATAAGCACTAGCAAATCGATCTATGATTTAAGGAAACACATGGCCAAAGAAGGAAGCAACAGGAAATGTCTAATTGAAATATCATACCTCGTATACAGTGTACCTATAGCTAGAGAATGAAAAGAAGAATACATAATAGAAAGAACTTCCACTGGAAGATGACTATTTCAACTTCTTTAAAGGGTAGGGTATGAAAATTTTATGTTAATAAATGGTTTCCCTCAGAAAAATCTTAATTTGAATCATATTGGGTGGGAGGTATTGGAAAGGGGATGGGAGGTAGTTAATTTAGATCAGATGGAAAGGTAGGTGGACCTTGATTATAAAAGCTTTGAAATAACTTTAAGACTGTGACAGGTTTCAGCAAGGTGGTTGAGGCCAACCAGCCTCTCTCACTACTGGAAAAAACTATCTGGAGAAAATCTTTCAATGAAATCCAACATCCTCACCAAACACTAGAGCTGCCTCTGGGGATCCTGGGAACAGGAAGTATGTGTTAAGCAGCTGAATGCAATATAGTAATTAGGAAGAACAGGGACTCTGCTACTGGTTATTTAAAGCTACAGAACAGTGATTAAAAAAGGAGAGTGGATGGTGACCTAAATTGGAACGAAATCCAAAACAGAGGGGCTATGTGTATACGTATAGCTGATTCATTTTGCTGTACAGTAGAAACTAACACAACATTGTAAAGCAACTATACTCCAATAAAAATTAACTAAAAAAAAAAAAAGTAGAGTGGAAAAAAATCTTACCAAAATTTTCTATAAACAAACAAGTGTAGTCTACTCCCCCCATCCCATTACATAGGCATGCTTATAACCAAGCTTATTGCTACTTCAATTGTAAATGAACCACACCAATTAATATGAGAACTTCTGGACTGACATGAAGTCCCTTTCCACGGTTACAACATTTACAAACTGAACTTACCTATAATTTGAAGCATCGCTGCAATAAACGGGAGTCGCCGTAGAACTGAGTAGCAATACTACCAGTTTAAACCTGGGCCCCATGGATACCTGCGTAATCCTCAGTCCACTTATTCATTAAAAATTATTGATCATTTACTGTGTGTCAGGCACTGCATTATATTCTGAGGAAAACATAAAGCTAAACTGGACAGTCCCTGCTTTAACAACAAATAGAAATTTATCCTTTTTCCTGTCCCTTTTAGATTCTGCAGAAGTAAATTAAAGTCAGAAGACCTGGCCACAAATTCAACTCCATAACTTACCTGGTATGCGGACTAAAACAAGTCAGTGTATCTCTGATCCTCAGCTTCTTCTTCTGTAACATAAGGATTATAAATTCTGTCTTCTCTACCTCAAAAGGTAGTTGTTAGCATCCAATAACATAAAATCTGAAAAAATCCTTTATAAACTATGTAGTGGTTGCTATATGGAGTAGCTGCACTAAGAGTAGTTGTCAATAAACTAGTAATGCCTGCGACAACCCCAAACTAGATAGTCTGATGGAGAAAGGATGAATAAATATAAAGTACAAATGTGAAAAGTCTTGAAATATAGGAAGACAGAGAGATTAAAAGGTCTACCCATCTATTAATAAGACAAGAATGGATTGGAACTCAAACTTATTGAAATTAAGGATGTCTTTTACCTGTGACCCACACATCTCCCTCATGAGTAGTTTCTAGCAATGGTGGTATTTAAAATATGCAGTAACCAGGCCAGCACATGCACCAACCAGATGCCAGCTAGAAACAACCAGAAGGGGAAGGGCTATCCCAGTATATAACTGCTGATTATTGGCTACGTCCTAGGAAAATCTTCTATAAATAGGGTGGATCACATATCTTGGTTTGTCTGGGAGTCTTGATATACATCTGTTGTCTCTGTAATTAAAACAGTCCCCTTCAATGTCAAAAGCATCTCAGTTTAGACCAATGTGATCATCCTATCAAGGGTAATGTAAGAATATGTTAATTGCCACATGTTTTGTGGTATTGAGGAACTGATGGTAATTTAGGTGTTCATCCTTTGGGGCAGGGGTCCCCAACCCCCAGGTCACGGACTGATAGTGGTCCATGGTCTGTTAGGAAACGGGCCACACAGCAGGAGGTGAGCGGCGGGCAAGCGAGCAAAGCTTCATCTGCCTCTCCCCATCACTTGCGTTATCACCTGAACCATCCCCCTTCCCCCCACCATCTGTGGAAAAATCGTCTTCCACGAAACCAGTCCCTGGTGCCAAAAAGGTGGAGGATCGCCGCTTTGGGGAACAGGTAACTGAGAGATAATTAAAATTCAGAAGCACTGAATAATCATACACAAAGTAACAGAGTTTTAAAATGTAATGTTGATATTAATAGTATAAAATCTTCTTAAAAACACATTCATGCAGAACAGTATTACCTATTTACAAAAATGCATGCATATTTAAGGACATGTAAAGACACATTATCTGTAAGGGAAGGATACAGGGTGAGGTTTAGGGATGAAAGGTAAAAATAAAACCAAAGAGGGACCTTGCATGTACTGATGAGGACAATGTATTATGGAGCTGAAGAGTATAATTAATTCAGTTCTTGGCATCTACTATCCAAAAGGGGTTGAAGGGAGAGGGAGAAAGAAAAAGACGGGGACTCAACAGACTTTTTAAAAAAGTGAGTGAATGAAAACGTACTCCATGGTGAACCCTGGTTATAATGTGCCAATAAATTTTTTAAATGTGGCAAGATTAAAATGGATTGCTTGGCCTCTAATTTGGAAGAGAAGTCTAAACACAGAAAAGTACAGATGGCATAAGAATGACACCATCATAGGACTGGGAGAGAAAGAAAACGTGCCTAGTATTAAGAGCCCTGTAAAATGAAACAAGACATGCCGTCTTGTGGACTCCTCCTGTCTCCAGGTCTGGATCTTGAGCTTGTTTACAAATAAGAGCAGCAACAGCAGCAGCAATAACTAATATTTATTAAGCATTTAATAGGTACCAGGTACTATGCTAGGTACTCTATGTACATTATCTCATTTAGTCTTCTCAACAAACACATGAAGTGTTTATCACTCACATTTTACAGGTGAATTTAAAAAGTGAGGCAGGAAGAGATTAAGTAACTTTATAAAAGGTCACACAGTTAACTCTTTGCAAAGCCCAGACACTAAGTTAGGATGTTTGATTGCTAAGTGTAAGTTTTAAACCATTTTGCTATACTGTATCTTTGTAGAAAATATGAACAACTGCTTTAGAAAAAAAGTCTGCGAAGTCAACTTGTTTTGGGGCTGGCTTGAATAAGCAATGCTGGGATAATGGTTGTAGAACAGTCCTCAGGGATAATATATTCCAGAGGAAGAATTGGTCATTCTGGAGTTCTGTCACCTTAGTCAGGGTCCCTATTGCTTACTATCATGATACAGAAGGAAAAATCCTTCATTTCCTTCAGATTCTTCTCTTTAAAATCTAAAGGTTATAAAGTAAAAGAGCAGTGTTTCACAATCTGTTACTCTGGAAAAAACAATTCATTAAAATGACACAAAACAGTCCATTAACCCCAAACACTCTACTCTCCCCCTATCTACCTGCAGGGTTTTCCTATCCCAAGATAATCTCACTAATTTTCCCTAGACACCAGTCAAGCTCTATTGGTCACACAACCCACTATTCATCTAATCATTTTGTGGTAAAATATATGTAACACAAAATCAAGCACCACTGGACAAACAACTTACTGTTTGTTTAGAGGTAAAATATATGCAACATAATATTTAACACTTTAACCATTTTAAAGTGTATGATTCAGTGGCATTAAGTACATTAACAATGTTGTGCAACCATCACCACTATCCATATCCAGAACTTTTTCATCATACCAAATAGAAATTCTATATACATTAAACAATAACTCCTCACTCCTCCCTCCCCCAGCCCCTGGTAACCTCCATTATACTTTCTGTCGCTACGAGTTTGCCTATTCTATATACCTCATATAAGTGGAATTATAAAATATTTGTTCTTTGTGTCTTGCTTTTTTCACTTAGCATAATGTCTTCCAGGTTCATCCATGTTGTAACAGGTATCAGAATTTCATTCCTTTTAAAGGCTGAATAATATTCCATTGCATGTACATACTACACTTTGTTTAGTCAACTGTCAATGGACATTTGGTTGTTTCAACACTTTTGCTATTGTGAATAAGGCTGCTATGAACATTGGTGTACAAGTGTCTGTCTTGAGTTCCTGTTTTCAATTCTTTTTGGTATATATCTGGAATTGAATTGCTGGATCACATGGTAATTCTATGTTTAACAATTTGAGGAACTGCCCAACTGTTTTCTACAGCAGCTGTACCACGTTTTAAATTCCCAAAAGCATTGCCCAAGGTTCCAATTTCTCCACATCCTCATCAATGTTTGTCATCTTCATTTTTGGAGGGTTTTGGGATAGTAGTCATTCTGATGAATGCTAAGCGGTATCTCACTGTGGTTTTTGGTTTGGATTTCCCGAAGGCTAGTGATGTTGAACATCTTTACATGAGCTTATTGCCCATTTATATATTTTTGAAGAAATGTCTCTTCAAGTTCTTTGCTTATTTTTGAATCCAGTTGTTTTGTTGTTGTTGTTGTTGAGTTGTAAGAGTTCTTTATATATTCTGGGTGTTAATCCATTATCAGATATATGGTTTGCAAATATCTTCTCCCATTCTGTGGGTTATCTTTAACTCTCTTTATAGTGTCTTTTTAGTCATAAATTATTAATTTTGGTAAAACCCAATTAATCTTTTTTCTTTTGTGCCTGTGCATTTGATGTCATATAGAAAAAATCATCACTGAATCCAATGTCATGAAAAAATTTCCCTATCTTTTCTTCCAAGAGTTTTAATCTTAGCTCACATATTCAGGTGTTTGATGCATTTTTAGTTAATTTTTGTATATGATGTAGGGCAAGGATCCAAATTCATTATTTTCCATGTGGATATCCAGTTTTCCCAATAGCATTTGTTGAAAAGACTGTCTTTCCCCTCACTGAATGGTCTTGGTACCCTTTCAAAAATCATTTGGCCATATATGAGAGGGCTTATTTCTGGGCTCTCTATTCTGTTCCACAGCTCTATATATCTGTCCTTATGTCCGTACCACACTGTTTTGAATACTGCAGTTTTGTACAAGTTTTGAAATCAGGATGTTGTGAGTCCCTCAACTTTGTTATTTGTTTTCAAGATTACTCTGGCTATTAGGGAGTCCTTTGAGATTTCATATGAGTTTTAGGATGGGGTTTTCTATTTCTGCAAAAAGGCAGATGAGATTTTGATGAAGATTGCACTGAGTCTGCAGATCGCTTTGGATAGTACTGTCACCTTGACAATATTAACTCTTCTTATCCATGAACATGGAATGTATTTCCACTTATTCATGCCTTTAATTTCTTTCAGCCAAATTTTGTAGTTTTCAATGTACAAGTTTTTGTCTCCTTGGTTACATTTATTTATGAGTATTTTATTATTTTTGATGCTATTGTAAATGGAAATGTTTACTTAACATCCTTTTCAGATTGCTCATGTATAGAAACTCAACTAATTTTATGTGTTGATTTTGTATCTTGCAACTTTGCTAAGTTTATTATTAATTCTAAGTTTTTTTGGTGGAACCTTTAGAGTTTTCTACATATAAGATTGTATCATTTGTGAACAGAGACCATTTACTTCTTCCTGTCCAATTTATATGCCTTTGATTTCTTTTTCTTGCCTAACTGTTCTGGATAGAATTTCCAACACTATGTTGAATAGAAGTGGTGAAAGCAAGCATACTTGTCTTGTTCCTGATCTTAGAAGAAAAGCTTTCAATCTTACATCATTGACTATGATGTATCCATATATGGATTCTTCATATATGACCTTTATCATGTTGAGGAAGTTCCTTCTATTCCTAGTTTACTGAGTATTTTTAACATGGAAAGGTGTTGAATTTTCTCAAATTCTTTTTCTGTATATTGAGATGATCATGTGGGCTTTTTTCCTTCATTCTATTAATATGTTGCATCACATCAACCAGTTTTCTTATATTGAACCATCTTCGCACTCTTGGAATAAACTGCACTTTGTCATGGTATATAATCCTCTTAACAGGCTGCTGAATTAAAACCATGTAGCTCTTTGATCACCATAGCTTTCTGTGTGGAGACAATTTCTAAATCACCACCACAGGGAGTAAGACCCAAATACAATCTAGCAGCTTCACTGGTTGGAGGAAATGGGGATCAGAGTTTGGGGAGGGTGAGGTTGCTAGAAGTTGCAGGGCAAAGTTCTGGAAAGGAGGAAGTTAGACAAAAAAAAAAAAAAAAAGAGCTCCAGGTATTTGCATGAGTCTTTCCAAGAGGCCATGTACACATTGAGTGGAACTCCACAAGGCTAGACAAATAAAAACTAGTAAGTTATAGGCTGAACAATTCTCAGAGTTCATGCAAGGCAGGGAAACTTTCAAATTTTGACCAACCAGAATTGAAATCCTCAGTGATTCACTAGGAAATTCAGTGGAGACCCACTTAGAACATTTGGAAGGCTCAACTATTGCTGAAGTGAATGCTACTTTCCACTCACCCTAGAAAAGCTTGCAAACAGGTCTAAAGAGGTGAAACTGACCTGCAAGTTACTTAACTGCCTACCAAAACAAATTCAACAATGTAATATTAAAAATGTGAATGTAAGAAAACAAAATGCAGACACTGAACAATGTAACAATCACAACATCCAGAATCTAATTAAAAAATTTTAACATGCTAAGAAGCAAGAAAACATGACCTAGAATCAAGAAAAAAACTGGTCAATAGAAACATCCAGAAATAATAGAGGATGAAACTAGCAGACAAGGATGTTTAAAAGGCTATTATAACTATGTGGAAAATTAAAGGAAGTCAAACATAATGAGAAAATGGAAGTTTTTCCCCCAGTCTTGAAGTCGACTTCATTTTGAGCTGATTTTTGTGCATGGTGTAAGACAGTAGGCTAGTTGCATTCTTTTGCATGTGGCTGTCCAGTTTTTCCAACATCATTTATTGAAGATACTATCCTTCCTCCATTGTATATGCTTAGCTCCTTTGTCATAAATTAATTGACCATATATGCATGGGTTTATTTCTGGGCCCTCTATCCCGTTCTACTGATGAAAATGGAAGTTTTTTTAGGAAAATGAAACTTATAGGTTTGAAAACTAGAATATCTGAAGGGAAAAATACACTAGATGTGAGTAACAACAGATTTGATACCACAGAATAAAAGATAAGTGAGAAGACATAATAGGGAAACCACAGTAACACGTGGGATAACAGGACATGGTTTAATATATATGTAACTAGAGTCCCAGAAGGAGAGGAAAAAAGGGATAGAAAAAAATGTCTGAAGAAAACAACTGGCTCAAATTTGATGAAAATATAAACAAACAGATCCAAGAAGCTCAACAAACCCCAATCAGGATAAATACAAAAAAAACCACAGTAACACATATCATCATCACATTGCTCAAAACATGTATAAAGAGAAAATCTTAAAAGTAGTTCACAGGGAAAAAGGACACCTTAAGTACAAAGGAGTAAAGATAAGAATGACAATAGCCTTCTCCTCAGAAACTATGCAAGCCATAAGTCAGTGAAGCACCATCTTTAAAATGCTAAAAGAAAAATACAAGTTAACTTATAATTCTATGTCCAGTGAATACAGCCTTCAAAAAGTAAGGCAAAATAAACACTTTGTCAGCAAAACAAAAGCTGACAGAATGTGTCTTAAGCAGATTTACATTATGATAAATATTAAAGGAAATTCTTCAGGCAAAAACAAAATACTGAATGGAAACTTGGATCTCTATGAAGGAATGAATACCACCAGAAATCATAAATACATGGGTAAATGCAACTTAAAATAAAAAGAATGAACATAGATATACTAAGCAGCTAGACTGACCATATTAATAAAAAGTAAATTTTGGAAAAGGAATATTACAAGGGATAAAAAGGGGCATTTCCTAATAAAAAAGGAGTCAATTCATAAGAAGACGAAACACTAGATATGAATGTACCCAATAACAGAATTTGAGTATCAATGAAACAAAAGCTGAAATGAGAAAAAGGCAAGTCAAAAAGGACTACTGTAGATTTCAACATTTCTCCCTCAGTAATTGATAGAACAAGTAAACAGAAAAGTCAGTAAAAATATAGAACACTTGAACAACACTAGAATGAACTTGACCTAATTTACATTTACAGAACAACATACACAGCAACTATAAAATAAACATTCTTTTGTAGTGCAACGGGAATGTTCACAAGGATTGATGGTAGGTCAAGAAAGTAAGTCTCAATAAATTTCAAGACAGAAATGAATTAGAAATCAACAAAAATAACTGTATTAGTCTTCTTGGGCTTACATAACAAAATACCACAGACTGAGTGACTTAACAGAAATTCTGTTCTGGAGGCTAAGGAAGTCCAAGATCAAAGTACCAGCAAGACAGATTTCATTCTAAGGTCTCTTCTCTTAACTTGTAGGTGGCCACCATCTTGCTCTCTGGTCCTATGACTGCTTTCTTATACATAAAGAGAGAGTGAGCTCTCTGGGTCTCTTTCTATAAGGACACTAATTCTATAGGATCGGGGCCCCATCATCATAACTTCATTTACCCTTAATTACTTCAGTAAAGGCCCTGTCTCCAAATACAGTCACATTAGAGATAAGGGCTTCAACATGTGAATTCTGGAGGGACACAAACATTGTCCTCAACAATAAGATATCTAAAAAATCCCTAAATGTTTGGAAAACAAATAACCTATGAGTTAAAGATGAAATTATAAGGGAAAATAGAAAACATTTTAGTTGAATGACAAATCAAAATATATTAAAAATTGTGGGAAACAATAAAAAACTAAATAAATGAAGATACACCATGTCTTGGACTAGATGTCTTAGTACTTTTAAGATACAATTCTCTCTAAATCAAAATGGATTTTTATTTATTTATTTTTATTTTTTTATTGACGTATAGTTCATTTACAATGTGCTAATTTCTGCTGTACAGTAAAGTGATTCAGTTATACATATATATATATTTTTTTTCATATCCTTTTCCATTATGGTTTATCACAGGATATTGAATATAGTTCCCTGTGCTATACAGTGGGATCTTGTTGTTCATCCATTCTATGTATAACAGTTTGCATCTGCTAATCCCAAACTCACAATCTATCCCTCTCCTCCCCTCCCTCCCCCTTGGCAACCACAAGTCTGTTCTCTATGTCTATGAGTCTGTTTCTGTTTCATAGATAAGTTCATTTGTGTCATATTTTAGTTTCCACATATAAGTGATAGCATATGGTATTTGCCTCTTTCTGACTTACTTCACTTAGTATGATAATCTCTAGATCCATCCATGGTGCTGCAAATGGCATTATTTCATAAAATGGATAATTTTAATGTAATCCCAGTCAAAATCCAAGAAAGAGATATTTGTAGAAACTGACAAGCTGGTTCTAAAATTTACATGGAAATTAATATTCTGGGGTGGGTTTTCTTTGAAACTTATATTATTAAAGTTCTAAAATAGTCAAAACATTTTTGAAAAGAAACAAATAAAATTGGAAGACTCACACTTTATTTCAAGGTTTACTATAAAGCTACATTTGTCAACATACTATGATATTTGTATAGAGAAAGACAGGCTAATGGAATCAAATTGAGATCAATATTGGGCCCACATATAAATGGTCAACTGATTTTTGATACAGATAATAATGTATTTCAATGGTGAAAGGATAATGTTTTCAATAAGTGTTGGGACAACTGTGTATCTATATGAGATAGAGATAAAAATGAATTTTAATGATTAACCTCAAACACAGGCAAAATAAATTAATTTGAAATGTATCTTGGAACTAAATGTAAAATCTAATCTATAACATTTCTATTAGAAAATATAGAAGAAGATGTTCTTTACCTTGGGTTACTTAAGATTTCTTAGACATTACACAAATAGCACAACCATAAAAGAAATAAAAAAATACTTGACAAACTGTTCTTCATAAAACTTAAAGCCTTCTACTCTTCAAAACACAAACCCTACTTCCAAAAAGGAAAGGCAAGCCAAACCAAAAGAAAATATCTGCAACACATATACATGACAAAGGACTTGTGCCCAGAATATATAAAGAACTCTTACAATCCAATAATAAGAAAACAAACAATCCAATAAAAATGGGTAAATGACTTAAACAAATACTTCAGAATATATATGAATGGGCAATAAACATATAAAAATATGCTCATCATCATTAGTTATCTGGGAAATGCAAATAAAAAACCACTCCACAACCCCTACGATGGCTAAAATAAAAAGGAATGATAATATTGAATGTTGGCAAATGTTGGATGTGAGATAACTGGAACTGTCATACATGGCTGATAGAATTGTAAAATGACACACATACTTTGAAAAAGTTTGGCAGTTTCTTTTAAAGCTAAACACACACTTACCCATAAAACCCACCAAACCCACTCCCAATTATTAGGTATTTAACCAAGGCAAATTAAAACACATGTTTACACAAAGAGTTGCATATGAATACTCACAGATTTATTTTTAATAATCAAAACCCAGAAACCCAAAAGTCCATTAATAGGTAAATGGATAATCATAATGTGGTATATTGTGGTATATTTACACAAAGAAATACTACTCAGTAATAACAAATAAATGCATAGATGAGTGAAAGAAGCCTAAATACACTCTATATGATCCCATTTCTATGACGTTCTATATTAGGCAAAACTGATCTACAGGGGCTTCCCTGGTGGCGCAGTGGTTGAGAGTCCGCCTGCTGATGCAGGGGATGTGGGTTCGTGCCCCAGTCCGGGAGGATCCCACATGCTGCGGAGCGGCTGGGCCCATGAGCCATGGCCGCTGAGCCTGCGTGTCCGGAGCTGTGATCCGCAACGGGAGAGGCCACAACAGTGAGAGGCCCGCGTACCGCAAAAACAAAAACCAAAAAACAAAAAAACTGATCTATAGTGATAGAAATCAGATCAGTGGTTGCCTAGAGGATGGGGTGAAAGGGCCCACTGCAGGAACACACAGAGAATTTTCTAAAGTGATAAGTCATGATTACACACGTGTATATTATTTGCCAAACTTCTTAGAACTTTACACTTAAAATGAATGTACTTTATTACATGTCAATCATACTGCAATAAAATCGATTTTAAAATGAATCTGGTAATTCTTAAGTGCAAAAATGCAAGTATCCTAAGCAACTATCATTGACTCTTATTATTTATCAATAATAAAAGACACTCTAAAGTTACTTGAAGCACCAATTATCTGGTGATAATTGGGCAAAAAAATGCGATTATAGTACCCTACTTCTCACACAGCATCTTTTCAATGCAAATATGATACAATGATTTTTTTAAAATTCTAATCACAGTCTCAAGATGTTAATGTGAATGAAAGTTGAAAGCTAAAAAGAACTGAAAAATGCTGATATAGAAGATGAAGTTTAAACTCAAAATCCTCATAACCTACCTTTCTAGCCAGCTTTGGACCCTCCCTGTTCTACACTATACAGTAACAACAAAATTTAATAATTGCCCTCACCGAAGAAGATATACAGATGTCAAATAAGCACATGAAAAGATGCTCCACATCGTATGTCATCAGGGAAATGCAAATGGAAACAACAATCGGATACCAATACTCACCTATCAGAATAGCCAAAATTCAGGACACTGATAACACCAAATGCTGGTGAGGATGTGGAGTTGCAGGAACTTTCACCTACTGCTGGTGGGAATGCAAAATGGTACAGCCACTTTTGAAGACAGTTTGCCAGTTTCTTACAAAACTAAACATACTCTTACCATATGATCCAGCAATTGCATTCCTTGGTATTTACCCAATGGAGTCAAAAACTTATGTCCACACAAAAACCTATGCATGGATATTTACAGCAACTTTATTCATAATTACCCAAACTTAGAGTAACCAAAACTCCTTCAGTAGATGAATGGATAAAGTGTAGTACATCCAGAGAATGGAATACTATTTAGCACTAAAAAGAAATGGACTATCAAGCCATGAAAAGATGTAGGGATCCTTAAATGCATATTGATCAGTGAAAAAAGCCAATCTGGAAAGGCTACATACTGTATGATTTCAACTATATGACACTCTGCAAAAGGCAAAGATCAGTGGTTACTAGGGTTAGGAAGGAAGAGAGGGATATATAGGTGAAGCACAGAGGATCTAAGGTAGTGAAAATACTCTGTATGATACCATAATGATGGACATAGGTCATTATACATTTGTACATTCCCACAGAATGCACAACACCAAGAGTGAACCCTAATATGAACTATGGGCTTTGGGTATTTACAATGTGTCAATCAATGTAGGTTCATCAATTGTAACAAACGTACCACTCTGGTGGGGGATGTCAATAATGGGGGAGGCTATGCATATGTGGGGATGGGGGATATGGGAAATCTCTGTACCTTCTCAATTTTGCTGTGAAACAAAAACTGCTCTAAATAAATAAAGTCTTAATTTAAAAAAAAAAATTACCACCTCCCTGCTTTTCACCCTCCACACACACAGCTGTTTCATGTCTCCAAGATTTTCTATGTCTTCCTCCTTTTGCCTAGAAACACATTTCACTGAAATTACTTGTTTAATTAACTCTTTACACTATTGCAGTAATTATCAATAGTTCCAATGATGAATAAAGTTGCTATAAACATCCATGCACAGGGGACTGGCTTTTTTTCATTTTTGTATCCCCTGTGCCCACACAGTACCTAGGACACATACTAACTTCAGTTGGTGGCAAGCGACTGTTAAAGCCATTGGAAGTAACACCTAAGCCAGGAATTCCTAACATTTCTAATTCTGGGAAAATGCAGCAAGGTTAATAACGTCTCTGTGAGCCTCTAGCAGGCTTTTTCATAACCTGAAAAAGAAGGCACAAAAGAAAAGGAGGGAAATATAGAAGGGGAAGCCCAATGTCCCTAAAATGCCTATGACATAGGTTACCCTGCCTTTCCTGGATGACTCAACTCTTGCTCCTCTGAAATCTATTTTCCACACAGCAGCAGTAATGACAGGCACCATTAAATTAATTAAATGAGTTATCTTTGGTAAACTGCTTAGAAGAGTGCCTGATACAGAATCAACACTATAAAAGTATCTGTAAAACAAAACAAAACAAAACCCCCATTTAATTCTCACAACAAGTCTGAATAGGTGCTATTAATACTCTCATTTTATAGCTAAGGAAATCAAAGTATATAGAAGTGAGGTAACTTGCCCAAGGCACATAGCTAGTAACACAGGCATTCTGGCTCTTAATCACTATGCTCTACTGCTCACTGCAATTATATTAAAATTCAGTTCTCTTTGTATCCACAGTGCCTAGCACAGAAACTTGCCCTACAGTCATTGCTCAATAAATGTGTAGATTCAAAGAATGAATGAGTGATTCAAACAAGTGATTCAAGAAGTTAAATGACTAGGCATCTTTTCACCCAAAACTATTATATTCTCTGGAGACTCTCTGGTCCAAAGATGAAATATGTCAGTTGTTATTTGTTACTTCTCCCAAAAGAGAGTAACATGACAAAGAGAGAAAGAGGGAAAATCTTAAACCTCAAAGAAACAGAAAGATAGTGCAGAAACAAAAAATGTATTATGCCCATGGTCAGTCCCTGTCCATCCTGGTGCCCCATCTGATGGAGGCGACAAAGAATATGTCCTGTATGAATGAAAAAATACTGCCTGCAACACTGTAAACAAAGGTTGTTGCAGCCATCAAGCCATCACATTATAGCTGCCCGCGACAGTGAGCCCTGAGGAAACTCAGGATGGAAACAGCATGCCTGCCATTAAGCAGTCAGCCACTGCAGCCACCTCCAGTGATGTACCCTGAGGAGACTCAGGGTGAGAAAGCACAGGATACTGGCCCCAGATAGCTGAGGTGCATATCAAAGGAATGATTTCAATGAACCCAGACTTTTGCAACTTCCCATATACAGAAAAGCACTAAATTCCTTAACTTGAGATGTCTGGTTTTCTTTACTTAACAGTAATCTTTTGATGTTCTGACTACCTGGTCTTTGTTGCAAAAACTCCTATGTATCCTGGCTCCTCCCTTACCCCTCCAGAGCAGACTCTCAGAGCTATCTGAGAGGCTGTGTCCCAGGCTCAAGTCCAGTTTTGTTTGCTAAATAAAACATAACTCTCGACTTTTAGGTTGTGCTTTTTTTTTTTTCAGTCAATACCAACCAAAGACGTTTCAGGCAGTACATGCCAGGATGTACATCAGGGCCTCTTTTTATTGCTCCTAAGCTTCTCTTTCAAATATCTAGGTAGGCATTTGATCTACCTATTCCTGATCCCTCCAGAATTTGGTTTCTCCAGCTGGCTCTCCTGTGGACTAGATGGTTTATTGCAACCAGATTACAACTAGTTATACTAATTATCGTTTTAATTTGTTCTCTTTGTTTCCAAATTATTTGTGCTTTTTGTCTCTCTGCTGCACTATGACTTTGTTAATGTTACTAGCCGTATTACTTATATCCTGTCTATTTTATAAGATTGTTGTCTCCTGCATTACCCCAGGCCCCCAACAAAACTAGTGATGTCTTGAGAGTTAAACCTATATAACTCTATATAGAATAATTGTAATAGTGCAACTCTCGGTATGGGAAGAAGCAACAAGGGAAAACATTTCCTGGATCATAATAAACTAGTAAGATGGGGGACCCAGAGAATTTTAAATTATCAACAGGGCCTAATCCAGAAATTGGCACCTTGAGTGGCATATCAACAGAATCTTTGCCTGATCTAGGAATGAGCCTTCCTAGCACTGTGGGACAAAAATCAGTCATGAAATGTCTCCCAAACGTTGGTCGAATTTATGACCAAGGGGAGGGACTGTGTGTGAAAAGTGTTGCCTGCCATTTTGGTAAACAAAGGATGTTGGTAGCCATCAAGCCATCAAATTACAGCTGCTCCTCACAGTGAGCCCCGAGGGAACTCAGGATGGAGACAAAGGGGCTGACCCACTGCCAAGCCCTGAGCCACTGCAGACACGCCCAGTGGTGCACCCTGAGGGGACTGAGGATGGGAAAGAACAGGATACTGGCCCTAGATAGCTAAGGTGTGTATCAAAGGAACGATTTCAATGAGCCCAGACTTGCATCTTTCCATACATAGAAAAGCCCTAAATTCCCTAACTTGAGATATCTGGTTTTCTATCGTTAACGGTAATCTTTTGATGTTCTGACCACCTGGCCTTTGTCTCAAAACCCCTATATATTCTGGCTCCTCCCTTACCTCTCGGGAGCAGTCCCTCAGAGGTATCTGAGAGGCTGTCTTCCGGGTCTGAAGTCCTCAGAAAGAATGCCAAATAAAACATTTAGATTGTGCATTTTCTTCAGTCGACAGCATCCTTATTCTCTCATTCCAGGATAAGCCTTTTTGCAAGCACTGAATTTGTATGTCCAGTCTCTACTAGATCATGTCTCTACTTGCTCCCTTGCTTTCAAAATGTTTCGATCTCTTAATTTTTGCCTGATATTACAATTTGTATCCTATCTGTTGCCCTCTTTTCAATTTTCTCTTATTCTGCTTCTTGCCCAATATATGGTAACCTGTACATAGCAACAGGCATGAAAACACCATAGTTTTGTACAAGGGGAGAATGACATTATCTAATTTGTTTCTAAGACACTTCCTAAAGGCACTGAATATTTCCTTCGGTCTTTTGTCTGAAATGTTCCACTGAGTCTGACTCTACTGGGAACATATCTTATGAAGGTCCATAAGTCTTTGGATATTCTACCTCTTAAGCATAGTTAGCACATGCCTACCATAATTATCCTCCCACTGAACTGCAAAATTCTTAAAAATAGGGATCATTTCTTATTCTTTATCCTAGTATCAATGATTCCTAATCATAGTGTACATAGTAAACACTAAATGAATATTTTTTAAAACAGCTTCCCTTTATTTCTGAGCCTCCTGAAACCAAGTTTGTTCTGATTCAATCAATCAAGTATAGACAGTTTTCCTCAATAAATAATTTTGCATTTACTCAAATACAATCATTGGCTACTTTGTTGCCTAGTCACATGGCTTTACAAAATGTTTCTATAGTTGAGCATATATCAGCTTGCCTTTCTACTTCTATCTTGAAAAAATTCTTAATAAGACTGATCCTTGAAGCAATCTTTAGAGACACATTCTTTGTATCATATACTTTTCTAACTCTCTGTGTTTTTCCACTTATTCCATCTCCTTGTTTCTGGAATGTTAGTCAGTTTCCTACCATTATATCACATTATGACCAAACTGATTCTTCTCTCTTAAATTGTATTTAGTGGAGAACCTTGTTTATAACTTTTTGAAAGCTGAAATAGACCATGTTACTGGTTATCTTTATATAACATCCTATTATACTTTTCTGATATTCATCAATTTGCCTAGTCATTTCATGAACATTTACTGACCACTCTGTGTCATGTACCAGGCAAGGCATTAGGAAAACAAGAGATGAAATATATATCCTTTTAATCAGAAGAGTTCAGACTGAAGTAGAGGGAATAGGAGACACAAGTAAGGAAGCAAATATAGAAATAACGCTATTTTTTTCTCTCTGTGTTCCCAAAGGACTCTGTGATCTTTCTAGGATCGTTCAGAGCCTGGATTTTTAAGTCACATAGACCTGGATCCAATTCTTTTTTTTTTTAACATCTTTATTGGCGTATAATTGCTTTACAATGGTGTGTTAGTTTCTGCTTTATAACAAAGTGAATCAGCTATACATATACATATATCCCCATATCTCTTCCCTCTTGCATCTCCCTCTTGCATCTCCCTCCCTCCCATCCTCCCTATCCCACCCCTCCAGGTGGTCACAAAGCACCAAGCTGATCTCCCTGTGCTATGTGGCTGCTTCCCACTAGCTATCTATTTTACATTTGGTAGTGTATATATGTCCATGCCACTCTCTCACTTTGTCCAGCTTACCCTTCCCCCTCCCCGTGTCCTCAAGTCCATCCTCCAGTAGGTCTGCGCTGGATCCAATTCTTAACTCTGCCACTTAAAAGAGTTGTGTGATGAGAGTCAAGGTTTTCTCCTTTGCAAAATGGGATAATAACCATTTTATTTATTCCTTGTTGGGAGTAGATGAGACAAAGTGCTTAGTTTGGCAATACATTGACAGACAATAAATGGTGTCTGAGATTCCGGATAAGGGGGCATCTAGCCTGGGTAAAGAAGGCTTCCTGGAGGAGGTGACTCTTGAATCTTAATCAGTGAATAGGAAGGGGAAGGAATCAAGATGGAATCTTAGAGGTTAAGTTTCCACACCAGCATTGAGAACTTTTCATAATCCAATCTCTACCTATCTTAGCAACTTCTTCTCCCTTAACTCTCCTAAATGAACCCTTCCTTCTATCCAGGCTGGTTTATTCACTGATCTCAGAATATGCTTACTTATTTTCTTTTCTCTATTTCTTCTTAGGCCATCCCTGGTTGTGGCACTAGCCTAAAGATTGTCTATAAGAGCAACATAAGTTCTACCTTCTTGTAATTGATCAGTCTGGCCCCCACCCATGCCTCCATTCTTTCACCTTTTCTAGCACAGGGTTAGATTAACATACTTCCCTACACACTTCCTTTGCCCTCCTATTACATCCATGCTCATCATAGTCCTTAACCATCTGCACCTTTGCACTAAGATTTAAGTTTTTACATGTGAATGTCATATCTCCATTGGAACATAACTTCAATGAGGGCTAGACTTCACATAATCAAGAGAAAATAGGGCAAGGATACAGCACTTTTTTCTCAGATCTATTTGGCATACGAAGGGTCAGAAAACTGTTAGCAACCGTCTCAGGGTTAAACACAAAGCACGTGGCAGGTCTGTAGAGGCTTAAATGTTTGGACTTAATGAGGTTTCTTGTTTTTAGGTTCTCACCTTGATACGCTGTCAGGTCTGTCAATAGCAAACTATAAAAACTTTCCACTGCGGATTGTGTTAGTCATAAGATGCCTCAAATCATTCTGTAAATAAGGCATGATATAACAAAATAAAGGTCAGGAGAAAGGCTGGGAGCCAACTCCTTAGACATAGCTACTATACTGGGAGGTAGTATATGGAACACTATAATCAACAGATCTGGGTTAAATTCCTGGCTTTTGAAACTTACTGGCTTTAGAACTTGGGCAAATCCTTAACCTCTCTGAGAGACAATTTCCTCAATTAATAATGTGGATTAATCACCATTTACGGTGGTTTTGAAGAAAAAAAATTTATATATATATAAAAAGTAATTAGCACACTGCCAGAAAGAGAATACTTCCTTAATTATTCATTATTAAAACATTGTACCAATCCATTACCCTCTGCAACTGCTTTAAAGAAAGTAGAAAAATAGAGATTCTGTTTCCTCTTTAAAGGTGGTAATTGGGAGCAACTTGCTGAAACTCACTGATAACTCAGTCCTGAACAAGGAATCCTAATACCCAACATGAAGTAGGGTTGTCTTTATGGCAAATACGTACCTGTTACAGTGAAAAAAAGCTAAATTAGATTCTTGTCATATTTCTTAGAGTAACTGAGTCTTTCCAACATTAAGAACTCTCAATTTGATAAAAGTGGGAGGCTTCCAGACTATAATCAAGCTGGATGCCCATAGAAAGAAGAGTGTTCCATAAAGGATAAAAAGTAAACTCTTCAAACCCTTGAGGGCATTTCATTTGAGACTGTGATTGATTCTTCAGACCACCTACTGTTGGTTCAAGTTGGCAGGAACCATAAAACAACACATGGAATGGGACAAAGAATAATGAACTCTTCTAAGTGGAAGAAACTTACAAAGTCGTCCAGCCTAAGCCTCTCCTTACACGGCTGAGCAAGTAGGCATAGGATAGATGCCAAGCTACGTACCAAGCTTCCTTTTGCCTCACCAGATACTCAGTTCATTTTCATAATTTCCCCAAGATTTTATTTTCCTTGCAGTAAGCAAGATCAGACAGAATAGGTTCATTTGCCTTGCAAAATGGGCCCAAACACTGGAATTACCCAAGACTCTTGCCCCTGACAGAACACTAACACAAAAAGGCAAAAGTATATACATTCTTGCAGTTACCTGATTAAACTATCAGGTCCCTACAAAGGACGCTGTACTGAAACAAAGAGTGACAATGCTGCCTACAAACAGAAATGCATACTTGGAACTAGAGGCTTTTCATATTTCTTCTATAGAAAGAAAGAATGCTATGGGACTACCAAAATCACTGGAAGCTTCTAGTGGTGATAACTGACTTCTTCCCTATGTATCTTCATGATGGCACAGTGAGGAAAAGCGGAGTTAGACTGTGAGACTTCTTAGGAATACCACATAGCAGGTAACTAGCTTTGGGAGGTGATAAACAGAAACTTGGAACCTCGTTAAATGAACCAATCAAACTTCAAATGACTGTTTTTATCCAAGTTTGTGGCTCTACTCATCTAAACTTTTAAGTTTATCAACTTACATGAGTAAAACATGAAAATGCTTAGAAAAAATTAAAAGTCACTAGGTGAATAAATTCATTCATTTTTGAATAATGCACATACAAAACAGAAATTAAACAACTCTGAGGTGAGATATATTAGCATATACAATTATTCTTAATCAGTCCTTTGACGTTTGTGCTAATTCCAGTAATGCAGAAAAATGGTAACACTAGGAACTTCAGGTCTGCAAGATCAATAGGATCAGAAATTTCAGTGAAGAGTGAGCTGAACATTAATCAACACTGTTATGTAAATACCAAAAATGGTGAAGTGATATTACACTAAACTTTTAAAATATTTAGTGACTGGAATATGCAAGAGAATATCAGAGTTCTGCTCTGCTCCAGTCAGGAGATCCTGAAAATACTGTGGATACTGCAGCAAAAGGACCATGTCAAAATACGTTAAATTCTTAAGCAAGAGACAAGAATCAAACTTCAAATCACATCACAAGAGAGCTAATGTAACAACTAGGGATATTTAGGCTGTAGAGGAAGAGACAAAACAGGAGAACAACCAGATGCCTTTAAATACTTGCAAGGCAATCAGAAAATGAACTACCATTGTTTCAGTTGGCCCTAGAAGAACAAGTACCAATGGATGAAAAGTACAGAAAAACAGATTTTGGTTTAATAATAATTTTCCATGTTAGCCTCAAAAGTCAATAACCATTAACAGGGAGAGAAGGAGAAATTTACATAAAATAAGAAAAATGTACCTAAGAGACTTGGGCATACTGAATGAGCCTTTGACAAAAGTTTAGGAGATCATATGAAGCATGACATTAAACCCTGCAGATTAGCAATAAATTACACTCTCATAAGTAAAATTGATTTCCAATTTTTTTATAACAAGAAAGAAGACAAAGTATGGATGATTCAGAAAGCCATATTTTATGAAAAATAATCTATGAGTGGTGGTCAAGCTACTGCAAAATTCCAGATGGGAAAAGATGGACCGGTCTAAGTAGTGATGATGGAAACAGAAAGGAGTGAAAGACTTAAAAAATTATTTCCGATACAGCTCATAGTACTTGATGAGTTGTTGGAGACTCTTGAAATAACAGTATTTAGCAGGATTTACTGTGTTAACCTAACCATTTATCTACTAACAATAAAAACAACAATAGTAGTGAACACACAGTGCTTAGCACACAATGTTCTAAATATTTTACATAGATTAACTGATTTCATTCTCATAACCACAGGAAGCGCACTCTATTGTCATGCACATTTTACATATGAGAAATTAAGTCTAACATCAGTAAAGTTAGTTAATAAATATCAAAGAACTAGTAAGAGGTTAGATACCATTTTTGGACCTACATAAGCCCAAAGCTAAAGCTCTGAATTGATACACTAGACAGCTGTAAAGGAAAGGCAACAAAAGCCAAAGTGGGCAGCATGTAGTACTATTAAGAGCCTAGTGGAGTGAAGTGCGTCAGGAGATAAGAGCAATGTAGGTGAAAGTAAGGATTTGGTAGTATCAGAATCACATGACTGGCTTGTTGGAAGGAAGGAAGAGATGAAAAGGACCAAAGAAACATCTGCAATTGAATCCAAATTCACAGAGATGGGTCCTAGGAATTAACCTTTTATTTAAAAAAAAAAAAAAAAAAAACACCTTGGATAATTTTGAGGCGAAACCAGCTTTGGGAACATCTGTAGTAGATCTCTAAGGTCTCTTTCTGGTTTAACATTCCAGTTGACCGTCTAAATGAATTTCCCAGAAATGAAAGGAGGGAGGGATACTAGCATCAAGAAAACGGCTATGCATTTACAGTCTACACCGTTGATGCTCCCATTTTTACTAAACTGTCTCTCATAGAAACAGGGATAGAGCAGGCAAATGGAAGGAAGGGTGTGGTGTTCACGGGTGCTCGCTAAAAAGCAGGCTTTCCCCCAGGATTTTCTAGTACCATTAGCAGAAAGAAACTCTTCCTGACTATAAATACATGTGGTAATCCGACTGCAAAATGAGGTGGACCCCTCAGATCCGTCTCAGGCTAACGCTGGATGCCAATATAGCCTTCTATGTGCTCACAGCGTTGCAGGAAATATCTCGGTTGGGGTCTGCCTTCTCCGAGGCCAAAAGAATCTGGCTCTGCATTAGAGGTGTCCGCTCTGCAATTACAGCCTCAAGTACCCTACTCCCAGCGATGATCACTTCTGCACATACCTGAGGGTCCTCTAGTGAGATTGATCTCCTCCTCAGTAACCAAGTAATCCACTCTTCCGTTCATATTTTACTCTCGTCTGGCTTCCCAACCTGGGTCAGCGAGGGCTCGCGCAGGCGAAGGTGAAAAATCACCCCGGCGGCGGCCACAGCACCGTACTTTCGGTCTCAGTAGCCCCCGAACCGGAAGAGGAAGTCAGGAGAGCGGTGAGCGCCAGGAGTGCTGGGAGTTGTGGTTCTGGCTGCCGCTCTGAAGCGTTATCTCACCTGGTGGTCAAAGCAAACTGTGAGGTGAGCAAGGAGCGCATTTCTGTCCTGATTTACTATTCGGGGCGGAGTAGTGGGGGGGGGGGGGCGGAGGTGGGGGAGGTAAGAGACATAAATGAATTGATATTGTCAAGGAAAAATGAAAACTAACATCTCCTGCCATCTCAGAAAATCTCACCGAATGTAGAAAAAAAATTATATTATTCGGTAAGCCCTGAACCAGACTGGGATGGGTGTCACAGGCAATTGCTAATGCGATTGCAAAGAAAGAAATCTCACCCTTCTTTATAGACAAGCAGATACAATCCATTACGTGCACGTTCTCATGTAAGAGTACTACGTAACCACACCGGTTGCTGTACCTTCTTTGGTAGGTCACGCTTGGGGTAGCCATTTGTGTTCGTTAATTGCCATTATCGAAGGGAAAAAGAAAACTTTTCTATTTCTGTGACAAGAAGGTACTTTTAGCTTGGAGCAACGAGCCTAGGCTAATTTCTATGGTGCGAGGATATGGGGCACTATCTTCCTGGATACTTAGATTTCAAAGAGCTGGCTCCCAGGACCTTAAGAAAAACTTTACTGAGTTGTACCTGGTAAGAGGCTTGTGTAGCTTTTAAAAAGACTTATACACATATAAAAGAGACATAGGAAGGATTTATAATTACAAATTTGTTCAATTAAATTCTCTGTGAAAGGGGAGAGGGGTAAAGGTCTCTTCCTTTTGGTAACAGGGAAAACAGGGAAAGTTCATTTTTTTTTTTAAGTCCCTGCAGTAAGACTGGTAAACACAGTAGCTTCTGGTTTGATTATTTAGTCTGAATTGGAATGCCTTAATTGGAATTGAACTTTTCAATCTTCCATCAATCCCTGTGGTCTGACTCCAGGTGGTTTCTCAAACCAGAAGCTACTGTGTTTATCAAACAAAACAAGAAAGAGGCAGATTCAGCAGGAAGGCCTCTTATTTGCCAATCCTAAGAGAAGTTAATATGGAATAGTGGAAAGAACACAGGAGGTGATGTTAGAAGACCTGATCTCAAGTTTCAGCTCCATCTTCCAGTTGTCTGGCTTTGATCGGGTAACCTAATATCTCCCAACTGTGTTTCCCCATCTTAAAAAGGGCATAATAGATCTTTAAAATGTTTTTGAAATGAGTAAATGAGATGAAAATTTTAAAAATGACTTCTCAACTTCAAACTCAGATTCATGCCATCCTCAACTTCCAGCCCTCCTCAACACGTGTTAGTTGAATGAGCGAATAAAGTGATCATAATGAAAAACAAAGTATGATAAGTGAAAAAAAAGTAAGTAGGTGATATTGGAGTGCCAAGAGAGAGGACATCAGATAGAAATGGGAAAAGAAAATCAAGAAACTCATTAATGAAGAAATTTTGAAGAAAAATCAAAGTTTCTTGTAGACTATGTGGGGGTGGGGGAGTCACTACTCTGTACCTGGGAAGATTGCCCTTTTCACCTGAGCCCTCAGTTTCAAAAGAAACACAAAGAGCAGTAAAAGAAAAAAGATCACCAAATAAGTCTAGGAAGTGCTGGTAATAAGTGGAGTGACAGATAAGGCATGTAAATTGTCTTTATACCTTAATGTAAGTATAGTTTTTAAGAATGAGGAAACTTGGGCTTCCCTGGTGGAGCAGTGGTTGAGAGTCCGCCTGCCGATGCAGGGGACACGGGTTCGTGCCCTGGTCCGGGAATATCCCACATGCCACAGAGCGGCTGGGCCCATAAGCCATGGCCGCTGAGCCTGCGCGTCCGGAGCCTGTGCTCTGCAACGGGAGAGGCCAGAACAGTGAGAGGCCCGCATACGCCAAAAAAAAAAAGTAGCCACAATTACGGATATTCCTTTATTGTTCCTAGCTTTAACAGGAATGCTCTTAATGTTTCTCTCTTAAGAATATTTACTATGATTACTGCTCGTTAAAGAGAATTCAACAAGGTAGTGAGATCAACACCCAAAAATCAAAGGACATGGATCCACATACAAAATCAATATAGTTTCTTTATGCAAGTAAAAACCAATTAGAAAATGTAATAGAAAGAAGAATACATAGCCAGAATAGTCTCATCTATTTAGAAAATTAAATTCACAGCTAAAAACATTTTGAAAAAGAAAACGAGATGCCTAGATGGTTTCACTGGCAAATTCTATAAAATATTTAAGGAAGAAGTAACACCAATTCTACATAATCACTTCCAGAAAATAAAAAAGAGGAGGGGGCTTCCCTGGTGGCGCAGTGGTTGCGCGTCCGCCTGCCGATGCAGGGGAGCCGGGTTCGCGCCCCAGTCTGGGAGGATTCCACGTGCCGCGGAGCGGCTGGGCCCGTGAGCCATGGCCGCTGGGCCTGCGCGTCCGGAGCCTCTGCTCCGCAACGGGAGAGGCCACGGCAGAGGGAGGCCCGCATACCACCAAAAAAAAAAAAAAAAAAAAGGAAACACTTCCCAATTCATGTTATGAAGTCAACATTATACCAAAACCAGACTGTTGGGGAGGAACAATTTTCCCTTCTTCCCTTCTAGGGTCGTTGGCTAGTTTAATAATTAAATTGACATAAAACAGATTTAACAGGAGGAAAACGTTTAATTATGTATGTATGGGAGCCCCACAAACACATGAGACTCACAGGCAGTCAACTTAGACTCATATGCCATCCTGAGCTAAGGGGTTAGGGGTCTGGGGCTTCAAAGAGGAAGGAGATAATCCACAGGAAGATGAGAAGACCACATGTTTGGTAAACAAACGTTTCCATGCCATGCAGATAAGTCCTTCTGATATAAAAAGTTCTGTCTCATAATAGCTATCTTCCTAGTACAGGCTTCCTACCTAAATCCTTTTGGGCAGTTAAGGAAGAGATAAAAAGATTTTCCTGAGTCTGTTGGGTCATAATTGCCTTCAGCTTAAAACAATCCACATGCCAAAGTGGCACATTTTGGGGTGGTGTATTCTGCTCCCCATCAAGACCAAAACAGTAGAAAGAAAAAAAAAAAATCTGTACACCACAACAGTCTCTAGTGCAACATCCACTGGAAGAGTAAGACTACAGCTCCCAAACTAATGGAACAACAGCAAAACAATAAAATGTTATTAATCCAAAAGAGAACAACAACATCAAGACAGAAATAATTATAACAATAGCACATAAAAGGAAGGCATATTTAAACCCAAATATATTTTAAAATTACATTAAATGTAAATATATTTAATGAGCCAATTAAAAAACAAAACTATTAAAATATTTTCTGTTTATAAGGGATATGCCTAAAACTTAATACAGAAAGGTTGAGATTAAAAAGAAAGCTGGTGAAGCCATATTAATACCCAACAAAATAGGTTGTAAGGGGAAAAAGCATTATCACCACGCAAAGTTTCATTACAATGAAAATTCAATTCACCAAGAAGACATAATAATTCTGAAATTATATGTACCTAATACCACGGTGAAATAGGCAGTCATAATGAGAGATGTTAACACAATTCTCTTGGTAAGAGAACAGACTTAAAAAGTCAAAAACACAGAAATTTGAAAAAACACAAATAACAAACTTGACCAAATGGATATATAAACTTTTAGTATGTACCCAACAACATACTTTTATTATGCACCAAACAGCATACATCATTCATACAAACTGATCATGTGTTAGCTCATCAAGCCAGTCTCAACAAATATCAAAAGAACTCAATGAAAATTTTCTTTGATTACAACACACTCAAGTTAGAAATCAATAAAACATAGTAACTAGAAAATTCCCTATGTTTATAAGTTAAGGAAAAACACTTCTAAATAGCTCATGGATAAATAAAAACAAATTTAATTTGACTGATTATGAATATATTACATATTAAAACTTTCATGACATAGCCATGGCCATGCTTAAAAGGAAATTCATCACATTACAAGCTTATATTACAAAAGTAGATGGAATTAATCATCTTAATCACAGTTTCGAGAGTCAGGATGTCTTTGGTTTATGATTCTCTGCCCAGGCAGTCCATGGCTCAGGGGTCTGAGAGCTAGTCTTGCCCTAGAGAAACAACCTGAGTTTCTACATTAATGATGATATCTATAATAGCAATTTTAGTACATTAATGATGTTACTAACAACAGCAATTTTTTAGTCATCTGACTCTGGTTGATTGGTGTTCAGTTAGCTCAAGATTGAGGTCAGATGGGACAAGAAAGGGAATAGAGTTCTGGATAGAGAGATTAATCAAACTCAATACAGGAACTTTTAGGGGCACTCAGTTTCATCATCACGAAAAATTCAAATTCACCACATAATTAGGTAACAATTCATAACACACTCACCAAAATAGCTTTAAAAAACAAAATGAGGAAAAATACCCCAACCTATAATAGCAAGTATTGGCAAGTATTTGGAGCTTGGGGAACAAAAAACTGTTGGCAGTGTTGACTGAAAGAAAAACGCACAATACAAGAGCTCTTGGTTGACTATCCAGTGTCTCATTGAGGGCTATAGCCCAGGAGACAACCTCCCAGATAGATCTGAAGAACTGCTCTGAAGAGGTAAGGGAAGAGGCTAGTATATATATATAGTATATATATGGCTAAGGAATACGTGCAATCAAGCATGCATCTAGGTAGAAGGTTATTGCTAGTCATGAGGAAGAGACATCTCAGTTAATGATTTTAGTGCTCTTCTGAGTATGGGAAGATGCAAGAATCCAGGTTCATAAAAAATTTTTTCCAAAATATATCTAACTAAGGGCGTGTTTTGCCTGTTTTGCCAAAGCAGAGTGTCTCATCCTGTTCTTTGTCCTGAATTCCTTTCAGGGTGTATTGTAAAGTAAGTGATTGTAGTGGCTAATGACTTGATCCCTATGAGGCAAGAGACAGATGGGCCCCAGGCTGAGCAGCTCCAGACTGTCCCGTTGGGGGACAGGAGCAAGGAGGAGCTGAGCCCTGCCCAGATAAAAGATAAAGAGACCACATATTTCTCATTCTCGAGGTCAAGGAGACCTTCCGGACTATGCATGCGCAGAAAGGCTCCTCGGGGGTCAAAAAGGGAGGGGGCGTCACCCCACAGTAAGTGATGTCAACCTACCCATAGCCCTCTACACTAGAATCCATCTTGGCTAAGAGATGTGCGTGCACACAGGGGACGACCCTGAGATAAACAAATATGGACTAAGAGCCAGGCCACGGCAAGATGACTGGCCAGAGGAAACCCAGAAGAAATGCCCCACGTAAGTGATTCAAACTACCACGAGGGCGCGACTCTTTCTCTGAGTCCACCTGTGTTAAGTTTCTTCACACATACTATTTTTCCTCCTAATAAACACTTTATTTGTTACACTACTTTCCATCTCTTTGTGGAAATTCACTTCTACAAAGCCAACTAGCCACTGGCCTTGTGGCTAGGATTCACCACTCTCACTGCCACAGCCTGAGTTCAGTCTCTGGCCAGAAAACTGAAATCCTGCTTCAAGCCACTGCTGTCCAAGACCACCCAAGATCACCTACAGAACTGGATGGAGGACGACATTCTTTGTTTTAAAGCAGCAGTGCAGAATGTGAAGGGAAGTGGAATATGACACCCCAAAATATGTCTCTTTGGCATAAGGATTATCTTGAGCTGATTGTCTTTAGGAAACACCAGACACGCAAGCTCTGAAAATCAGTACAAGTTACCCTTTTGTGAGGGACACGTACATTTATAAAGGAAATCTCCATTTATAAGTATCTCCCTTTTAGTACCAGGAAGAGAAGGATGATTCTAAATCACAAGAAACTTCTACCAATCGAGAAGGCACCCACTTAAATCTGTGTAACAACCTTACCCTTTTACTGTGTTTTTCCCAGTAACCTCTCATAACTGCCCTCCCCCTCCAACATCCTTCTTCTGTTTTAAGGTGATGGTGGGGAAAGTTTTACTCACATTTCCTGGGTATCTCCCATGTATACAAGAGGTATACATGTTATTAAACTTCTGTTTGTTTTTCTCTTATTAATCTGTATTTTATTACAGAAGGACCTCAGCCAAGAATGTAGAACGGTAAAGGGAAAATTATTTTTTCCTCCCCTACAACTGATTCAATCACTCTGAAAAACAGTTTGGAAATTATCAAATAAAGGTGATAATCCAGCAATTCCTGTCTTGTACACATGCAGCAAGAAAAATATACAAGAATGTTCACAGCAACATTATTTTCACTAACCAAAACTGCCAAGCAACCCAAATGTCTAAGAGTAAAATGGATAAATAAATTATGGTATAATTAGTGGAATACCATACAGAAATGAAAAAATCATGGGGTCAGCAATTATGGCCCATGGACCAAATCTAGTCTAATATCCATTTTTGTCAGTAAAGTTTTATTTGAACACAGCCATGCTCATTTGTTTTTGTCCATGGATGCTTCTGTGATACAACACCAGATTTCAATAGTTGTGAAAGAGTGTAGCTCACAAAGCCTAAAACACTTACTACCTGGCTCCTTACAGGAAAAGCTTGCTGACCCTTAATTTAGAGCTGAAATAGAGATGAATTTCACATACATAATACTGGGGGGAGAAAAAGACAACATAATGATAAGGCAACCTACTGAATGAAAGAAAATAAGTGCAAATCATATAACTCATAAAAGGTTAATATCCAAAATACATAAAGAACTCTTACAACCCAGTAGCCCCCCCCCCCCAAAAAAAAATCTGCTTAAAAAATGGGCAGAGGATCAGAACATTTTTCCAAAGAAGACATACAGATGACCAACAGGTAGATGAAAAGATGCTCAACATCACTAATCATCAGGAAAATGCAAATCAAAACCACAATGAGATATCACCTCATACTTGTTAGAATGGCTATTATCAACAGGACAAGAGATGACAACTGATGGAGAGGATGTGGAAAAAGGGAGTCCCTGTGCACTGCTGGTGGGAATATAAATTGGTACAGCTACTGTGGAAAACACTATGGAGATTCCTGCAAAAAATGGAAAATAGAGTTACCATATGGCCCAGGAATTTCACCTCTGGGTATTTATCTGAAGGAAATGAAATCACTATCTTGAAGAGGTATCTGCACCCCATGTTCACCACAGCATTATTCACAGTAGCCAAGACATGGAAACAACCTAAGTGTCCATTGATGGGTAATGGATAAAGAAACTGTGATGTGTATATACAATGGAATATTATTCAGCCATTAAAAAAATGAAATCTTGCCATTTTTAAAAAATTTATTTATTTATGTATTTATTTTATTTTTGGCTGTGTTCGGTCTTCGTTTCTGTGCGAGGGCTTTCTCTAGTTGCGGCGAGCGGGGGCCACTCTTCATCGCGGTGCGCGGGCCTCTCACTGTTGTGGGATCTTCTCGGACCGGGGCACGAACCCATGTCCCCTGCATTGGCAGGCGGACTCTCAACCACTGCGCCACCAGGGAAGCCCCGCCATTTTTGACAATAGGGATGGACCTCCCCATTTTGACAACAGGATTATGCTACGTGAAATAAGTCAGGCAAAGAAAGACAAATACTGTTTGATTTCACCTACATGTGAAACCTGAAAAACAAAACAAATGAACAAACAACAAAACAGAAACAGAGTCATACATACAGAGAACAAACAAGTAGTTGCCATAGGGAAGGGGGGAGGGAGGAGGAGAGAAATGGATAAGAAAATTAAGAGGTACAAACTACCAGTTACAAAATAAATGAGTTATGGGTATGAAACATACAGTGTGGGGAATACAGTCAGTAATGATCTCACTTGTATGTGGAAATTTAAAAAACACACAAACAAACAAAAAAACCAAGCTCACAGATACAGAGAACAGACTGGTGGTTGGTACTGTAATTATTCTGATTTTCATTATCTGAATCCTAAAAAACAAGGTCATGATATTTACAATGTTAAAAATTAAACAAGCACTATTTCTTTACAAACTACAACAGTCAAGCAAAGGTTTAAAAAAAAGACTGTTAATGCTCAGGATTACAATGCACTTCGTTGTACACTTAAATCATATTACTTGGAGTGATGCAAAAGCAGATAATCTATTACTGTGGATCCACAGTTGTGAGCATTAGGACTCAGGAGAAAAAAAGAGCAACAGCCATAATGAAGGCAGATGAGCTATGTCATATCTATTTCACACTAGAAATTGAAAGCTATTGCTTTCGGCTTATTTGTTTAAGCCCACCTCATGGGTTCCGTACTTTCTTTTCAACCTTCCATACCCACGACTGAAAAGCAGGAATTCTTACGTACTGGGACACTGCATTTTCAGTCCTAAAATCAGGACAGCTCCAGGCAGCCTAAAACAGCTGGCCACTCTGAAGCAATACCGTCCTTTTCCACCCTCCTCAAAACTTCTCAGCTGTACTTATCCTTGATCTTTCTTAACTGAATTTGTCCTCCCAACCACAGTCTTAACCCCCAGCCCTTGACCTCAGCAATCTTTCCCTCGACTTCTACTTAATCTCAACCTCTCAACCCTTGTAACAACTGTCAGCCTCAACCAATCTTACCTTCTCAGTTCCTCTCAAATTTAATCCACCTTACCCTCTCAATCTTATTTGAACTCAACCTCACCTAAACACTGACTCTTGACTTCACCTGAGTCTGACTTCTCAACATCAACCAACCTGGACATCTCAATCTCAGGAGGTCTTGTTCTCTGATCCTTCTCACCTCAACTTTGTCCTCTCAGCCTCCTTCCATAGACCTTGACCAATCTCATCCTCTTAACTTCAATAAACCTCATTTCTCCCAACTTTATTCTCTTTACTTCGACCCCCTCGTCTAGACCTCTTCTGTTACTGCAATCTCCCTCACTCTCTCTTGCTATGAAAATTTACCCAGTCCTCAAAACCAAAGCCTCAAGTCATCTGATATTTATTGAGATTTTAATATCATATATGTCACTATCAATTTGCTGCTAAAAATTTTTCTGGAACCCATTCATTTCTATCTTCATTGCAAATGTTTTATTTCAGATTCCATTATTGTTCACCTATACTACTGCCAAAGTGTCTTAACAGGTCTCTCCATCTCCACTTGAAACAATCTCTTCCCTCCTGTCTTGCTCCCCCAATCTCCCCTCTATGTTAGCCACTCTGTGTTATATTATATTAATCATTTCCATCATTTAGCTAACTCTTACTCATTCTTAACCTTAATTCAAAGGTTGATACCTCTAGCAGACCTTTTCTGATACCCCTTTCCGAAGTCTAAACCGTATGCCTCTCCTTGAAGTTCTAGTAATGTTTTACGCAGCATTCCAATATAGCATTTCATTGGGCATTGTTATATTGTGTGTTTGGATACATTTTCATATTAGATGTCTCCCAGCCTTGATGATGCAATAAGCTTTATAAGAACCAGTTTCTTGAATCTTTATCTGTAGGATCTAACACATGATAAACACATGACAAATATTCAATTATTTTTCAAATATGTACATGACATCCCATTTCCAAAAGTCAGATTATTATAACTTTCATCTTAAAGCAAAAGGGAAAAAATTCCTTAATAAAATAATTGGAATGCTAACAGAAACTTTAAAACTCAGTTATAATTGCTCTATTCCCTCATAGAAAGTATATATTCCTTTTAAATTTACTATTTTTTCTAATACCTACTGTCTTTAAGACTAGCTAGCATTGGTATTTGTCTTAAACCATAAAATCAACTGAAAAAATTAAATAGGCCTTTAATACTCTCCCACCAACATTACTGAGGTCTGCTAATGAAATACAGCTGACCCTTGAAAACAAGAGTTTGAACCTCGGGGGTCCACTTATACAAGGATTTTCCTCAATAAATAACAGTTGGCCCGCCATATCTGTGAGTTCTGCATCCGTGGATTCAAACAACTGCAGATCGTGTAGTACTGCAGTATTTATTGAAAAAATTCCCAAGATATGGGAGCAACCCCAGAACATACATGTACACATGTCAAACTCCAATGACAGTTCTTACTTTAATCTTTACAGCATCATAACGGATTTGTGAAAACTCACGAAGACCAAAAGAACCTCCAACAATCAGCAACTGAAACAAGACAGGGAAACAATTAAACAAAATAGAAGGGCAGAATTCAGTCTATCTATACATTACTTATCTGAACACCAACAGTGGCAGATTATACAAAATCCTATAGATTATTTTCCCTGGTGAGTTACTATTCATCTTTTCAGAGTAGATATAGTACACACTATCACTGGGAAACATTTTAGCACATGAGCAAATACCAAAATCATTACCCCCTACCTGTAACTTGACCTTATGATTTAAATATCACCATCACAAGCATTATATTAGTTGATTCTTACCAAAGACCTATGAGCTAAGGGAAAAAAATACACTTAATAGATGAGGAAATAAAAGCACAGCCAACTAAACGACTTGCCCATGATTGTAATGGGTAAATCCAGGAATAAAATCCTGGCCTTGCTTCTTCAAGACTAGAATTCTTTCAATTTTATGATTTTGCAAAATAGGCCAATTAGAGAGCATTTTTCTCCATTTTCTATCCAAGTGATAAAACAATCTCATGAAATGTGTTACCCTTCTCAGTATGTGGTACACCTTAAAAGAGGCCATGAATTGCCATTGCTGCTTTAGCATCCCCTACGATAATCTAATGGGCTTTACTCTCATCCTGAAGCTGTAAAAGTCTAGCAATTTGGAAAAAAATTAAGTTTGATCCCTACCATCAATATATTAATATTACCAATAAAAGTAATACAAACAGATAAAAACAATGTAAAATATAATATTCTATAATTTTGAAGTTGGAATACCAACAAAACCTTGAGGCTATGAATTTAAAAACCCAATAAATCTGACCACATAAAAATTTAGTCTCTTAACCTGCAAATAAATGAAATAAAAATGACATCAAATCAAAAGACAACAAACCAGGAAAAATATCTGTTATATATAACCAGCTAATACTTCCAATGTCAATATGTAATCATTCTTTGTATAAGTAAAGTAACTTTTTTGTCTCTTGGTTTCAATGAAAATGAGACATGCTGGGACCTGGGACCCTTTGCTGCAGTGCTTGCACGTGTACAAACTTCTCCTCCAGCAACAAAATGCAGAGAAACTAAAAGGGACTAAAAATTACTGCAAGCATGCACAGTTGGGGCAAATTATGCACAATAAGATACAAAAAGACCAAAAACCCAACTGCCACTTCTGAAGAGCCGGGAGCAAAAACAGGGTGTCAGGAGTAAAAGCAGGGTACTGCACATGCCCCCTACACTCAACACCGTGAAAGGGGTGGGCAGACCACCTAAGCCACCCCTATAGCCCCACCCATGGACACATCCATACGCTCTCCCCTTATAAGGAATCAGCTGGCCCCCACCCTAGGGGTTCGAGCGAGCGAGGGAACCTGTTACCTGTTTTCGCTCCCCCCTGCTAATAAAGTCTTGCCTGAATTTCTTGTCTGGCCTCTTATCAATATGTATTGATTAAGGAAGGCCAAGAACCCCGGTTGGTAACAAAAAGACACACCTGTGATTTTCCTAACTCCTCTCAGTCTCCCTTTATTCATTCTTCCTCACCTTCCCATCTCAAATTGTTGGAGTATCTCAAAAGGCTCAGTCTTCCCACCTTTTTTACCTATTCACAACCAAAAGAGTCCCTAGGTGATGCCATCCAGTTCCATGGATTTAAATAGCCCCTATAACCTAACAACTTCCAAATGTACATTTTCAGTGGGAAACATCCCACTGAAATGAAGACCTGCCCTCCGGTTGACATCTCCACTTGAAAGTTTTTTTTTTTTACAGGTATATATAAATTAACATGAAAAAAATTCTTGATTTTTTACCCCAACACTCTTTCTGCCCCAATCGGCTGCTCATCAATCTTCCACATCCCAATTAAGGTCAATACTTTCATCCAATTACTCAACCCAGCTTCTCTGGAGTCATCTTTAGCTCCTCTAATTCCTATCTCACATCTAATCCATCCCTGAGTTCTGTCAAAATATTTCTTGAATCTGACAATTTCTGACTATATCTTCTTCTACTATTCTAGTCCAGGCCACCATCATCTCTTTTCTGTGCCACTGCCATCACAATACCCACATGTTACATAATAAAGAATTTGTCTGGTCTTGGTCCTGGGTTATTGGGAGGGAGCTACTCACTTGGAATTTCCTGAGTGACAGGAGCATCTTTGTTATTGGGACCACAACTGAGTTTATGCCAATGAGATGACTCATTGTGGGTCCCTAGATAGTCACAGCATAGAGGCTGGTCATGCTGGGATGATCAACCGTGTGACTAGAGGGTGGGGGCCTTGAGCCATGTGATAGCCACCTGACCTCCTGACCTCCAAGGAGGAAAGGGGGGCAGGAGATTGAGTTCAGTCACACAGCCAATGATCCAATCAACCATAGACGATGAAAATCCCTACAATAAAATCCCAATAAAAAACTCTTGATGAGCTTCCTGGTTGGTGAACACATCAATGTGCTGGGATGGTGGCATACCCTGATTCCACAGGGAGAAAACAAGGAAACTCTGCCTTTGGGACCCTCCCCAGACCTTGCCCTAAGGGCCTCTGCTTTCAGCTGTTCCTAATTCATAACCATTATGATAAAACACTAATCCTAACTATAGTGCTTTCCTGAGTTCTGAGCCATTCTACTGAATTATTGAACCTGAGGGGCTATCAGGAACCACTGAATTTGTAACCAGTTGATCAGAAGCACAGGTGGCTTAATATCACAGAGCTTTCAGCTGGTGTCTGATAAGGGGAGTTTTATGGAGAACTGTGCACTTAATCTATGAAGTCTGCACTAATGCTACATAGTGTTAAAATTGCACTGTACTACCGACCACTCATTACCATGGTATCTACACTCCTAGCCAAATATCTTCATTTCTGCACTAGATCCCAATCATCTTTTATTGGGCCCGTGAGCCATGGCCGCTGAGCCTGCGCGTCCGGAGCCTGTGCTCCGCAACGGGAGAGGCCACAACAGTGAGAGGCCCGCGTACCGAAAAAATAAATAAATAAATAAATAAATAAAATAAAATAAAAATTCACTTGTTATAAGAAGAATCAGGAAACAGCAACTTGAATTAGGAAAGACTATCAAGTGACGTTAACAAAGATTTTAAAGGTACCATCATCAAAGTGCCTCAAAGAGCAATAAACAAATGAAAAATTAGAATATTTCAGCAAAGACCAAAAAAAAAAGGTGACATCAGTGAAACAGAGTAAGAATCTCCAAAAACCTTCTCCATTAAAGCAATGAAAACACTGGCAAAAGTTGTGAAATCTACTTTTTCAGAACTTTGGAAATTAAAAAAGGCCTACAGTAATGTTGGGAACATTTACATAAGAAGAATGACTGAATCTCGGTTAAAGCAGAAAGCTTGGTGGCATTTTTAGCCTACCTATTCCCACGTCTCGACCCCAGCTCCTTGGTAAACATGAAAACCAACAGTCTAAAATCAGGATATAAAGCAGTAACCACTAGAAGGGGCATAATGGGGTGGAGCTCCTTGAAGTCTTATTCCCTGAGAAGTTTCATTATTTGACCAGTCTGGTGGTTCCCTGCAAGACCCACTCGCAAGGCCGTCTTTAGTTTTCCTGACTTGGAGCTCAACTAGTGCAAACAGACTTCTCCCTGGAAGTGTTTGCTGAAAAAATTCAGAGGCCATTGTTTAACATCATACTGCCTGAGGTGGTAGATAACAGGGCAAGGAATAGCCTAACCAATAAACTCAAAAGGAAAACAGGAGGCATGAGGTGTCCACAGAGGACTCTGAAAAGCTCAAACATATTCCTGACACTCTGGAAGGACATGCACATGAGCAGAACTGTCCACATGCCCAGAGCAGTGTGTAAGCTCAGGAGAGATCAGAGAAGGCCCTAAACACTCACCTATGGCTAACCTAGAGGCTCTCAGCAAGCAAGAAGTAACAGCTTAAGGCAGAGTTTGTAACCTGCCTGAGTACTGAAGGCATGCCCAAACACACAGAGCCCCTTGACAAACACTGGGAAACTTACTGGCTCCAGGTGTTTAAGAAAACCTCTGCACAATAAAAAGAAAAACAGCCCCATTTAAAAATGGGCAAAGGACTTGAATAGACATTTCCCCAAAGAAGATATACAGATAACCAATAATCCATTGTATGAACAAATGTCCTGCATCATTAGTCATTAGGGAAATGCAAATCAAAACCACTGAGATACTACTTCACACCCACTAGTAAGGGTTTAATTTAAAAAAAATAGTGGACAATGAAAACTGTTGGCAAGAATGGAAAAATCAGAAGCCTCATATATTGCTAGTGGGAATGTAAAATGATGTAGTTTTTGGGAAACAGCTTGGCAGTTCCTCAAAATGTTAAACATGGAGTTACCATATGACCCAGCAATTCTACTACTAGGTATTTACTCAAGAGAAATGAAAACACATCCATACAAAAATCTGTACATGAATGTTCATAGCAGCATTATTCATAATAGCCAAGAAATGAAAACAACCTAAATGTTCATCTATGAAAAATAAATATTCCAACAGATGGAATATTATTTAGCCATTAAAAGGAATGACGTTTTGATACATGTTACATGAATGAACCTTGAAAACATTATGCTAAGTGAACAAGGTCAGTCACAAAAGACCATAAGTTGTATTATTCTATGAAATCTATAGACAAAAGTAGATTAGTGGTTAACTAGGATGGGAAAAGGGTAGGGGACAACAGGAAGTGTCTACTTGTGAGTATGGTGTTTCTCTTAGGGTGATGAAAATGTTCTAAAATTAGACTGTGGTGATAGTTGCATAACACTGAATAAACTAAAGACAACTGAACAGAAAACATTAAATGGGCTAATTTTTTAGAATGTAGAAACCAGTAGTCACTGGTCAGATTAGAAAGGGAAATTCTGGGGACTAAATGCGCAGTGTGGAAACTGAAACAACAAATATACTCTCTTTCTCAAGTGGTTTGGGAGACAACAAATACATTCTCTTTTTCAAGTGGTTTGGGAGAGCAGGGAAGGAGAGTATTATTGGCCTATACCTGGTACTCTAAGTCCTCTTCTGTATGTTGCTGAATAAAGATTCTTATGAAGCAAGCATTAACATTTATCTAAAAGAGGAAATAATTTTAACTTGAAGTATAGTAGTACACTATAGTAATTATGGAATATTTGACTGATACATGATGAAGACGATGTATCTTTTGAGTTCTTTCTAGTAGTGTTGGGTTTCAGAGTACTGAATTCAACATTTTCCTCTACAAAAGTAGTTATATGTCTAGGACCCATATTTTGAAACAGTACAGACCTAGGTCCAGTATAGTACAGGTCCAATACAGACACAGAGACCAGTATAGAGAAATACACTTGGGAAGAAGTCTACTGGGGTAGTCTCCATTCCATGAAATAAAACAAATGAGGGAAACCTTAGAAGGTACTTTAATACTACTGGTTTTAAGAGCTTAGCTTTGATGATTTTGAAAGATAAGAAACAAAATCAAAGTGTCTTCCAGTGGGACATACAGGTGACCTCAAGTTAGTGACTACAATCACAGTTATTTCTGAATGGATCAAGTTAGTGACTACAATCACAGTATTTCTGAATGGATCTCTATTTTGTGGCAGGGGAATCTACAGGGAGGATAGTTTTTACACATTCCCCGTCAGCTACACAAATATAATTACTGCACTGTCTTATAAACAGTTTTCTTTAAACTTTAAAAAATATAGATAAAAAGGAGTTTCCAAAGTTTAGAAAGAAATCCACATTCATCAAAGATGAGTAAAAAACTCATTACTTTTCTAAGGCCCTTCTTTCGTTTAGTCCTGCTTAAATGCAAAAGCTGGTAACTTCACCTGTACCAAATCCATACCAAAGTAATAAACTATTGAAAAGAAAGTGGACTTTGTCCACATGCTTTATATTTAAATTGTTTCATTTACTATGACATCAAGGCTTGCTGAAGCAAAGTAACTTGCCAAGGTCAAACTGAAAAGAAAATGAGTGGTCTCGCTGGATTCCAACTCGGGTTGGTGTTGTGTTAAGCCAACATCGATCTAAATTTTCAAGACGAACGCGACCTTCTGGGAACTCAGTGTAGGAGTGGATGCAAACAAATAGACACAAAACTACTTTCAACGTGCTTTAAAAATATCAACTATAATTCAGCGACCATCGTTTGAGGGCTGCTACAATGTGCTACATTCAACTCACAAGGATTTATTTAACTCATAACAACCCTGGAAGAATTAAGCCAGTTCACAAACTAAGAAGCTGAAACCGGAAGATGCCCGAAAATGTATAGTTAAATTAAGTAAATACAACCAGTTCCAATGATGCAGAGTATCGTCAAGCTGTAGCTGGGGGCGGGCGGGCGCGGAGCGGGGGAGGATGGAAGTTTAGTAATCATCCAGACTTGGGTTAAAATCTGGTTCTGACATCACTCTCAGAAGCACATCCAGGTAACTACCAAAGAGGTAAGAGGGGGACTCGAGATCCCACTACCAGCGCGGGGAGAAACTAGGAGACTAGGACTGCCTAAACGCCAGCCCCTTCCTAGCCCAGACTGCCGTTCCGGGTCGCACGCGTTACAGTTTCACAGAACTCTCCTTCCAGCCTGACTTGTGGTCCCACCCTTTCCGGAATCCCTCCCCCACTTTTTTCTCACTGCGCTCACCAACACGGGAACTCCGTACGAAGGGTCTTATTCTTGCGCAGGGCGCGCATCACCGCGTGGGCGAACATGACTGAACTCTCCGAGCCGCTTGGAAGCCCACCCGAACAGGCCAGCGTGGCCTTCCGAATCTAAGTGGCTCAGGATCCCTCCGCCGGAGTACGTCCTTTACTAACCTTTCCTTTGCCTCCCAGTGCGGGGCCCTTCCACATAGATCACCGCCAGGCAAAAGCAATCGATCCGTAGTAACATACTCACGCTTCCCCGCGGAAATTCGAGCGTCAGAGGTTTGGTCCGGCAAGCTGGTTTGCAATCGGGACTTAGGGACTTAAGTCGTGTTTGTAGTAATCGTCAAAGGATATAGAAACCTGTACCTCCTGTGTTCTGGGTCTCTTCTTAGAACACTCCCTGGCACAT
>NC_041224.1:151022677-151024185 GCF_002837175.3 Physeter macrocephalus
AAAATCCCAATAAAAAACTCTTGATGAGCTTCCTGGTTGGTGAACACATCAATGTGCTGGGATGGTGGCATACCCTGATTCCACAGGGAGAAAACAAGGAAACTCTGCCTTTGGGACCCTCCCCAGACCTTGCCCTAAGGGCCTCTGCTTTCAGCTGTTCCTAATTCATAACCATTATGATAAAACACTAATCCTAAGTATAGTGCTTTCCTGAGTTCTGAGCCATTCTACTGAATTATTGAACCTGAGGGGCTATCAGGAACCACTGAATTTGTAACCAGTTGATCAGAAGCACAGGTGGCTTAATATCACAGAGCTTTCAGCTGGTGTCTGATAAGGGGAGTTTTATGGAGAACTGTGCACTTAATCTAGGAAGTCTCTCTTAGGGTGATGAAAATGTTCTAAAATTAGACTGTGGTGATAGTTGCATAACACTGAATAAACTAAAAACAACTGAACAGAAAACATTAAATGGGCTAATTTTTTAGAATGTAGAAACCAGTAGTCACTGGTCAGATTAGAAAGGTAAATTCTGGGGACTAAATGAGCAGTGTGGAAACTGAAACAACAAATATTCTCTTTTTCAAGTGGTTTGGGAGACAACAAATATATTCTCTTTTTTCAAGTGGATTGGAAGAGCAGGGAAGGAGAGTATTATTGGCCTATACCTGGTACACTAAGTCCTCTTCTGTATGTTGCTGAATAAAGATTCTTATGAAGCAAGCATTAACATTTATCTAAGAGAGGAAATAATTTCAACTTGAAGTATAGTAGTATACTAATTATGGAATATTTGACTGATACATGATGAAGATGATGTATCTTTTGAGTTCTTTCTAGTAGTGTTGGATTTTAGAGTACTGAATTCAACACTTTCCTCTACAAAAGTAGTTATATGTCTAGGACCCATATTTTGAAACAGTACAGACCTAGGTCCAGTATAGTACAGGTCCAATATAGACACATAGGCCAGTATAGAGAAATATACTTGGGAAGAAGTCTACTATGGTAGTTTCCATTCCATGAAATAAAACAAATGAGGGAAACCTTAGAAGGTACATTAATACTAGTGGTTTTAAGAGCTTAGCTTTGATGATTGTGAAAGATAAGAAACAAAATCAAACTGTCTTCCAGTGGGACATGCAGGTGACCTCAAGGTAGTGACTACAATCACAGTATTTTTGAATGGATCTCTATTTTATGGCAGGGGAATCTACAGGGAGGATAGTTTTTACACATTCCCCATCAGCTACATTGTCTTATAGTTTTCTTTAAACTTTTAGAAAGATAGATAAAAAGGAGTTTCCAAAGATGAGCAAGAAATCCACATTCATCAAAGATGAATAAAAAAAACTCGTAACTTTTCTAAGGTCACTTCTTTCCTTTAGTCCTGCTTAAATGCAAAAGCTGGTAACTTCACCTGTACCAAATCCATACCAAAGTAATAAACTATTTAAAAGAAAGTGGACTTTGTCCACATGCTTTATATTTAAATTGTTTCATTTACT
>NC_041224.1:151026697-151035297 GCF_002837175.3 Physeter macrocephalus
ACCAAAAACCCAACTGCCACTTCTGAAGAGCCGGGAGCAAAAACAGGGTGTCAGGAGTAAAAGCAGGGTACTGCACATGCCCCCTACACTCAACACCGTGAAAGGGGTGGGCAGACCACCTAAGCCACCCCTATAGCCCCACCCATGGACACATCCATACGCTCTCCCCTTATAAGGAATCAGCTGGCCCCCACCCTAGGGGTTCGAGCGAGCGAGGGAACCTGTTACCTGTTTTCGCTCCCCCCTGCTAATAAAGTCTTGCCTGAATTTCTTGTCTGGCCTCTTATCAATATGTATTGATTAAGGAAGGCCAAGAACCCCGGTTGGTAACAAAAAGACACACCTGTGATTTTCCTAACTCCTCTCAGTCTCCCTTTATTCATTCTTCCTCACCTTCCCATCTCAAATTGTTGGAGTATCTCAAAAGGCTCAGTCTTCCCACCTTTTTTACCTATTCACAACCAAAAGAGTCCCTAGGTGATGCCATCCAGTTCCATGGATTTAAATAGCCCCTATAACCTAACAACTTCCAAATGTACATTTTCAGTGGGAAACATCCCACTGAAGTGAAGACCTGCCCTCCTACTTGACATCTCCACTTGAAATTTTAACAGGTATATATAAATTAACATGAAAAAAATTCTTGATTTTTTACCCCAACACTCTTTCTGCCCCAATCGGCTGCTCATCAATCTTCCACATCCCAATTAAGGTCAATACTTTCATCCAATTACTCAACCCAGCTTCTCTGGAGTCATCTTTAGCTCCTCTAATTCCTATCTCACATCTAATCCATCCCTGAGTTCTGTCAAAATATTTCTTGAATCTGACAATTTCTGACTATATCTTCTTCTACTATTCTAGTCCAGGCCACCATCATCTCTTTTCTGTGCCACTGCCATCACAATACCCACATGTTACATAATAAAGAATTTGTCTGGTCTTGGTCCTGGGTTATTGGGAGGGAGCTACTCACTTGGAATTTCCTGAGTGACAGGAGCATCTTTGTTATTGGGACCACAACTGAGTTTATGCCAATGAGATGACTCATTGTGGGTCCCTAGATAGTCACAGCATAGAGGCTGGTCATGCTGGGATGATCAACCGTGTGACTAGAGGGTGGGGGCCTTGAGCCATGTGATAGCCACCTGACCTCCTGACCTCCAAGGAGGAAAGGGGGGCAGGAGATTGAGTTCAGTCACACAGCCAATGATCCAATCAACCATAGACGATGAAAATCCCTACAATAAAATCCCAATAAAAAACTCTTGATGAGCTTCCTGGTTGGTGAACACATCAATGTGCTGGGATGGTGGCATACCCTGATTCCACAGGGAGAAAACAAGGAAACTCTGCCTTTGGGACCCTCCCCAGACCTTGCCCTAAGGGCCTCTGCTTTCAGCTGTTCCTAATTCATAACCATTATGATAAAACACTAATCCTAACTATAGTGCTTTCCTGAGTTCTGAGCCATTCTACTGAATTATTGAACCTGAGGGGCTATCAGGAACCACTGAATTTGTAACCAGTTGATCAGAAGCACAGGTGGCTTAATATCACAGAGCTTTCAGCTGGTGTCTGATAAGGGGAGTTTTATGGAGAACTGTGCACTTAATCTAGGAAGTCTGTACTAATGCTACACAGTTAGTGTCAAAATTGCACTGTACTACCGACCACTCATTACCATGGTATCTACACTCCTAGCTAAATATCTTCATTTCTGCACTAGATCCCAATCATCTTTTATACTGAAGGGCAGTGATTCATCAAAAATCTTGCTCACCACACTGCATGATTCATCATAAAAAATGCTATTATTTCTCCCATCTTATTAACAAATTTCTCTAGACCTTACTTCCCCATCAGTTATTATCCCATTTCTTTGTTCTTACCTGCAGTAAAATTTCTCAAACAAGTTGTCTATGCTTGCTGCTCTTTCCACTTTCTCTTAGACCCATTCCAACCATCACTGACATCCATGTTACTAAATGCAATGCTTAACTCTCTGTTCTCATCTTATTTCATGAGCAAAATTGGACACTGTTGATCACATTTTCCTTCTCTTCCCTTAAACCTGGTTTTCCTTTTACCTCACTGAGAACCCTTCTTAGTCTCCTGTATTGGTCCCTCCTGTATACCCCACCCCTCTGAACTTGGAGTACCCCCAGGGCACAGTGTTTGGTCTTCTCTACCTACATTAACTTCTACCCACAAGCTTAACGCAAGCATGGTGGCTGCTAAAGTAGAAGACCTAAAGAGACTATAAAGTTTCCTAACATACTATACAGAATGTCCAAGATAAAATAAAAATTCACTTGTCATAAGAAGAATCAAGAAACAGCAGCTTGAATTAGGGAAGACTATCAAGTGACATTAGCAAAGATTTTAAAGGAACCATCATAAAAGTGCCTCAAAGAGCAATAAACAAATGAAAATTTAGAAAAATCTCACCAAAGCCCCCCCAAAAACAAAAAAAAAGTGACATCAGTGAAATGGCAGAGTAAGAATCTCCAAAACCTTCTCCATTAAAGCAATGAGAACACTGGCAAAAGTTGTCAAATCTACTTTTTCAGAACTTTGGAAATTAAAAAAGGCCTACAGTAATGTTGGGAACATTTACATAAGAAGAATGACTGAATCTCGGTTAAAGCAGAAAGCTTGGTGGCATTTTTAGCCTACCTATTCCCACGTCTCGACCCCAGCTCCTTGGTAAACATGAAAACCAACAGTCTAAATTCAGGATATAAAGCAGTAACCACTAACAGTCTAAAATCAGGATATAAAGCAGTAACCACTAGAAGGGGCATAATGGGGTGGAGCTCCTTGAAGTCTTATTCCCTGAGAAGTTTCATTATTTGACCAGTCTGGTGGTTCCCTGCAAGACCCACTCGCAAGGCCGTCTTTAGTTTTCCTGACTTGGAGCTCAACTAGTGCAAACAGACTTCTCCCTGGAAGTGTTTGCTGAAAAAATTCAGAGGCCATTGTTTAACATCATACTGCCTGAGGTGGTAGATAACAGGGCAAGGAATAGCCTAACCAATAAACTCAAAAGGAAAACAGGAGGCATGAGGTGTCCACAGAGGACTCTGAAAAGCTCAAACATATTCCTGACACTCTGGAAGGACATGCACATGAGCAGAACTGTCCACATGCCCAGAGCAGTGTGTAAGCTCAGGAGAGATCAGAGAAGGCCCTAAACACTCACCTATGGCTAACCTAGAGGCTCTCAGCAAGCAAGAAGTAACAGCTTAAGGCAGAGTTTGTAACCTGCCTGAGTACTGAAGGCATGCCCAAACACACAGAGCCCCTTGACAAACACTGGGAAACTTACTGGCTCCAGGTGTTTAAGAAAACCTCTGCACAATAAAAAGAAAAACAGCCCCATTTAAAAATGGGCAAAGGACTTGAATAGACATTTCCCCAAAGAAGATATACAGATAACCAATAATCCATTGTATGAACAAATGTCCTGCATCATTAGTCATTAGGGAAATGCAAATCAAAACCACTGAGATACTACTTCACACCCACTAGTAAGGGTTTAATTTAAAAAAAATAGTGGACAATGAAAACTGTTGGCAAGAATGGAAAAATCAGAAGCCTCATATATTGCTGGTGGGAATGTAAAATGATGTAGTTTTTGGGAAACAGCTTGGCAGTTCCTCAAAATGTTAAACATGGAGTTACCATATGACCCAGCAATTCTACTACTAGGTATTTACTCAAGAGAAATGAAAACACATCCATACAAAAATCTGTACATGAATGTTCATAGCAGCATTATTCATAATAGCCAAGAAATGAAAACAACCTAAATGTTCATCTATGAAAAATAAATATTCCAACAGATGGAATATTATTTAGCCATTAAAAGGAATGACGTTTTGATACATGTTACATGAATGAACCTTGAAAACATTATGCTAAGTGAACAAGGTCAGTCACAAAAGACCATAAGTTGTATTATTCTATGAAATCTATAGACAAAAGTAGATTAGTGGTTAACTAGGATGGGACAAGGGTAGGGGACAACAGGAAGTGTCTACTTGTGAATACGGTGTTTCTCTTAGGGTGATGAAAATGTTCTAAAATTAGACTGTGGTGATAGTTGCATAACACTGAATAAACTAAAAACAACTGAACAGAAAACATTAAATGGGCTAATTTTTTAGAATGTAGAAACCAGTAGTCACTGGTCAGATTAGAAAGGTAAATTCTGGGGACTAAATGAGCAGTGTGGAAACTGAAACAACAAATATACTCTTTTTCAAGTGGTTTGGGAGACAACAAATATATTCTCTTTTTTCAAGTGGATTGGAAGAGCAGGGAAGGAGAGTATTATTGGCCTATACCTGGTACACTAAGTCCTCTTCTGTATGTTGCTGAATAAAGATTCTTATGAAGCAAGCATTAACATTTATCTAAGAGAGGAAATAATTTCAACTTGAAGTATAGTAGTATACTAATTATGGAATATTTGACTGATACATGATGAAGATGATGTATCTTTTGAGTTCTTTCTAGTAGTGTTGGATTTTAGAGTACTGAATTCAACACTTTCCTCTACCATTAAAGCAATGAAAACACTGGCAAAAGTTGTGAAATCTACTTTTTCAGAACTTTGGAAATTAAAAAAGGCCTACAGTAATGTTGGGAACATTTACATAAGAAGAATGACTGAATCTCGGTTAAAGCAGAAAGCTTGGTGGCATTTTTAGCCTACCTATTCCCACGTCTCGACCCCAGCTCCTTGGTAAACATGAAAACCAACAGTCTAAATTCAGGATATAAAGCAGTAACCACTGGAAGGGGCATAATGGGGTGGAGCTCCTTGAAGTCTTATTCCCTGAGAAGTTTCATTATTTGACCAGTCTGGTGGTTCCCTGGAAGACCCACTCGCAAGGCTGTCTTTAGTTTTCCTGACTTGGAGCTCAACTAGTGCAAACAGACTTCTCCCTGGAAGTGTTTGCTGAAAAAATTCAGAGGCCATTGTTTAACATCATACTGCCTGAGGTGGTAGATAACAGGGCAAGGAATAGCCTAACCAATAAACTCAAAAGGAAAACAGGAGGCATGAGGTGTCCACAGAGGACTCTGAAAAGCTCAAACATATTCCTGACACTCTGGAAGGACATGCACATGAGCAGAACTGTCCACATGCCCAGAGCAGTGTGTAAGCTCAGGAGAGATCAGAGAAGGCCCTAAACACTCACCTATGGCTAACCTAGAGGCTCTCAGCAAGCAAGAAGTAACAGCTTAAGGCAGAGTTTGTAACCTGCCTGAGTACTGAAGGCATGCCCAAACACACAGAGCCCCTTGACAAACACTGGGAAACTTACTGGCTCCAGGTGTTTAAGAAAACCTCTGCACAATAAAAAGAAAAACAGCCCCATTTAAAAATGGGCAAAGGACTTGAATAGACATTTCCCCAAAGAAGATATACAGATAACCAATAATCCATTGTATGAACAAATGTCCTGCATCATTAGTCATTAGGGAAATGCAAATCAAAACCACTGAGATACTACTTCACACCCACTAGTAAGGGTTTAATTTAAAAAAAATAGTGGACAATGAAAACTGTTGGCAAGAATGGAAAAATCAGAAGCCTCATATATTGCTGGTGGGAATGTAAAATGATGTAGTTTTTGGGAAACAGCTTGGCAGTTCCTCAAAATGTTAAACATGGAGTTACCATATGACCCAGCAATTCTACTACTAGGTATTTACTCAAGAGAAATGAAAACACATCCATACAAAAATCTGTACATGAATGTTCATAGCAGCATTATTCATAATAGCCAAGAAATGAAAACAACCTAAATGTTCATCTATGAAAAATAAATATTCCAACAGATGGAATATTATTTAGCCATTAAAAGGAATGACGTTTTGATACATGTTACATGAATGAACCTTGAAAACATTATGCTAAGTGAACAAGGTCAGTCACAAAAGACCATAAGTTGTATTATTCTATGAAATCTATAGACAAAAGTAGATTAGTGGTTAACTAGGATGGGACAAGGGTAGGGGACAACAGGAAGTGTCTACTTGTGAATACGGTGTTTCTCTTAGGGTGATGAAAATGTTCTAAAATTAGACTGTGGTGATAGTTGCATAACACTGAATAAACTAAAAACAACTGAACAGAAAACATTAAATGGGCTAATTTTTTAGAATGTAGAAACCAGTAGTCACTGGTCAGATTAGAAAGGTAAATTCTGGGGACTAAATGAGCAGTGTGGAAACTGAAACAACAAATATACTCTTTTTCAAGTGGTTTGGGAGACAACAAATATATTCTCTTTTTTCAAGTGGATTGGAAGAGCAGGGAAGGAGAGTATTATTGGCCTATACCTGGTACACTAAGTCCTCTTCTGTATGTTGCTGAATAAAGATTCTTATGAAGCAAGCATTAACATTTATCTAAGAGAGGAAATAATTTCAACTTGAAGTATAGTAGTATACTAATTATGGAATATTTGACTGATACATGATGAAGATGATGTATCTTTTGAGTTCTTTCTAGTAGTGTTGGATTTTAGAGTACTGAATTCAACACTTTCCTCTACAAAAGTAGTTATATGTCTAGGACCCATATTTTGAAACAGTACAGACCTAGGTCCAGTATAGTACAGGTCCAATATAGACACATAGGCCAGTATAGAGAAATATACTTGGGAAGAAGTCTACTATGGTAGTTTCCATTCCATGAAATAAAACAAATGAGGGAAACCTTAGAAGGTACATTAATACTAGTGGTTTTAAGAGCTTAGCTTTGATGATTGTGAAAGATAAGAAACAAAATCAAACTGTCTTCCAGTGGGACATGCAGGTGACCTCAAGGTAGTGACTACAATCACAGTATTTTTGAATGGATCTCTATTTTATGGCAGGGGAATCTACAGGGAGGATAGTTTTTACACATTCCCCATCAGCTACATTGTCTTATAGTTTTCTTTAAACTTTTAGAAAGATAGATAAAAAGGAGTTTCCAAAGATGAGCAAGAAATCCACATTCATCAAAGATGAATAAAAAAAACTCGTAACTTTTCTAAGGTCACTTCTTTCCTTTAGTCCTGCTTAAATGCAAAAGCTGGTAACTTCACCTGTACCAAATCCATACCAAAGTAATAAACTTGAATTAGGAAAGACTATCAAGTGACGTTAACAAAGATTTTAAAGGTACCATCATCAAAGTGCCTCAAAGAGCAATAAACAAATGAAAAATTAGAATATTTCAGCAAAGACCAAAAAAAAAAGGTGACATCAGTGAAACAGAGTAAGAATCTCCAAAAACCTTCTCCATTAAAGCAATGAAAACACTGGCAAAAGTTGTGAAATCTACTTTTTCAGAACTTTGGAAATTAAAAAAGGCCTACAGTAATGTTGGGAACATTTACATAAGAAGAATGACTGAATCTCGGTTAAAGCAGAAAGCTTGGTGGCATTTTTAGCCTACCTATTCCCACGTCTCGACCCCAGCTCCTTGGTAAACATGAAAACCAACAGTCTAAAATCAGGATATAAAGCAGTAACCACTAGAAGGGGCATAATGGGGTGGAGCTCCTTGAAGTCTTATTCCCTGAGAAGTTTCATTATTTGACCAGTCTGGTGGTTCCCTGCAAGACCCACTCGCAAGGCCGTCTTTAGTTTTCCTGACTTGGAGCTCAACTAGTGCAAACAGACTTCTCCCTGGAAGTGTTTGCTGAAAAAATTCAGAGGCCATTGTTTAACATCATACTGCCTGAGGTGGTAGATAACAGGGCAAGGAATAGCCTAACCAATAAACTCAAAAGGAAAACAGGAGGCATGAGGTGTCCACAGAGGACTCTGAAAAGCTCAAACATATTCCTGACACTCTGGAAGGACATGCACGTAAGCAGAACTGTCCACATGCCCACAGCAGTGTGTAAGCTCAGGAGAGATCTGAGAAGGCCCTAAACACTCACCTATGGCTAACCTAGAGGCGCTCAGCAAGCAAGAAGTAAAAGCTCAAGGCGGAGTTGTAAACTGCCTGAGTACTGAAGGCATACCCAAACGCACAGAGCCCCTTGACAAACACTGGGAAACTTACAGGCTCCAGGTGTTTAAGAAAACCTCTGCACAATAAAAAGAAAAACAGCCCCATTTAAAAATGGGCAAAGGACTTGAATAGACATTTCCCCAAAGAAGATATACAGATAACCAATAATCCATTGTATGAACAAATGTCCTGCATCATTAGTCATTAGGGAAATGCAAATCAAAACCACTGAGATACTACTTCACACCCACTAGTAAGGGTTTAATTTAAAAAAAATAGTGGACAATGAAAACTGTTGGCAAGAATGGAAAAATCAGAAGCCTCATATATTGCTAGTGGGAATGTAAAATGATGTAGTTTTTGGGAAACAGCTTGGCAGTTCCTCAAAATGTTAAACATGGAGTTACCATATGACCCAGCAATTCTACTACTAGGTATTTACTCAAGAGAAATGAAAACACATCCATACAAAAATCTGTACATGAATGTTCATAGCAGCATTATTCATAATAGCCAAGAAATGAAAACAACCTAAATGTTCATCTATGAAAAATAAATATTCCAACAGATG
>NC_041224.1:151036648-151037929 GCF_002837175.3 Physeter macrocephalus
TAAGGTCACTTCTTTCCTTTAGTCCTGCTTAAATGCAAAAGCTGGTAACTTCACCTGTACCAAATCCATACCAAAGTAATAAACTATTTAAAAGAAAGTGGACTTTGTCCACATGCTTTATATTTAAATTGTTTCATTTACTGTGACATCAAGGCTTGAAGCAAAGTAACTTGCCAAGGTCAAACTGAAAAGAAAATGTGTGGTCTCGCTGGATTCCAACTCGGGTTGGTGTTAAGCCAACATCGATCTAAATTTCAAGACGAATGCAACCTTCTGGGAACTCCGCGTAGGAATAGATGCAAAGAAATAGACACCAAAACTACTTTCAACGTGCTTTAAAAATATCAACTATAATTCAGCGACCATCTTTTGAGGGTTGCTACAATGTGCTACATTCGATTCACAAGGATTTATTTAACTCATAACAACCCTGGAAGAATTAAGCCAGTTCACAAACTAAGAAGCTGAAACCTGAAGATGCCCGAAATTATACAGTTAAATTAAGTAAATACAACCAGTTCCAATGATGCAGACTATCGTCAAGCTGTAGCTGGGGGCGGGCGGGCGCGGAGCGGGGGAGGATGGAAGTTTAGTAATCATCCAGACTTGGGTTAAAATCTGGTTCTGACATCACTCTCAGAAGCACATCCAGGTAACTACCAAAGAGGTAAGAGGGGGACTCGAGATCCCACTACCAGCGCGGGGAGAAACTAGGAGACTAGGACTGCCTAAACGCCAGCCCCTTCCTAGCCCAGACTGCCGTTCCGGGTCGCACGCGTTACAGTTTCACAGAACTCTCCTTCCAGCCTGACTTGTGGTCCCACCCTTTCCGGAATCCCTCCCCCACTTTTTTCTCACTGCGCTCACCAACACGGGAACTCCGTACGAAGGGTCTTATTCTTGCGCAGGGCGCGCATCACCGCGTGGGCGAACATGACTGAACTCTCCGAGCCGCTTGGAAGCCCACCCGAACAGGCCAGCGTGGCCTTCCGAATCTAAGTGGCTCAGGATCCCTCCGCCGGAGTACGTCCTTTACTAACCTTTCCTTTGCCTCCCAGTGCGGGGCCCTTCCACATAGATCACCGCCAGGCAAAAGCAATCGATCCGTAGTAACATACTCACGCTTCCCCGCGGAAATTCGAGCGTCAGAGGTTTGGTCCGGCAAGCTGGTTTGCAATCGGGACTTAGGGACTTAAGTCGTGTTTGTAGTAATCGTCAAAGGATATAGAAACCTGTACCTCCTGTGTTCTGGGTCTCTTCTTAGAACACTCCCTGGCACAT
>NC_041224.1:151044469-151049237 GCF_002837175.3 Physeter macrocephalus
AAAAAAAAAAAAAAAAAAAAAAAAAAAAAAATTGCCAATATTGGAGGGGCAGCTGAAGTGATTTACCTTTTACCTAAGGACTTTTGAGGTGCTAACAGACAATGTCATTCTAAGACAAACAGATGAGTAGCCAAAGGAGTGCTGCTTAACATCTATAATCAGAAGAAGGCAAAGTTGGAAGAGCAGGAGACTGAGATTGGTTGCACCAAAAAAAAAATAGTGATGCCTGCTCAGTTCATGTGGCAAAGCTAATCTTCAAATACAGAATCTGTTGACTGAAGAGATCGCTGTGCTCCTAGGAGGAAGGACATATCAACATCATGACAAATATATAATGTAGTGATTCTCCCAGTCTCTTCCCCAAGAAACCTACAACCATTTCCTTGGGAGACAATATGATAGGGATAGAGAAACAACTAGAATTGAGAAGAAAGAACTAGAACTGTGTTCGCCGTGGGTAGGTAGACACAAGCATCACCATTAAAGACTAAAAGAGGCAGTAGTGGTTGTACATTTCACATCTCCAATGAAATCACCAATACAGACTTTACAGGAAACTTATTGATCCAAATGAGTGATTATAGACAACCAAATCTCCCAAGTACAATGTCTTATTGTGGCTGCTATGTCAGATATACTATCATTGCTAGAGGATATTAAAATGGCCTCAGGTGCATAGCATGCAGCCATTGATTTGGTAAACTAGTTAATTTCTATTTGGATCAGAAAAGAGCATCAAAAGAAGGTAGCATTCATGTGGCATGGATAACCATATTTGTATATTTGCCTCCAGGGCCATGTCCACCTTCCTACATCTGGTGTAATATTATCTGAACAGATTTAGACTCTCAGAACATACAGAAGACATCATACTGATTCATTATATCAAGAGCATCATGCTGATGGGACCAGGCGAACATGAGTTGGTTAGTTCATTAGAGGTCTTATAAGGAGATATACATTCCAAGGTTAGGAGATAAACCTTACAAACATTCAGGGACAATTCACATTATCGGCGTATTTAGGGTTACAGTGGTATAGGTAATATTCAGACATACCCCGAGATTAAAGGCAAATTGCTTCATGGTGCCTTCCCTACCACAAGGAATGTGATGGCTGGTATATATGCCGCTTTGGGTTATTGAAGCAAACACTTCACACCTATGAATACGATGCTGGATGATAATGAAGGTGGCCATCTTTGAGTGGGAACACAAGGCAAGAAAGGGCCTTGCTTTCTTGCTAGCCTGTGTAAGCAGAGCCATAATTTGGGCCATAAAGTCTGGCACAGCTGATGTCTTTGACCCTGTGGGAAACTGGTGGTAGGGGTAAAGATGTGGTGTGGAATCTGTGGCAGGCCCCACAGGAGAATCACAACGTAGGCCGTAGGGTTTTGAAACAAGGCCATGCCATCAGACTATGGAGAAACAGCTCTCGGTGCATTGGGGGAACCTGAGCAAAATGAGCTTTTTGTCCATGTGGCCCCATATGAGCATGTGTCCTGAATCACTGAGTATCAGCTAGGTTCCTTTGGGCCTGGCAATCCATAAAATCAGATGGCTCTGGCAGCAGAAACCTGTACCTCCTGTGTTCTGGGTCTCTTCTTAGAACACTCCCTGGCACATAAAATCAGCTCAATAAAATCAGGTTTGAAAAAGTTACTTTGAAGCCAGTACTCTAGCCTCTATAGTTATTTGTGGGATAGGGATGAGGCAGGAGATAGATGGGCTCCAGGCTAGGCATTTACAACTGGCCGCCTGTTCACACCTCCTGGGGTGAGAAGAAGATGAGCTCCAGGCCGGACATTCATTACCAGCCCCTGTTTGCAATTCCTGAGGCAAAAGACAAATGGTCTCCGGACTACATATTTATGACCAGACTCCTGTCTATATTTCGAGATTTGCACTTCAGTATAAGAAACAACAACAGGAATATGGTAGATAACCGGACATTGGACACTTTTATGGCAGGGACAGAGAGGGGCTAAACCCTGTTAAAAGAGCAAGAGGTCATACATTTCCCATCTTTGGGGCAAGGGAGACATTGCACATGCACAGAAAGGCTCCTTGGGGGTTAAAAAGGAGGGGGCACTACCCCATAATATGTGATGCTAAGGCCATCCCATAGGCCTCTGGGCTGTAATCCATCTTGGAAAAAAGTTGCCCACTTATGTTGGGGAGGGTCCTAGGGCAGGTCAGGAGTGAAAAAAGAAATCAGATAATTGGCCAAAGGTAAACAAAGACCTGGAAGAACCTCCTTGTATAAATGACTTAACTGCCTCTTTACTGCGCTCCTCCTCATTAGGCAGGCTGCCCACGCCCTTTCTCTCCAGGTGTGCAACTCTGCCTTGCTTCTATCTTAACTAAACAAACTTTCTCTGTGTGCACTCCCACTTGTTTTTGTGCTGTGTCTCTAATAATAAACTTGTACCTGTTTTTACAGTTTTTGTCTCGATGAGAAATGCATTTTTCACTGGGGGCAAGAGCCAGGGGGCGTGGTGGCCAGGATTCCTGGTTTTCATCCAGGCTACCCAGGTTCAGTTCCTGGGCCGGGAATTAAGATCTCGCTTCACACCACCCCTCACTGCTGCCTCTCTGAGATCAGGTAGTTCACCAGCTTAATAAAAATAGGGGAAAAAAGTGCTATGAGAGTTTAGTTTGAATGGTAATTGGTGTAATGTCTTGGTATCAGTGAACCTTTAATGCTAGTGCTTTTACTTCCAGATAGCCTGTAATCTTCAGTCATTTATGAATGTCTAGTTTCCACTCAGTCACCAACCATCCAGCATGCCTTTCTGTGGGTCATTAGAAACCTCGAGAAACACAGAGGTGAAAAGATGATCCCTGCCTTAAAGAGGCTGGCAATCTAATGGGCATGCAAATGAACCACGGGTAGCTTGGGAAACAGCCCCCCAATGTGTGCCATTTGCCACACTGGGTGAGTTGAGGGTGAGTCAGAGAAAGCCTCAACTGTCAAGTGTTTGAGATGACATAATTGTATAGAGTGCTGGTGACATGACTCACATTTCCCATGCTACCCCTGAAATCTTTCCATCTATCCCTGCCTCTTTATTGCCACTGAAATATTCCTGGTTTAATCCCTTATCATCTTTCCATCTATTAAATTTGCCCCTAAGTGTCTCTAGAAAAGAAATTCCTGATCTCCTTCCTGCCTTTAGGCTGATCTAGTTAACACTCATATTTAGGCCCCAAAACAACAACACAAACAAACAAAAACCGTAATTATAGGGACTTCCCCGGCAGACCAGTGGTTAAGACTCTGCACTTCCAATGCAGAGGGTGCTGGTTCTATCCCTGGTGGGGGGGAACTGAGATCCCACGTGCCATGGGTGTGGCCAAAAAACTTAAAAAACAAAAACAAAACCTTAATTATGAACTCAAGTCTATCTCCCACACTGCTGACAGTTATCTAAGAGACATAGATAATGATGAGATTCTCTTTTTTCTGCCTACAGTAGTCACTCTAATTTTCTTAGCAAGTAATTGAAGGGCATTTGTAATATGACTTTGGCTTGCCTTTTCAGCCACTGTTCTTCTTTCACGCCATGCTCCATCCTGGAGGAGATATTAATTCCCTGAGTATTGCATGAACTTCCACATCTTCCAGATGCCGCTTTAGGGACACCAGGTTCTTGAAGCCTCCCTTACTCCACAGGCAATGTAAATTATTTCCTCTTCAAGCTCCACTAGTCTTTGACTAAAATATATCACAGAGCTCTATCACACTGTATTGTCGGTTTTGGTGCACAAAGTCATTGTTGTCCAAACAGTATATAAGAAAGATGAAAAAAAGGAGAGTGGAAAGAATACTTCAGGGTTTGAATTTGAACTTTGGGGTTTTGTTTTTGGGTTCTGGGGCTGAACAAATGTATCAACTCCCTCCCCCAGAGCATCACCTGAACTGAACCAGGAAGATTTTAAAGTGATCAGGGTAAGGTTTATTAAAGTAAGACTGCTAATCCCTTCCCTTACCCCTATTTCTCCAATCTTCCCCTACCCCAATCTCTCCAAAAAAGAGACACCTTGCAAACCTGGGGACTGGAGCAGTAAGAAAGGTGGGAAGACTTAGCCTGGGAGGTTAAGTCACACTACACAGTTGGTAGTGCTGGGAGAAAATTATTTGAATTCATGGGAAAGAGTCTGGAGCAGTTGTAGAATACAGGAGAATTTAGGATTGCAGAGATGGTCTTGTGAACAGGGTTGCTTTGGTTTATGAATAGAGTCTCCTTCAGTGCTGTGATTCCTTTGTATTTTATTTTGAATTGTTTGGCTTACACTTTTTGTTGTATGTTTGTTTAATTCATCTCTGTGCAGAGACAGAAACATATAGGGCCATAGGATTTATTAGAGAATGTATTGTGAAGTATGCAAAAATTTGTATATGGCATTGCCTCTCGCCTTATTCACTTCCTTTTGCTACTTCAGAACTCATACAGCATCCAGGTTAGTCAAGTGTATTACTTCTCCAACTTTTCCTCATATCTTACATGCTGAGGGAACTGTTCTAAAAGTCCAGACCTTTTCCTACCTTTTCACTACATAAAATGTCACCTTATGGATCTGACTCCAATAAAGGCTGGCACTCAGCTAATAGTTAATAATGGATTAAATCATATACATGTATTCTAGGTAATACAATAGCTAATAATCTGTTATCCTTTTCAGATAAAGCATATATTCAATTTAAGTGAATAGAGGTCTTCAGTCTCCCATTTAGTCCATCATCCAAATAAGCACTTATTAAGAAC
>NC_041224.1:151049391-151056181 GCF_002837175.3 Physeter macrocephalus
GCGGTGCGCGGGCCTCTCACTATTGCGGCCTCTCTGTTGCGGAGCACAGGCTCCAGACGCGCAGGCTCAGCGGCCATGGCTCACGGGCCCAGTTGCTCCGCGGCATGTGGGATCTTCCCGGACCAGGGCTCGAACCCATGTCCCCTGCATTGGCAGGCAGATTCTCAACCGCTGCGCCACCAGGTAGGCCCAGCACTTGTATGTTCTTGATATCTAGCCAAGTTACGTAATCCTCCAGTATCTGCTCTACCATCACTTAACTCATGCAAGTATATGGGAGTGTTGTTATCAAAATCACCAATCTTGAGAGCTTTAATACTGAAGTCAGGTTTTAGAACTATGGCCAAATTTAATGGCTATGGTACAGAAAGATTACTTCATGAATCATCTAGTTTCAAAATTGATATCTAGTATATAATTTAATTCACTAAAAATCTTAAGATTTTGGAAGAGCATGATTCCAGACGCATTTTACAGGTGCACAAATTGAGGCTCAGGAAGGTTAAGAAGCTTGCACAATAGTTCACATTTGTACTCTTTGTGAACTAGTACAAATGCCCCAACTTGAACTAAACTTCCTATAACATTTGACAATACTGATTATCTCCTTCTTGAAATTCTCTCCTCCCATGGCTTCCATGAATGTTTAGCTCCCATGGATCCTCTCCAACTTGGAGACTTCTTTTTGTCTTCTTCAGCCTTACAAACCTTAAACTGGGGTCTTTAGCTCTCTTCCATTTCTTTTATTTGTCCCAGTGACTCTCAAACTGTAGTGTGCACAGGATCCCCTGCAGACTTTATCAAAACACAGTTTTCTCTGTCCCATCCCTAAGGCTTCTGATTCAGTAGATCTGGAATGGGACCTGAAAGACTGGATTTTCTAACAAGATTCCAGATGCTTCTGGTGGTGGTTGTGGTCCAGGGACTACACTATGAGAACTATTGCTGTATCCTCTTTTGCTAGGTAAACTCAACTTTCACCTTGGCTTCAAATTTTATCACAGTGTGGGTGACTTCTTGTACATTTCTAGTAGCCTAAATGGTTTTCTAACACCTCAAAGTCAACATTCCACAAATATCTCCCTTTGGAGGGGGTAAGGAGTCTTTCCCCCCATTCTATCTAATTTCTATGGCTAGAACTAGAGAGTTGGCTACTCAGTTTCCAATTCAGTCCAATTTCAAACCACTTAAAATTAGTTCTTGACATTATTCAATTAGGAAATTCACTGTTTTGCCTTTATTGCACATTTCTCCTATGATAGTGATCATTAACAATCCAGTTTTAGAATTATTCATGTACTTGTCTTATTACTTTTTATAGAGTATAGGCTATGGGATGAATGGGACTGTGTCTAACACATTTCTGTTCTCCACGACTTTTTTCATAGTCCTAAACCATAATTCATACTTTTTGGAAAAACAAATGACAAGGCAACTGGAAAGGTGGCAAGAGTTTCCCATACCATGCTATACAGTGAAGAATCCCCCATTAGTGATTCCTAAGCCAAACAAAAATCTGCTCCATAACACTTTGGAGAAAATCAAAGGTAACTCTTCTATACAAAAGTGCTAGAGATCTCTTCTGTACAGATTAGTGAAAGCAAAACAATTCAAAGTTAATTGTATTGCCTTGAAGTACACTTACTACCTTGATTTAAAACAAATTTCATGAGGTAGAGAAAATCAGGAAAATTCTAACTTTCCAATTGCCATGGGACTATAAAGCCCATTGAAAGCTTTCTGAATACTGTCAATTAAGCTAACCAGGGCTTCCTTTTTGAGCAGGTGAATGTGTGCTTTTATGATATAAGTCAATGGTGAAACAGGATTTAATCTATTGAAATTTATGTTTAAAAACCTTTGCAGGAAAACATATTTAGAAATGTAAAGACAAATCTTTGAATCCAGGGCAAGTAAAGTGTATTTTAATCTGAAGATAAACTTTTTGGAAAGGAAACCATTAAAAAAATGACCTATCTGTATGTGTGTTTTAAGTGCTTGAGTGACATCTGTTGCTCCAGTTAAAAAAAAAAAAAGTCAAACACCATTGTACTGTAAAGTTTCCTATACATCAAAACACAATGCACACCCAATAAAAATAGAACTTGACACCTCAAAAGTAAATCTGCTTACTAAAGTACCACTTCAAAATCATGTAACACTTTTTTATATTTAATTTTTTTCAGTTTTATTGAGATAAATTAACACGTAACATTATATAAGATTAATGTGAACAACATAACAACTGGATATACATATATATTGTGAAATGATTACCACAATAAATTTAGTTAACATTCATCACCTCATATAGTTACAATATTTTTTCCTTGTGTTGAGAACTTTTAAGATCTATAACACTATTAGTAATACTACTTTGCATAACCCCCCAAATCAAAAAGGGTATCAAAATAGAAATTATAAGTTATGTGGCAAGTAATAAAAAGGAAAAAATTTCATATGAAATCTATTATTTAAGATGACAGAAAATAAATATCCGACTTACAAAAAAAAAAAAAAAGAACCAAGAGAAAGTATAAAGAGAGAATTAGTCAAAAGAAAAGCTAGGATAAAAGAAATGGAAAACAAACAAAACCAGAAGAATGGATCAATAAAACCGAAAGCTGGTTAGTACAAAGAATAAATTAATAGATTAAGGGAAAAAACGTAATGTTAGGGATGAGGCAGAAAATAAAAACATGTGTAAAAGAAAATAAAAGTGATTACATGAGAATTTCAGGTTATAGTCTATTATAGTAAATAAATTGAACAGCTAGAGAAATTGATGTTTTGGTGATAAAACATAAATGATCATTTAAAAGTCGAACATAACAATTACTATAGAAATTGGAAATTTACCATTAAGAAGAACTAGGCAGGTGGCTGTGACACAGGAAGAAACATTCACGTTAATTGAACCAAACCATATCTTGCAAAAGTCTAGTGCAGAGGCTTCCCTGGTGGCGCAGTTGTTAAGAATCCTCCTGCCAATGCAAGGGACACGAATTCGATCGCTGGTCCGGGAAGATCCCACATGCCGGGGAGCAACTAAGCCCGCACGCCACAACTACTGAGCCTGCACTCTAGAGCCCGTGAGCCACAAGTAGTAAGCCCGTGCGCCTAGAGCCCATGCTCCGCAATGAGAAGCCACTGCAATGACAAGCCTGCCACCACAACGAAAGAATAGCCCACGTCGCCGCAAGTAAAGCAATGCACAGCAACGAAGACCCAACGCAGCCAAAAATTAATTAATTAATTTTTTTCAAGTCTAGTGTAAAATTTTATTCCTCCTCTATTAAGATCTTCTTGGGGACTATTATAAAGGTACTTTTACTGGTTCCTTAAAGGAATTTACCATGTCATGGTTTCAAGAGCCGTTTCCCCGACACTGTATGATCACCGACCTGATATCAACTTCCTTTGCCAGTTGTTTGAAGGTTTCTGGAAGAATTTGAGTTCTTATGGCTTGTCCTTTATGTCCTTCCTAGGTGCAAAGCTCTCTACTGTCTACATATGTTGGGTATCCCTCAAACAAAAAAAATATCACTTTCTGTGGATCCCCAGAGTTGATGCTCAGGGAAAATTTAGAAACCCAAGAGGAAGGATTGGAGTCTAGAGTGATAATGAGAAAATAAGGCAAATTTGAAAAGAAGCGTAAATGAGTAAGTAGTTGGTATTAGAATGGACTGATGGGTGGAGAAGCTAGATGTTAAAGGGCAGCTGGAAACTTCTAGGGGATTTCTAAGCAGGGGAGAGATGGGAATACAAGCCACCCCAACCTCTCGCTGTCCCCCAGAGCCAGGTGAACAAGGGGTGTCCCACGGGTGGCAGCTGCAAAAACCAGGCCAACAGACATAAAAAACTAAGTCACCACCCACAGGAGAATCACAACGTAGGCCGTAGGGTTTTGAAACAAGGCCATGCCATCAGACTATGGAGAAACAGCTCTCGGTGCATTGGGGGAACCTGAGCAAAATGAGCTTTTTGTCCATGTGGCCCCATATGAGCATGTGTCCTGAATCATTGAGTATCAGCTAGGTTCCTTTGGGCCTGGCAATCCATAAAATCAGATGGATCTGGCAGCAATTCACAGAAAACTCAAAATAGAACATCCAATACCAAGCTCATACAAGAGGAGAAGACATGTGTACATTGTATGAGCAGGTATTTGAAGTCATCATATCACTCACCATGGTTTCACCAGTCACTTCACTCAGCTTCCATATATGCCCACATGGGGGTTTTGTTCAGTCAGCTAAATGAGGAATAAAATGCCTGACTTTGGTGTATGGATGGGTAGGCTTGGTATGTGGGTTCAAACCAAACATGGAAGATGACTGCATAATATTCCTCTTCAGGGATGACTCTAAAAAGAGAGAAATAACAAAAAATCATATTCTTGGGCAGTTTTATGTCTAGTACCTTGGTCGCCTACCTTATGTGGAACGTCTCCAATTAGACTATTTCAGGTGGCTAAGAGCCTTGTGACCTGGTCAGGGCCTGAAATAAAAAGGACTAGAGTGTCAGAGAAAAGGTGTTCTAGGGTAGAGCTATGTGGCTGCTCATATAGCTGCAATCAGGAAGTGTGAAGATTTTCTTTCTTTAAGTATAGTTGATTTACAATATTGTGTTAGTTTCAGTTGTATAGCAAAATGATTCAGATATATATCTCTATATATCTCTATATCTACCTATCTATCTATCTATCTCTATATGGTGCAGATTATTTTCCATTATATGTTCTTAGAAGATACTGAATAGAGTTCCCTGTACTATATAGTAAATCCCTTTTGTTTATCTATTTTGTGTACAGTAGTTTGCATCTGTTAATCCCATACTCCTAATTTATCCCTCCACTCCCTCCCTTCCCCTTTTGGTAACCATACGTTTGTTTTCTATGTCTGCTAGTCTGTTTCTCTTTGTCATATAGATTCATTTGTATTATTTTTTAGACTCCACATGTAAGTGATATCATATAATATTTGTCTTTTTTCTGCCTGACTTACTTCACTTAGTATAATATTACCTAGGTCCATCCATGTTGCGGCATATGGCAATATTTCATTTTTTATGTCTGAGTACTATTCCAGTGTATACACATAAAACAGTTGTTTTTTTTTAATCTTTTGGCCATGCCACACAGCCTGTGGGATCTTAGTTCCCCTAACAGGGGTCGAACCCATGACCCCTGCATTGGCAAAGCAGAGTCTTAACCCCTGGACCACCAGGGAAGTCCCGGAAGAGCAGGAGACTGAGATTGGTTGCACCAAAAAAAAAATAGTGATGCCTGCTCAGTTCATGTGGCAAAGCTAATCTTCAAATACAGAATCTGTTGACTGAAGAGATCGCTGTGCTCCTAGGAGGAAGGACATATCAACATCATGACAAATATATAATGTAGTGATTCTCCCAGTCTCTTCCCCAAGAAACCTACAACCATTTCCTTGGGAGACAATAATGTCTTGGCTATTGTAAATAGTGCTGCTATGAACATTGGGGTGCGTGAATATTTTTGAATTAGTGTTTTCATTTTTTCCGGATATATAACCAGGAGTGGAATTGCTGAATCTTATGGTAGTTCTATTTTTAGCTTTTTAAGGAACCTCCATACTGTTTTCCATGGTGACTGCACCAATTTACACGCCCACCAACAGTGTACAAGGGATCCCTTTCCCCACATCCTCTCCAGCATTTATCATTTGTAGACTTTTTAATGATAGCCATTCTGACAGTTGTGAGGCGATACCTCATTGTGGTTTTGATTTGCATTTCTCTAATAATTAGTGATGTTGAGCATCTTTTCATGTGCCAGTTGGCCATCTGTATGTCTTCTTTGGAGAAATGTCCATGTAGGTCTTCTGCCCATTTTTGACTAGGATTTTTGTAGCACAGCTTCATGCCTATCAAGAAGCTTCCATCCTGGAAAAGGCCCTGAGCAACCAGGCAAACAAAACGACTCAGCCAATCAACAATAGACAATCTTCACCATTAACCACCATGGAACTGGCACAGTGGGCACATGAACAGAGTGGCCATGGTGGCAGAGGTAGTGGCTACATTCAAGGAATGTGATGGCTGGTATATATGCCGCTTTGGGTTATTGAAGCAAACACTTCACACCTATGAATACGATGCTGGATGATAATGAAGGTGGCCATCTTTGAGTGGGAACACAAGGCAAGAAAGGGCCTTGCTTTCTTGCTAGCCTGTGTAAGCAGAGCCATAATTTGGGCCATAAAGTCTGGCACAGCTGATGTCTTTGACCCTGTGGGAAACTGGTGGTAGGGGTAAAGATGTGGTGTGGAATCTGTGGCAGGCCCCACAGGAGAATCACAACGTAGGCCGTAGGGTTTTGAAACAAGGCCATGCCATCAGACTATGGAGAAACAGCTCTCGGTGCATTGGGGGAACCTGAGCAAAATGAGCTTTTTGTCCATGTGGCCCCATATGAGCATGTGTCCTGAATCACTGAGTATCAGCTAGGTTCCTTTGGGCCTGGCAATCCATAAAATCAGATGGCTCTGGCAGCAATTCACAGAAAACTCAAAATAGAACATCCAATACCAAGCTCATACAAGAGGAGAAGACATGTGTACATTGTATGAGCAGGTATTTGAAGTCATCATATCACTCACCATGGTTTCACCAGTCACTTCACTCAGCTTCCATATATGCCCACATGGGGGTTTTGTTCAGTCAGCTAAATGAGGAATAAAATGCCTGACTTTGGTGTATGGATGGGTAGGCTTGGTATGTGGGTTCAAACCAAACATGGAAGATGACTGCATAA
>NC_041224.1:151057058-151066253 GCF_002837175.3 Physeter macrocephalus
ATACCTCATTGTGGTTTTGATTTGCATTTCTCTAATAATTAGTGATGTTGAGCATCTTTTCATGTGCCAGTTGGCCATCTGTATGTCTTCTTTGGAGAAATGTCCATGTAGGTCTTCTGCCCATTTTTGACTAGGATTTTTGTAGCACAGCTTCATGCCTATCAAGAAGCTTCCATCCTGGAAAAGGCCCTGAGCAACCAGGCAAACAAAACGACTCAGCCAATCAACAATAGACAATCTTCACCATTAACCACCATGGAACTGGCACAGTGGGCACATGAACAGAGTGGCCATGGTGGCAGAGGTAGTGGCTACACTGAGCTCAATAGCATGGACTCCCACTTGCCAAGAAAGTCAGTCCAGGTACTACCGTCTCTAAATGTCCAACTTGCCAACAACAAAGATCATTGCTGAAGTCCTGAGAAGTCACTATTTCTCAAGAAGACCTAGCAGCTAATTGGTGGGAAGTCAACTACCGTGGGCCCCTTCCAATCTGGAGGGACCAGCATTTGGTCCTCGCAAGAATAGATAGCAATTCTAGATGTGATAAGTAGTCTTTTGTGCCTGCAGAGCCACAGCCAGCACCAGTATTGGGGGCTTGCTTATGAAATGTGTGATATTTAACCATGGAATCCCATGTGGCTTAGGGTGTGAACAGAGACCTCAGCCTTCAGTGAATGAGGTAAAGGAATGGGCCCATCCCAATGGAATCCATTGTTTGCATCACATCAAATATTCACTGGCAACCACCCACACACTCCACTGCAATGACCTACTGAAGGCACAGCTGAAACATCAGCTCAGAAATAATATCCTGGAAGGATAGAGTGCCATCCTTCAGGGTACAGTGTGTATGTTCAATCTAAGACTGCTACATGGTACTGTATATCCATTATGAGGAATATATGGGATCAAGAAGCAAGGAGTAGAAGTTGGGTGGCGCTACTTACCATGACTCTTAATGATCCACTGGTGGTTTTTCTGCTTGGCCTCCCAGCAACTGTGTGTTCTCTAGGGCTGTAGGTAGGTCTTGGTCCACAAAGAATGCACCTTTGCCAGAGACACAGCATGAATGCCATGGAACTGCAAGGTACAGTGGCCATCAAGGCCCCTCAGTCATCATATGTCCAAGGACTAGCTTGTGAGAGCAGGAGTCACCATTATGGATAGAGTCATTGACCTGGAGTAGCAGGGGAGTTAAGGTTGCTATTCCTCAGTAGAGGCTTGGAGGATTACCTGTGGAACCCAGGTGATACGCTTGCCAGACTCCTGGAACTCCCTTGCTTGGGCAATGGTAACTGGAATGGACTTGTGCAACAATCTTGGCCTGAGAGGTCTCAGACTCCTCGAGGATAAAGATGCAAAATTTTTAAACAAACAATAAAGAGAGTCCCCTGTTTTCCCCATATGTTCTACTCTTCCCCATCTACTTTCTCCTTTCTTATACTCATACCTCTTGAGTATCTAAAACTACCACAAGGATTGCAGAAACAGTTCTCAGCAATGGTGTTCTGTTGGTTATCGGGACTCCTCCGAGGGGCAGGATAACAGGAAAGTGCCTCATGCACTCGTCTTGGTTAAAGGTGAAACTGCTGCTAAAGTTAAAATATAGGACAGTTCCTCCAATTCTTCCTCTTACAGAAACCCTGAGCCTGCTTCAGCTGTGAAGCCACCTGGTCTGCTGTTGTTCTCTGTTATGCCTCAACTCAGTGAAGGCTTTACCCTCTATTGGAGTCACAGAACTCTTTTTAAAAAAATAAGTTGGTGCCATTGCTTGGGAGAGGGTGGAAAAATTTCCAGCACTGCCTGGTGGGGTGAAAAACAGAACCGATCAAAGAACCCTAATTTTCTTTGGTGTGGAGGTAAGTCCTCCTTCTCTTCTCATTATTTTTTGTTTGTTTTTGGTTTGTTTATTTGTTTCTTCATAGTCGGAGTTGCGGGGCCATGAATCTCTTGAAGGTCAACCTTTTGTCAGACTGAGGTCAGTAATTTTCTTCTGCTTTCTGGAGAACTTTGGACAAGCAGAGAATTAGGCATTTTTCCTAAGGTAGGTCATTTCCCTCCTTCTACCTCAGACTTCTTTTACCAGGGCAAACTCCTCTTTTACTCAGATTTGCTCTAGAAATATGGTCTGCCAGAAAGATCCTTACTCTATTAATTTCTTCTCAAAGTTGCATGGTTTCATTGAGTATGATCTCAAACTGTAGTGGCCTTTTGGTTTCTTGGGCATGTCAGACTTGTGAGTGTGGCACCTTAGAAAAAAGGGCATTAGAATATCCATCACACCATGGGCAGTCTACCTCAGTTTGAGGTAGGAGATAGATGGGCCCCTGGGCTGCACAGCTGGTGTTTGTCAAGTGGAGTAAAAGTGAAGCTTTGTTCTCACCCAGACACTCCAAGGACAAAGCTAGTGGCAGAAGCTGAGGTCTGCTGAAGTAAAGAGATAAGATGACCACTCCTGAGGTCAAGGAAAACTTCCCTGTCTGCACATGCGCAGGAAGGCTCCTTGGGGTCAAAATGGAGGGGCGCCACCCCCTAATAATCTGTGAAGATAGCCCCACGGGCTTCTGCGGTGGGATACATCTTAGCAAAAAGTTGCACGTGCATGTTGGAGAGGGTCCTAGGGCAGGTCAGGTGTGAAAAAAGCAACAAGATGATTGACCAAAGGTAAAAAAAGACCCGGAAGAACCATCCTATATAAGTGATTTAAATCACCTCTTTACTGTGCTCATCATTAGATTAGAGAGGATGCCCATACCCTTTCTCTCCTTTCTCTGGGTGTGTATTTCTGTCTTGCTTCAGTATTAAATAAACAAACTGTTCCTCCGGGTGCTTTCCCACTTATTGAGCTGTGTCTCTAATAATAAACTTTGTACCTGTTTTTGCAGTTTTTGCATCCTTGAAACATTCTTGCTTTCAAATGGGGGCAAGAGCCATGGGGACTTTGCTTCTAGCCTCTAGCCCCTGGTGGTCTAGTGGTTAGGATTCCTGGCTTTTCACCCAGGCTACGCAAGTTCAATTCCTGGGCAGGGAACTAAGATCCCTCTTCAGGACAGCTCACTGCTGTCTCTCTGAGATCAAGTTGGTACAAAGAAGCCAAGAAAGGAAAGATTTTGAACAGATTCTAATATTCTGTGACCCCTAGTATACAACTTTCTTGTTGCTTTTTCCTGTCCCAGAGACCTTGTCTTTCTATGCCTACCTATGTTTGTGTGTCTCACAACCCCACTCCTTTCTCACCTTCCTCCTATCCTTACCCCTGTTTTCCTTTCTGCCCCCTTGAATCTCTTCTTCACCTTCTGGTGCTCCCGCTTACCTTTGTTCTGGAACTTCACCCTTTCTTGATATGCCATAGCCCTAGCAATAGGAAAAAAAAATCTTCTAAGGCTATCCCTGAGCGTGTCTGCCCTTATTTGACTGGGAATAATCCAACCACGTCAACTTGGCTGCAATGATTCAGTCTCACATATCTGGCACCAATTAGAAACTGCTTTTAAGGAATACCCATGTTGGACCTTAACACGAGACAGCCACCTTTTAAAAGTATGGCCTATACCTGAAATATCAAATGGTGTTTAGGAACATAAAATAGACTGGAGATCACAGTCATCTCAGGGTAAAACACTTAGGTCAAGATTTTGGAGATAGCCTGGTAACCAAAGAGAAAACATACACAATTGACTGTATGGTACTACAAATTAAATACCTTGAGGGAAACAAAAGGTCCTTCACCAGTGCAAAAAGACCAATAAGGATATGAGTAGATATCAGAAAAATAGAAATAGAGAAAAAAAGCTACAGGGGCCACAGTTTTCACCTTTGGGCAAATGGACTGCTAATTGGAAACAAAATCACCCTGCCCACACACCCTGACCCACAGGAAGAAAGATACTTTGTTTTCATCAGGTGCCTTTGGATCAACAGAAGTAACCATGTTCGTAAATGGTCATCCAACTTCGATTTTAATAGATATTGGTGCAAAGAGCGAATGCAGTAACATATGTTTGACAAGGGTATAGTAAACTGGGTCTCAGACCTGTCAAGGATGAAGATCCAGATTACTCTACTGGATAAGCTCTGTGGACAAGAAATGCTGCCTAGGAGAACTCTATAAAAGTTGGACAAATTAAAATGTCACAGGGTGGCAATCCCATTGATTCTCTACTGCTGCATCCTTCCCTTAGGTAGCTACCCTCATCTGGACTCCATATTTAGAAAGGGATTTGATCCAAGGTCTGAGACATTTTAATAGCATGAATATAACACATCTCACTTATGAGACCTGCTTCTAATACTCTCTGATGAAGCGATTGCTTCCTGTTTCCTTTTATGTAAGTCCTGTACATATTATACATCAGGCACGCAGTTCCATCCTGTACTTTATAGACAGGCTGTGCTTAGGCAATTCCTAGGATTTTAAATGTGAGATGGTATGACATTAATAACTAGGGCCCATAAGAAGTGATAAATCAGTGATCAATGGCTCCTTGTGTGATGGTTTTACAATAAAAGATATCAAATGCCAAAGTCCTTGTACTTGGAATACTTCTGTTTTAGCACTACCCAAAATAATAATGAGAATAATGAGAATGAAAGAGTCAGCATTTATTAAGCGCCTAACATATTCCAGGCCCTTCTTAGGGCCTTTCTTTGGACCATCACAAAACCCCAGAAAAGTATATTTCATCTCACAGCGTAACATGTCAGATATAACCTTGATCCTCTGAAAGCCTATGACTTTGGGAAAGATCACATATTTAGCAGGTTGTTGAACTACTGTTGATATTCATGCACTTATGATCCCAAATTTTTGATCTTCCTACTGTATCTGTCAAGGTGTCTTTTATGCTATCTTTTATGTTAGGCTTATTTAACACTAGCAAAAACATGAACCAATAACACAAATCTAGTACATAATCAACTAAGGGAAAGTCTAATAAACTATTAAACAAGTGCATACCGGTTCAAACAAGGAGTGCTACAGGCATATCTGTGAAACTTTAGTATGCACAACATAAATAAGTATGGGTCCTCTTGTTGGTGAATCTAACAGTTCCCACTATCATCTACAGGAGTAGTAAGACTATGACCAGATATAAAATATTAAATGCATTTAACCACACAGACCCTTTTTAAATTGCCAAGTCATTTTATTTCAAGATAACAACTTGGGAAGAGTTATAGAATTACGTAATTAATCCTGTAAGAGTGATTATCGATCATTTCTTCCAGTAAGTGCCAAAGTAATTTCCTCCATTTTGTGTGTTGCAGTTTGTATTTACTTGGGTTCAAGGGATTATTTTTTCCAACAGTTTATTTTTCATTTTCCATAATATCTTCTACATAGTAAAAGGCACCTATAACCGCTGAAAGCAAAAGAAGGAAAAGACGAAGAAGCAGTAGAGCTGTTCCTCTGTTTATATTCATTAGTAGCCTGGCTCGAATACCTATTTCTCTGTCAGGTGGGGGGCCACTATCTACACTGCCACCTGGTCCTCTCTCGCTACAATTTGGTGGTTTCCAACCTTGCTGACAGTGACAATGTCTTTGGTTGTTGCACACCCCTCTGTAATTGCACATCTTGACATCACAGTCAAAACCCATGTCTTGAAAAAAAGTACAATTTTGGTCCTTACAGTATGATCCTGGGCCACATGAGGCACCATCCACTACAAGCCCCATTTCTGGTGAGTCTGTCCCAAAGTGGGCATCGTACCCAAAGCAGCTTTCTGGTTTAATATCTTGTACTACCATATGATGAAACGTAGTGTGCTCCCCACCACCAGGAAGTTCCTCCACATTAGCACAGTGCAGCATTCCACACAGCACATCATCTTGTTCACATTTTACAGGGTTTCCTCCTCCTCGAAGCAACCTCACACCACAGTTCCCAAATCGGTCACCTATGATATTCAATGTTTTATAGCATGCTGGTGCGGCATCTTTTACTTTATAGCCAAAGAGGGCTTGACACTGCATATCACGGTCGCTACAGTTTCCCTTCACACAAACAGCTAATGGCGAACATGGGGTTCCATCCTGGATATAAGTGTCAGCTGGACAAACATGTGTTGTCCCGTTACAGTATTCTGGTAGATCACAAATACCAAGAGTATCTCTGCAAAGAGCTCCAGGTTGAGCATATTTACACTTAACGCAGCAACTTCCTTCATCGCAATCACTGCCAGTGGTGAGGACACAATGGTTCTGACAACACGGATCCCTAGCACAGTCTTTTAGGGTGCCACAGTCACATTCTTCCCTCTGATTTATGATCTTGTCACCACAGCGAGGAGCTACATAAGGAAAATTACGGTACGGTACATTTGGTATACTCAAACAAGGATCCCACATAGAAACCCGTTGATGCAGTTTGCTATATGTACAATTGCTCATCATATCTAGAAGACCAGGCTCAGGAGCCATGATGCAGTGTTCTCTTCGAAAACAGTGACAACCTGGACCATCGTGTAGACAGCCCATAACATGACCTATTGCATGTGCTGCGACAGTTGAAGCTAAAAATATGTGATAATTTGAAACAAATACAAATGATGCTCCCCAATTGGGGTTGCATATTCCTCCATGGCTGCTATAATATGTGGACCCAGCGATCTTATGTCCTGTGAAAAGCATTGACGTATCATGAGGAATTTGAGAATACCATCCCCACAATTTCCATAAACCAAATTGAGATACTGCAGCTGCAGCACTATGCCATGTATTTAAATCCATCTTATCCATGCCATCCCATATGCACATAAGACGAATCAAAACCTGAAGGTGACCCTGGTAGAAAATGCTATGCAATATGTTGTTTATAATCACTACATTCTCTATTATACGTGTATGATTAGGGTTCTGAATAACTAATGAGTTAGAAACTGTGTAGTGAACTTTTAAGTATTTCCTATGCGGCCACCACAAATACACAGGAGCTGCTCTAGGCATCTCAGCAATCATCGCCTCCTCATATGCTTGATTTGTATCTTTCCTTTCAATCTTACATTTTGCATCCTCTGCTGGTGTTTTTTGTGACACAAGCTGAGAAATCACATGCTCGAATTTGGAAGAAGCCTCCAGTGGTTTGATTTCGTAAGTGAAGTCATCCACCTGCAGCATGCCACGCAGACCCCCATAGCAGGTGTCCAGTGTGCCCATGGACCCAGGAACCCCTTCCAGGTAGCTAAAGTAGTAACAGTCTCGGGGGATAAAAGGGTAGTCCTCCTGCATGGTGCCTTGGTCGTTATCGGTGATAACAGGAAAATGCCTGGGCAGCAAGCTCTTCTTGACTCTCATGTGAAGCACGTGTCTTTGGCCACTGAAGCGAACCTTGTAGGAGAGCTGGCCTTGTGTTGCGGCTCCACGCACTCTGTGGGACACCTTCCTGGGGATCACAATTTCAGAGGAAGTGAAGCGCCATCCTGGGGGGTCATGGGAGCAGCAGGTCGGAAACAGGAGTAGCCAGAGCAGAGGCAGCCAGAGATCACCTGCCAGGTGGGCCTGGGCCCAGGCAGGCCCCATGAGTGAGGAAGCCTGTGACCAAAGAAATGCACTCCAGCGGGAGGCAGGCAAGACTATCCCTGGAACAGCAACTCGTAAACAGCAGTCTAGTCCTGAGGAGAGCAGAGAGGCTGGAGGCTGGGCGTCCCCAGAGAGGTGGAGGAGGGAGGGGGAAGCCCTTACATAACAATGGTGTATTCATGAGGGGGAGGGGCTATGCTAAGTGATCCTGGGCATCCTGGCACAGGGCTCTTAGAGAGGAGGAAACATGGGAGAAATTAGGAAAAACGGAGTGTATATCTTGGGCTGAGTGGTCCCACGGTCTCTTGGAGAAGTCACAGGGGACAATGTTGGAAGATGGCGGAAGAGTAAGACGCGGGGATCACCTTCCTCCTCACAGATACGTCAGAAATACACCTACATGTGGAACTGCTCCTATAGAACACCCACCGAACGCTGGCAGAAGACCTCGGACCTCCCAAAAGGCAAGAAACACCCCCACGTACCTGGGTAGGGCAAAAGAAAAAAGAATAAACAGAGACAAAAGAATAGGGACGGGACCTGCACCAGTGGGAGGGAGCTGTGAAGGAGGAAAGGTTTCCACACACTAGAAGCCCCTTCGCGGGCGGAGACTGCGCGTGGCGGAGCGGGGAAGCTTCGGAGCCTCGGAGGAGAGCGCAGTAACAGGGTGCGGAGGGCAAAGCGGAGAGATTCCCGCACAGAGGATCGGTGCCGACCAGCACTCACCAGCCCGAGAGGCTTGTCCGCTCACCCGCCGGGGCGGGCGGGGGCTGGGAGCTGAGGCTCGGGCTTCGGTCGGAAGCCGGGAGAGGACTGGGGTTGGCGGCGTGAACACAGCCTGAAGTGGGCTAGTGCACCATGGCTAGCCGGGAGGGAGTCTGGGAGAAGTCTGGAGCTGCTGAAGAGGCAAGAGACCTTTTCTTCCCTCTTTGTTTCCTGGTGCGCGAGGAGAGGGGTTTAAGCGCGCCGCGTAAAGGAGCTCCAGAGACGGGCTCTAGCCGCAGCTGTCGGCGCGGACACAAGAGACGGGTGTGGGACGCTAGGGCTGCTGCTGCCGCCTCCAAGAAGCCTGTGTGCGAGCACAGGTCACTCTCCACACCGCCCCTCCCGGGAGCCTGTGCAGCCCGCCACCGCCAGGGTCCCGTGATCCAGGGACAACTTACCCGGAAGAACGCACAGCGCTCCTCAGGCTGGTGCAGCATCATGTCGGCCTCTGCCACCGCAGGCTCGCCCCGCATCCGTGCCCCTCCCTCCCCCCGGCCCGAATGAGGCAGAGCCCCCAAATCAGCTGATCCTTTAACCCCGTCCTGTCAGAGCGAAGAGCAGACGCCCTCGGACGACCTACGCGCAGAGGCGGGGCCAAGTCCAAAGCTGAACCGCAGGAGCTGTGCGAACAAAGAGGAGAGGGGGAGGTCTCTCCCAGCAGCCTCAGAAGCAGCGGATTAAAGCTCCACAATCAACTTGAAGTGCCCTGCATCTGTGGAAAACCTGAATAGACAGCGAAATATCCCAAGTTGAGGAGGTGGACATTGGGAGCAAGATATATTACTATTTCCCCCTTTTTTTCGTTTTGTGAGTGTGTATGTGTGTGCTGCTGTGTGAGATTTTGTCTGTATAGCTTTGTTTCCACCATTTGTCCTAGGGTTAGTCCAACCCATTTTTTTGTTTTTT
>NC_041224.1:151066833-151068544 GCF_002837175.3 Physeter macrocephalus
TGGGGGGTCATGGGAGCAGCAGGTCGGAAACAGGAGTAGCCAGAGCAGAGGCAGCCAGAGATCACCTGCCAGGTGGGCCTGGGCCCAGGCAGGCCCCACGTGTGAGGAAGCCTGTGACCAAAGAAATGCACTCCAGCGGGAGTATCCCTGGAACAGCAACTCCTAAACAGCAGTCTAGTCCTGAGGAGAGCAGAGAGAGGCTGGAGGCTGGGCATCCCCAGAGAGGTAGAGGAGGGACGGGGAAGCTCTTACATAACAATGGTGTATTCATGAGGGTGAGGGGCTGTGCTAAATGATCTTGGAGATCCTGGCACAGGGCTCTTAGAGAGGAGGAAACATGGGAGAAATTAGGAAAAACGGAGTGTATATCTTGGGCTGAGTGGTCCCACGGTCTCTTGGAGAAGTCACAGGGGACAATGTTGGAAGATGGCGGAAGAGTAAGACGCGGGGATCACCTTCCTCCTCACAGATACGTCAGAAATACACCTACATGTGGAACTGCTCCTATAGAACACCCACCGAACGCTGGCAGAAGACCTCGGACCTCCCAAAAGGCAAGAAACACCCCCACGTACCTGGGTAGGGCAAAAGAAAAAAGAATAAACAGAGACAAAAGAATAGGGACGGGACCTGCACCAGTGGGAGGGAGCTGTGAAGGAGGAAAGGTTTCCACACACTAGAAGCCCCTTCGCGGGCGGAGACTGCGCGTGGCGGAGCGGGGAAGCTTCGGAGCCTCGGAGGAGAGCGCAGTAACAGGGTGCGGAGGGCAAAGCGGAGAGATTCCCGCAGAGGATCGGTGCCGACCAGCACTCACCAGCCCGAGAGGCTTGTCCGCTCACCCGCCGGGGCGGGCGGGGGCTGGGAGCTGAGGCTCGGGCTTCGGTCGGAAGCCGGGAGAGGACTGGGGTTGGCGGCGTGAACACAGCCTGAAGTGGGCTAGTGCACCATGGCTAGCCGGGAGGGAGTCTGGGAGAAGTCTGGAGCTGCTGAAGAGGCAAGAGACCTTTTCTTCCCTCTTTGTTTCCTGGTGCGCGAGGAGAGGGGTTTAAGCGCGCCGCGTAAAGGAGCTCCAGAGACGGGCTCTAGCCGCAGCTGTCGGCGCGGACACAAGAGACGGGTGTGGGACGCTAGGGCTGCTGCTGCCGCCTCCAAGAAGCCTGTGTGCGAGCACAGGTCACTCTCCACACCGCCCCTCCCGGGAGCCTGTGCAGCCCGCCACCGCCAGGGTCCCGTGATCCAGGGACAACTTACCCGGAAGAACGCACAGCGCTCCTCAGGCTGGTGCAGCATCATGTCGGCCTCTGCCACCGCAGGCTCGCCCCGCATCCGTGCCCCTCCCTCCCCCCGGCCTGAATGAGGCAGAGCCCCCAAATCAGCTGATCCTTTAACCCCGTCCTGTCAGTGTGTGAGATTTTGTCTGTATAGCCTTGCTTTCACCATTTGTCCTAGGGTTCTGACCAACCCGGTTTTTTTTTGTTTTTTTAATAAAATTTTTCTTCCTAATATTTTTTTTATTTTAATAACTATATTTTATCCTACTTTATTTTGTCTTCTTCCTTTCTTTCTTCCTTCCTTTCTTCCCTCCTTCCTTCCTTTCTTCCTTCCTTCCTTCCTCCCTTCCTTTCTCCCTCCTTTCCTCCCTTCCTTCCTCCCTTCCTTCCTTCCTTTCTTCCTCCCTTCCTTCCTCTCTTCCTTCCTCCCTTTCTTCCTC
>NC_041224.1:151068723-151103854 GCF_002837175.3 Physeter macrocephalus
TGAGCAACACAATAAATGAAATTAAAAATACTCTAGATGGGATCAATAGCAGAGTAACTGAGGCAGAAGGACGGATAAGTGGCCTGGAAGATAAAATAGTGGAAATAACTACTGCAGTGCAGAATAAAGAAAAAAGAATGAAAAGAACTGAGGACAGTCTCAGAGACCTCTGGGACAACATTAAACGCACCAACATTCGAATTATAGGGGTCCCAGAAGAAGAAGACAAAAAGAAAGGGACTGAGAAAATATTTGAAGAGATTATAGCTGAAAACTTCCCTAATACAGGAAAGGAAATAGTCAATTAAGTCCAGGAAGCACAGAGAGTCCCATAGAGGATAAATCCAAGGAGAGACACGCCAAGACACATAATAATCAAACTGTCAAAAATTAAATGCAAAGAAAACATATTAAAAGCAGCAAGGGAAAAACAACAAATAACACAGAAGGGAATCCCCATAAGGTTAACAGCTGATCCTTCAGCAGAATCTCTGTAAGCCTAAAGGGAGTAGCAGGACATATTTAAAGTGATGAAAGGTAAAAACCTACAACCAAATGGTAATAGGAACATACATATTGATAATTACCTTAAATGTAAATGGATTAAATGCTCCCACCAAAAGACACAGACTGGCTGAATGGATACAAAAACGAGACCCATATATATGCTGTCTACAAGAGACCCACTTCAGACCTAGGGACACATACAGACTGAAAGTGAGGGGATGGAAAAAGATATTCCATGCAAATGGAAATCAGAAGAAAGCTGGAGTAGCAATTCTCATATCAGACAAAATAGACTTTAAAGTAAAAACTATTACAAGAGACAAAGAAGGACACTATATAATGATCAAGGGTTCGATCCATGAAGAAGATATAACAATTGTAAATATTTATGCACCCAACATAGGAGCACCTCAATACATAAGGCAAATACTAACAGCCATAAAAGGGGAAATCGACAGTAACACAATCATAGTAGGGGACTTTAACACCCCACTTTCACCAATGGACAGATCATCCAAAATGAAAATAAATAAGGAAACACAAGCTTTAAATGATACATTACACAAGATGGACTTAATTGATATTTATAGGACATTCCATCCAAAAACAACAGAATACACATTTTTCTCAAGTGCTCATGGAACATTCTCCAGGATAGATCATATATTGGGTCACAAATCTAGCCTTGGCAAATTTAAGAAAATTGAAATCATATCAAGTATCTTTTCTGACCACAACGCTATGAGACTAGATATCAATTACAGGAAAAGATCTGTAAAAAATACAAACACATGGAGGCTAAACAATACACTACTTAATAACGAAGTGATCACTGAAGAAATCAAAGAGGAAATCAAAAAATACTTAGAAACAAATGACAATGGAGACACGACGACCCAAAACCTATGGGATGCAGCAAAAGCAGTTCTAAGAGGGAAGTTTATAGCAATACAATCCTACCTTAAGAAACAGGAAACATCTCGTATAAACAACCTAACTTTGCACCTAAAGCAACTAGAGAAAGAAGAACAAAAAACCCCCAAATTTAGCAGAAGGAAAGAAATCATAAAGATCAGATCAGAAATAAATGAAAAAGAAATGAAGGAAACAATAGCAAAGATCAATAAAACTAAAAGCTGGTTCTTTGAGAAGATAAATAAAATTGATAAACCATTAGCCAGACTCATCAAGAAAAAAAGGGAGAAGACTCAAATCAATAGAATTAGAAATGAAAAAGGAGACGTAACAACTGACACTGCAGAAATACAAAGGATCATGAGAAATTACTACAAGCAATTACATGTCAATAAAATGGACAACCTGGAAGAAATGGACAAATTCTTAGAAATGCACAATCTGCCAAGACTGAACCAGGAAGAAATAGAAAATATGAACAGACCAATCACAAGCACTGAAATTGAAACTGTGATTAAAAATCCTGCAACGAACAAAATCCCAGGACCAGATGGCTTCACAGGCGAATTCTATCAAACATTTAGAGAAGAGCTAACACCTATCCTTCTGAAACTCTTCCAAAAAATTGCAGAGGAAGGACTACTCCCAAACTCATTCTATGAGGCCACCATCACCCTGATACCAAAAGCAGACAAAGATACCACAAAAAAGAAAATTACAGACCAACATCACTGATGAGCATAGAAACAAAAATCCTCAACAAAATACTAGCAAAAAATCCGACAATACACTAAAAGGATCATACACCATGGTCAAGTGAGATTTATCCCAGAGATGCAAGGATTTTTCAATATCTGCAAATCAATCATTGTGATACACCACATTAGCAAACTGAAGAACAAAACCCATATGATCATCTCAATATACACAGAAAAAGCTTTTGACAAAATTCAACACCCATTATGATAAAAACCCTCCAGAAAGTGGGAATAGAGGGAACCTAACTCAACATAATACAGGCCATATGACAAATCTATAGCCAACATCATACTCAATGGTGAAAAGATGAAAGCATTTCTTCTAAGATCAGAAACAAGACAAAGATGTCCACTCTCACCACATTTATTCAAGATAGTTTTCGAAGACCTAGCCAAAGCAATCCAAGAAGAAAAAGAAATAACAGGAATCCAAATTAGAAGGAAGAAGTAAAACCATCATTGTTTGCAGATGACATGATACTATATGGAACATCTTAAAGATGTTACCAGAAAACTACGAGAGCTCATCAATGAATTCGGTAAAGTTTTAGGATACAAAATTAATACAAACAAGCCTCTTGCATTTCTAAACACTAAGAATGAAAGAGCAGAAAGAGAAATTAAGGAAACAATCTGATTTTACCATCTCATCCAAAAGAATAAAATACCTGGGAATAAATCTACCTAAGGAGGCAAAAAACTGATGAAAGAAATTGAAGGTGACACAAACAGATGGAAAAATATACCATGTTCTTGGATTGGAAGAATGAATATTGTCAAAATGACTATACTACCCAAGGCAATCTACAGATTCAATGCAATTCCTATTAGATCACCAAAGGCATTTTATACAAAACTAGACCAAAAAATTATAAAATTTGTAGGGAAACACAAAGACAACAAATAGCCAAAGCAATCCTGAGAAAGAAAAAAGGAGCTGGAGGAATCAGGCTCCCTGTCTTCAAACTAAACTACAAAGCTACATTAATCAAAACAACATTGGACTTCCCTGGTGGCACAGTGGTTAGGAATCCACCTGCCAATGCAGGGGACATGGGTTCAAGCCCTGGTCTGGGAAGATCCTACATGCTGTAGAGCAACTAAGCCTATGGGCCACAACTACTGAGCCTGTGCTCTAGAGCCCATGAGCCACAACTATTGAGCCTGCATGTCACAACTACTGAAGCCCACGCACCTAGAGCCTGTGCTCCACAACAAGAGAAGCCACTGCAATGAGAAGCCTGTGCAGCTCAACAAAGAGTAGCCCCCACTCGCCACAACTAGAGAAAGCTCACACACAGCAACAAAGACCCAATGCAGCAAAAAATAAATAAATAATTAATTAAATTTATTTTTTTTTAAAGTTCTATTAAAAAAAAAACAGCATGGTACTGGTATAAAAACAGAAATATAGATCAATGGAACAGGATAGAAAGCCCAGAGATAAGGTTCAAGCCCTGGTCTGGGAAGATCCTACATGCTGTAGAGCAACTAAGCCTATGGGCCACAACTACTGAGCCTGTGCTCTAGAGCCCATGAGCCACAACTATTGAGCCTGCATGTCACAACTACTGAAGCCCACGCACCTAGAGCCTGTGCTCCACAACAAGAGAAGCCACTGCAATGAGAAGCCTGTGCAGCTCAACAAAGAGTAGCCCCCACTCGCCACAACTAGAGAAAGCTCACACACAGCAACAAAGACCCAATGCAGCCAAAAATAAATAAATAATTAATTAAATTTATTTTTTTTAAAGTTCTATTAAAAAAAAACCAGCATGGTACTGGTATAAAAACAGAAATATAGATCAATGGAACAGGATAGAAAGCCCAGAGATAAATCCACACACCTATAGTCACCTAAACTATGACAAAGGAGGCAAGAATATACAATGGAGAAAAGACAGTCTCTTCAATAAATGGTGCTGGGAAAACTGGACTAAATATAAACAAATGAAATTAGAACACACCTTGACACCATACACAAAAATAAATGCAAAATGGATGAAAAAACTAAATGTAAGGCTAGATACTATAAAACTCTTAGGGGAAAACATACGCAGAACACTCTTTGATATAAATCGCAGCAATATCTTTTTCAATCCACCTCTAGAGTAGTGAAAATAAAAACACACATAAAAAATGAGACCTAATTAACCTTAAAAGTTTTTGCACAGCAAAGGAAACCATAAACAAAATGAAACGGTAACTCTCAGAATGGGAGAAAATATTTGCAAATGAAGCAACCAACAAGGGATTAATCTCCAAAATATACAAACAGCTAATGCTGCTCAATATCAAAAAAAACCCAAACAAACAAATCAAAAAATGGGTGGAAGATCTAAATAGATATTTCACCAAAGAAGACATACAGATAGTTTTTAAAAGCACATGGAAAGATGCTCAACATCACTAATTATTAGAGAAATGCAAATCAAAAGTACAATGAGGTATCACCTCACACCAGTCAGAATGGTCATCATCAAAAAAGACTGCAAACAATAAATGCTGGAGAGGGTGTGGAGAAAAAGGAACCCTCCTACACTATTAGTGGGAATGTAAATTGGTACAGAGGCTATGGTGAACAGTACTGAGGTTCCTTAAAAAACCAAAAATAGAACTATCATATGATCCAGCATTCCCACTCCTGGGCACATATTCAGAGAAAACCATAATTCGAAATGGTACGTGCACCCAAATGTTCATTGCAGCACTATTTACAATAGCCAAGACATGGAAGCAACCTAAATGTCCATCAACAGAGGAATGTAAAAAGAAGATGTGGTACATATTTACAATGGAATATTACTCAGCCATAAAAATGAATGAAATAATGCCATTTGCAGCAACATGGATGGACCTAGAGACTGTCATACTGAGTGAAGTAAGTAGAGAAAGAAAAATATCATATGATATCATTTATATGTGGAATCTAAAAAAAGGGGTACAAATGAACTTATCTACAAAACAGAAATAGAGTTACAGATGTAGAAAATAAACTTATGGTTACCAGGGAGTAAGGGGGGAGGGATAAATTGGAAAGTTGGGATTGAAATATACACACTACTATATATAAAATATGTGACAAATGGGACCTACTGTATAGCACAGGGAACTCTACTCAGTACTCTTTAATGGACTATATGGGAAAAGAATCTAAAATATAGTGGATATATGTATATATATAACCGATTCACTTTTCTGTACACCTGAAACTAACACAACATTGTAAATCAACTATACTCCAATAAAAATTTTTGAACAAAGAATATATATAGGTGAAAAGACAGTCTGTTCAATAAGTGGTGCTGGGAAAACTAGAGCAACTACATGTAAAAGAATGAAACTAGAACATTCTCTAACACCATACACAAAAATAAAGTCAAAACGGATTAAAGACCTAAAGGTAAGGCTGGATATTACAAAACTGTTGGAGGAAAACATAAGCAGAATACTCTTTGACATAAATCGCAGCAATATCTTTTTGAATCCATCTCCTAGAGTAATGAAAATAAAACCAAAAATGAACAAATGGCACCTAACTAAACTTCAAATCTTTTGCAGAGCAAAGGAAAACATACACAAAATAAAAAGACAATCCTCAGAATGGAAGAAAATATTTGCAAACATAGCAACCAACAAGGTTAATCTCCAAAATATACAAACAGCTCATGCAACTCAATATCAAAAAAAACTAACAACCCAATCAAAAATGGGTGGAAGACCTAAATAGACATTTCTCCAAAGAAAACATATAGATGACCAACAGCCACATGAACAGATGCTCAGCATTACTAATTGTTAGAGAAATGCAAATCAAAACTACAGGGAGGTATCACTTCACACCAGTCAGAATGGCCATCATCAAAAAAAACTACAAACAATAAATTTTGGAGAGGGTGTGGAGAAAAGGGAACCCTCCTACACTGCTGGTGGCAATGTAAATTGGTAAAACCATTATGGAGAACACTATGGAGGTTCCTTTAAAAACTAAAAATAAAACTACCATATGATACAGCAATCCCACTCCTGGGCATATATCTGGAGAAAACCATATTTCGAAAACATACATGCACCCCAATGTTCATTGCAGCACTATTTATAATAGCCAAGACATGGAAGCGACCTAAATGTCCACCAACAGAGGAATGGATAAAGAAGACGTTGCACATATATACAATGGAATATTAGCCATAAAAGTGAATGAAATAATGCCATTTGCAGCAACATGGATGGACTTAGACTTTATCATACTAAGTGAAGTAAGGCAGGCAGAGAAAGACAAATATCATCTGATATCACTTATATGTGGAATCTAAAAAAATGGATACAAATGAACTTATTTACAAAACAGAAACAGACTCACAGACTTTGAAAACAAATTTATGATTACCAAAGAGGAAACCAGGAGGATGATAAATTAGGAGTTTGGGATTAACATATTAATACACACTATTATACATAAAATACATAATACATACACACTATTATATATACAATACATAATCAACAGGGACCTACTGTATAGCATAGGGAACTCTACTCAATATTCTGTAATGACCTATATGGGAAAAGAATTGATATATGTATATGTATAAATGAATCACTTTGCTGTACACCTGTAACTAACACAACAATGTAAATCAACTATACTCTATTATAAAATGATATCACCTCATACTAGTCAGAATGGGTATCATCAAAAAGAAGACAACTAACTAATGTTGGAGAGCATGTGGAAAAAAGGGAACACTCATACACTGTTGGTAGGAATGTATGTTGGTGCAACCACTGTGAAAACAGAATGAAGTTTCTCAAAAAACTAAAAATAGAATAACCATATGACCCAGAAATTCCACTCCTTAGTGTATATCCAAAAAAAACCCCACAAACACTAATTCAAAAAGATACATGCACCCCATTGTTCATAGCAGCATTATTTACAATTGCCAAGACATGGAAACAACCTACGTGTCCATCAACAGATGAATGGATAAAGAAGATGTGGTATATACATACAATGTAATATTACTCAGCCATAAAAAAAGAATGAAATTTTGCCATTTGCAGTAACATGCATGGACTTCAAGGGCTTTATGCTAAGTGAAATAAGTCAGACAGAGAAAGATGTATACTGTATGATATCATTTATATACGGAATCTAAAAACACAACAAACTAGTTAATATTACATATGAGAAGCAGATTCACAGATACAGAGAACAAACTAGTGATTACCAGTGTAGGATGGATAGAAGGAAAATATAGGGATGGGGATGTGTGAGGTACAAACTATTCAGTGCAAGATAGGTTCAAGGATGTACTGTACAACCCAGGGAATATAGCCAATATTTTGTAATAACTTTAAATGAAAAGTAACCTTTTAAAATTGTATAATAATAAAAAATATTAATTGAATGTTCCTTGATTCAAACTATTTTCTCAAATAAACTCTTAAAATTAAAAAATAGATAATTCAATATCTGAAATAAATGAAAAGCAGATTAAGTGAAAAATAAGAATACATAAGTGATCTGGAAGATAGAATAATGGTACTCGCCCAATCAGAACAGCAAACAGAAAGACAAATGGAAAAATAAAAGCAATGTATGACATCTTTGAGATAACGTTAAGTGTGCCAACATTCACATTATAAGGGTTCCAGAAGAAGAAGAAGAGAGAGAAGGGAATCAAAAATGTATTTCACTAATAAAAGCTGAAATCTTCCCAAACCTAAAGAATAAAACAGATATCCAGCACAAACAAGATGAACCCAAACAGACCCACACCAAGGCATATCATAATTAAAATGGCAAAAGGAAAAGAGATGATTCCAAAGGCAGCAAGAGAAAAACAAAGAGTCAGTTACAAGGGAACCCACAGGAGGCTATCAGATAATTACTCTACAGAAACTTTGTGGGCAGAAGGTAGTGGCATGATATATTCAAACTACTGAAAGAGAAAAACCTGCAAACTAGTATACTCTATCCAGCAAGATTATTGTTTAGAATAGAAGGAGAGATAAAGAACTTTTCAGACAGGCAAAAACTTAATAAATTCATCAATAGTAAACTTACCCTAAAATGAATGCTGAAGGGTCTTCTCTAAATGGAAATAGCAGAAAGAGTCTACAGGAAAGGGGAAATCCCTCTAGGAAAGGCAGATATATAGCAAGGCTTAAAGATTGCTTAAATAAGCTAGTACATAGATTAAAAGAAAAAAATTATAAAAGCAACTATAACTATAATAAAATAGTTAAGGGTTAAGCATGAAGATGTAAAATATGATTTGGAAAACCCAAAATGTGAGGAAAGGGAGTAAAAAATGTAAGTCTTTTATAATGCTTTTGAACTTGAATGACTATCACTTTAAAAGAAGTAGATACAATTATGGGTCAACACATATGAACCACATGGAACCACAAAACAGAAACCTACAATAGATACGCAATATAAAGAAGAAAGGAACCCAAGCATACTATTAAAGAAAATGATAAAACCACAATAGTGGAAATGAAGAGAAGAAGAAACAAACAGAAGAACTACAAAAACAACTGGAAACAAGTAATAAGATGGCAATTAGTACATATCTATCAATAGTTACTTTAAATATCAATGGACTAAATGCTTCTATCAAAAGACATAGGGTGGTTGATTGGATAAAAAATAGAAAAGAAGACCCTTCAATATGCTGCCTACAAGAGATATGCACCAGGACTAAAGACACACACAAATCTAAAGTGAGGGGATGGAAAACATATTTCATGCAAACAGTTATGACAAGAAAGTGAGGATAGAAATAATTATATCAGATGAAATAGACTATAAAACTAGGCTATAAAAAAGACAAAGAAGGGCATTATATTATGATAAAAGGATCAATACAAGGGATATTATACCCATTAACATATATGCACTCAATACAGGAGTACCTAAATACATAAAACAAATACTAACAGATGTAAACGGAGAAAATGACAATAATACAATAATAGTAGAGGAGTTAAACAATCCACTTACATCAAGGGACAGATCATCCAGATAGAATATCAATATGTAAACAGTGGTCTTAAATGACACAATAGATCATCTGGACTTGACAGATATCAACAAGACATTATATTGAAAACCAGCAGAATACACATTCTTTTCAAGTGCACATAGAACATTCTTCAGGACAGATCACATACCAGGCCATAAAACAAGTCTCAACAAATTTCAGAGGATAGAAATTATATCAAGCACTTTTTCCAACCACAATGGTATGAAACTAAAAATCAATTACAGAAAGAAAAATGGGAAAAACACAAACACATAAAAACTAAAAAACATGCTGCTAAAATTACAATGTGTCAATGAATAAATGAAATAGATTCAGAAAACACCTCAAGACAAATGAAAATAAAACCACAACTTTCAAAAACCTATGGAATGTAGCAAAAGCATTTTGAAAAGGCAAGTTTATAGTGATACCAGGTTACCACAAGAAACAAGAAAAATCTCAAATAAGCAACCTAATCTACCATCTAAAGGAATTAGAAAAGAAGAAAAAACGAAGGCCAAAGTCAGCACAAGGAAGGAAATAATAAAGATCAGAGAGGAAATAAATGAAATAGAGACTAAAACACACAAACAAAACAATGGAAAAGATCAATAAAACCAAGAACTGGCTTTTTGAAAAGAAAAGGAAATTGATAAGCCTTTTGCCAGGCTCATTAAGAAAAAAAAAAGAGAGACCCAAATAAACAAAATAAGAAAAGAAAGAAGAAATATAACAACCAATACCACAGAGATACAAAAAAACATAACTGAGTACTATGAACAGTTATATGCCAACAAATTGAACCACCTAGAAGATATGGACAAATTTCTAGAAACATACAACTTGCCAAGACTGAATCAAGAAGAAACAGATAATTTGAACAGACAAATACTTAGAAGTGAAGCTGATTTTGTAATTAAATATGTCTAGCAAACAAAAGTCCAGGACCATATCCACACAGAGGAATTCTAGCAAACAAATAAAGAGGAACTAATAGCTATCTTTCTCAAACTATTCCCAAAAGTTGAAGAAGAGGAAAGACTCCCAAATTCAATCTACAAGACTGCCATTACCCTGATACCAAAAACAAAAACACTACAAAAAATAAAAATTGCATGCTAATTTCATTGATGTATACAGATGCAAAAATCCTCAACAAAATATTAGTAGGCTCATTAAGAAAAAAAAAAGAGAGACCCAAATAAACAAAATAAGAAAAGAAAGAAGAAATATAACAACCAATACCACAGAGATACAAAAAAACATAACTGAGTACTATGAACAGTTATATGCCAACAAATTGAACCACCTAGAAGATATGGACAAATTTCTAGAAACATACAACTTGCCAAGACTGAATCAAGAAGAAACAGATAATTTGAACAGACAAATACTTAGAAGTGAAGCTGATTTTGTAATTAAATATGTCTAGCAAACAAAAGTCCAGGACCATATCCACACAGAGGAATTCTAGCAAACAAATAAAGAGGAACTAATAGCTATCTTTCTCAAACTATTCCCAAAAGTTGAAGAAGAGGAAAGACTCCCAAATTCAATCTACAAGACTGCCATTACCCTGATACCAAAAACAAAAACACTACAAAAAATAAAAATTGCATGCTAATTTCATTGATGTATACAGATGCAAAAATCCTCAACAAAATATTAGTAAACTGAATCCAACAATATATAAAAAGGATCATACACCATGATCAAGTTGGTTTTGTTCCAGGGTCACAAAGATGATTTAACATTCTCAAATCAATGTGACACATGACATTAACAAAAGGAGGGATTAAAAAATCACACGATCATCTCAATAGATTCTGAAAAACCATTTGACAAAATTCAACATCCATTCATGATCAAAACTCCCACCAAAGTTGGTATATTGGGAATATATCTCAACATAATAAAGGCCATTTACAGCAAACCCACAGCCAACATCATACTCAATGGTGGAAAGCTGAAAGCCTTCCCACTAGATTCAGGGACAAGACAAGAATGCCCACTCTTGCCACTTAACACAGTATTGGAGATCCCCCAAATAAATTCACAAACCTATTATCAATTTATCTATGACAAAGGAGGCAAGAATATACAATGGAGAAAAGACAGTCTCTTCAACAAGTGGTGCTAGGAAAATTGGACAGCTACATGTAAAAGAATGAGATTAGAACATTTACTCACACCATATATATAAAAACAAACTCAAAATAGTTTGAAGACCTAAATGTAAGACCTGAAACCATAAAACGCCTAGAAAAGAACATTGGCAGAACACTCTTTGACATAAATCGTAGCAATATATTTTTGGATTCATCTCCTAAGGCAAAAAAAAAAAAGCAAAAGAAACAAATGGGACCTAATTAAACTTAACAGCTTTTGCACAGCAAAGGAAACCATAATACCATTAAAAAAAACCCTGAATGGGTGAAAATATTTGCAAATGCTGTGATTGATAAGAGGTTAATATCCAAAATATATAAACAGTTCTTACAACTCATTATCAAGAAAACAAACAAATGGGCAGAAGACCTGAATAGACATTCTTCCAAAGAAGACATACAGATGGCTAACAGGCACATGAAAAGTTGCTCAACATTGCTAATCATCAGGGAAATACAAATCAAAACAAGAATGAGCTATCACCTCATACCTCTCAAAATGGCTATCATCAAAAAGACCACAGGGCTTCCCTGGTGGCACAGTGGTTGAGAGTCCGCCTGCCGATGCAGGGGACACGGGTTCATGCCCCAGTCCGGGAAGATCCCACATACCACGGAGCAGCTAGGGCCGTGAGCCGTGGCCACTGAGCCTGCACGTCTGGAGCCTGTGCTCTGTGACGGGAGAGGCCACAACAGTGAGAGGCCAATGTACCGCAAAAAAAAAAAAAAAAAAAAAAAAAAAAAAAGACCACAAATAAAAAATGCTGAAAAGGGTGCAGAGAAGATGGAACCCTCCTACACTGTTGGTGGGAATCTAAATTGGTTCAGCCACTATGGAAAACAGTATGGAGGTTCCTTAAGAAACTAAAAATAGAACTATCATATCACCCGGCAATTCCACTCCTGGGTATATATTCAGAATGAATAAAAACAATAACTCAAAAAGATACATGCAATCCAATGTTCATAACAGCACTATTTAAAATAGCCACCCAAGTGCCCAAACACAGACTAATGGATAAAGAAGATATGGTATATACATAGAATGAAATATTACTCAGCCATGAAAAAGAATGAAATTGTGACATTGAAATGAAATTGTGTTAATGAAATTGTGACAGGGATCTAGAGAATATTCTGCTTAATGAAATAAGACAGAGAAAGACATACTGTATGATATTACCTATATGTGGAATTTAAAAAATAGTACAAATGAATGTATATGCCAAACAGAAACAGACTCACAGTTATAGAAAAAAAACTAGTGGTTAACAAAGGGGAGAGGAAGAGGGAAGAACAAATTACAGGTATTAACAGATACAAACTACTATGTATGAAATAGATAAGAAGCAAGGATAGATTGTATAGCACAGGAAATTATAGCAACTACCTTGTAATAACCTATAAGGGAGGAGTATAATCTGCAAAATACTGAATCACTATGCTGTACACCTGCACAAATATTGAAACAAATATAATATTGTAAATCAATTATAATTCTATTTTTAAAAAGACCTAAATATAAGACCTGAAACCATAAAACCTGTAGAAGAAAACAGGCAGAACACTCTTTGACATAAGTCATAGCAATTTTTTTTTTTGATCTGTCTCTTCAGGCAAGGAAACAAAAGTGAAAGTAAACAAATGGGACCTAATTGAACTTAAAAGCTTTTGCACAGCAGAGGAAACCATCAACAAAATGAGAAGACAACCAACTGAATGGGAGGAAATATTTGCAAACGATGTAAACAGAAAGGGGTTAATATCCAAAATATATAAACATTTCATACAACCCAATCAAAAAATGGGCAGAAGACCTAAATAGGCATTTTTCCAAAGAAGACATATGGATGGCCAACAGGCACATGAAAAGATGCTCAACATCACTAATTATTAGAGAAATGCAAATCAAAACCACAATGAGATATCACCTCACACCTGTCAGAATGGCTGCAAATAAAAAATGCTGGAGAAGGTGTGAAGAAAAGGGAACACTCCTACACCGTTGGTGGGAATGTAACTAGGTGTAGCCACTACGTAAAAGAGTATGGAGGTTCCTTAAAAAACTAAAAATAGAACTACCACGTGATCCTGCAATCCCACTCCTAAGTATATATCCAGAAAAGACGCGAACACCAATTCGAAAATATACATGCACCCCAATGTTCGTAGCAGCAGTATTTACAATATGCAGGACATGGTGACAACCCAAGGGCCCATCAACAGACAGTCGGCTTAAGAGGATTATATATATATGAATATTACTCAGACATAAAAAGAATGAAATATTGCTTTCAGTTTTACATCTTGTTATTGGTAATTCAGCTTTATATCTTGTTATTGGTAATACAATAAAAAATTACATAAATTATTGAATTTCAGGAAACATCAAGTCTTTAACATATGAGCTGTAATATTTCAGGGCACTTCAAATTTTCTTGTGTAGTAACTAATTTTGAACACTTTTATATTGATGACTCTCATAAACTGCTTTACTAAGCACCTCCCAGGTGTTTATGGAGGTCTATACAATAAGGGTCCCTGAATCATTACTTTTATTAACCTCAGATTAATCTGGTTCAGATCCTATTATAATAATCTGATGATTTGTCTGTTTTTCCATAGGCTCATTGCTTTTTAGCCTTTTTTTGTCACTTAGTTGAGACTATGATGTTGTCTATGGACACTCTCCTCAGCCAAAGAAGAGGGCATATAATATATAAATATTGAGTACAATGTTATAGATCCCTCTAAAGCTTATTCTTGCCCCTGTCACATCTTTCTTCACTCAGTTGATAATTTGTTTAATGCTCTATACTTTTATTTCCCTAGTATCTATCACAATGTCCTATACTTTGTATGCTCCAGACATATAAATAATTGCTTAATGAATTAGGAAACAAGTTAATGAATGTTGCCAGTCAGACTGTATACCAGGTACAGAAATTCTTCACTTTTAAAAACTGTTGGTAAATATATTTGAGCAGATATTGGGAATTTTCCCTTGCAATCCTAAAATACCAGGAACTCTGATGCCTTTGCCCCAAGAAGACAGAGTTCCTTTTCCCAAGCCTTTAAATTTCATGAATTCTCATTATCCCTTCATAAGCCATTTCCTCTTGTCTTTGGTATTCTCCTACAGGTACCTGGGGAGAACAACCTTGTCCTCCTCATTCCTTTAGAAGATGTCAGTTTTTATGATTTTTTTCTCTTATAAAAATTAAATTCAAATATGAATACATTTTAAGTGGCATTCAACTACAACCCAAGTACTTCACCACCCTTCCTCCCTTTTCTATTTTTCACTGTAGAGAGAAGTACACTAGGTCTTATAGGGGATACTAAAATGAGTTAAAATCATAAACCCGGCACTCAATGACCTTGCAGTCGCATAGAGTTATGAATGAACGAGAATATAGCAAGGAGACAAGGAGATAACTTGAGATAAAGAAAGTCTAAAGTAAATCATAAGACTGATGCCAATTGACATAAGAATTGTTGTAATTGTTTCTGACCTCTCCGGTTTTGACAGGGGAAGGTGTCAATAGTTTTGCAAGGACAACAGGCATAAACCAACATAGTCTTGAACAAATTAAGATATAGAGTCACTGTACTCTGAAGTTTCTTTAGTTTTGCTTTAACTTTTTATTGTGGAGATTTTTATACCACCTATTTGTATTGAGATAATTGTATAATGAAAACCCGAGTACCTATCATCCAACTCCAACAACTATCAACTATCAATATGGGCAATATTGTCTTATCTATGCCCCCTGTAACTTCACACCCCCTATTTATTCAAAGCAAATCCAAAGCTTTTTCTTGATTCATTAATCAGTATTTCCTCATTCAAATTCTTTCTCTCCTACTTTTCTTATCATCCTCATCCTTCTTTTTATTTTCACTTTCAGCACTGCAGCTCTGATGGTGTAACTCTGGCAGGACACAGATCCTTAAAGGTCAGCTCAGAGGGAGAAACCAGATCAGCAGTGCCTCACATTGTTTTTCTCTGAACAGATGGCTCCATAATGGCTGATCCATAATGGTGATTGGTGAGGCCAGGGTGTCCATGAGAGTTGTTGTATTGCTCTGGCTTGAGGTGTCTCTGTTCCCTTCTGGCCTCTCCCAGGCTAGGCACTCACAAAGCCTCAGCTCCCCAGATGTGGTGATCCCCTTGAAGGTTACCAACAGGGGCAGAGGTGCAAATACTCCAGGCTGGCTCTCCTATAGCCTGCAGTTTGGGGGCCGAAGACATGTTGTCCACATGAGGGTTAAGAAGATTTTGGTCTCCAGACCCCTCCCAGTGTTCACCTACACGGAACAGCACGCCCTTCACCAGGATCATCCTTTTGTTCCTAATGACTGCTATTTTCATGGTTATGTGGAGGGGGTCCCCGAGTCCCTGGTTTCCCTCAGTACTTGTGCTGGGGGCTTTCAAGGAATGCTGCAGATAAATGACCTTACTTATGAAATCCAGCCCATCAGGCACTCTACTACATTTGAACACCTGGTATATAAGATAAACACTAATGAAGCAGAATTCTCACCTATGAGATGTGGCTTAACAAATAAAGCAGCACACCAACAGTTGGAATTTGAAGAGGCTGAGAAATCAACTCTGAAACAAAATTCTGCTTATAACTGGTGGACCCATTTATGGTTTCTGGAGCTGGTTGTGGTTGTAGATCACAATTTCTTCATTTATTCTCAAAGTAATTTCTCAAAGGTGCAGGAAAATGTATTTGTTGTTGTCAACATAGTGGATTCCATTTATCAGCAGTTGGGTACTTATGTGATTTTGATTGGGATTGAGATTTGGAATCATGAAAATGTTTTCCCAATGATAAGCATAGAACAGGTTCTGGAGAATTTCTCTCAGTGGAAACAAATCAGTCTTTCCCAGCTACAGTATGATGCAGCACATATTTTCATTAAAAATTCATTTATAAGTGTCCTTGGTATAGCCTATGTGGCAGGAATATGTCGTCCTCCTCTTGACTGTGGAGTTAATAATTTCAAAGGAGACCCCTGGTCTGTTTTTGCCCTCACCGTAGCTCACGAGTTAGGTCATACTCTGGGTATGCAACATGATGAAGAATTCTGTTTGTGTGGGCAAAGTGCTTGCATCATGAATGCTATCAGAGTGCCAGCAGAGAGATTCACGAACTGTAGTTATGCAGATTTTACAAAGACCACTTTAAACCAGGGATCATGTCTGCACAATCCTCCAATTCCAGGGGCAGTCTTTATGCTGAAGCGCTGTGGGAATGGTGTGATTGAAGGAGAAGAGAAGTGTGACTGTGGATCTATAAAGCAGTGTGAACAAGATCCCTGTTGTCTGTTGAACTGCACTCTGAGGCCTGGGGCTGCTTGTGCTTTTGGGCTTTGTTGCAAGGACTGCAAGTTCATGCCATCAGGGGAACTCTGTAGACATCAGGTCAATGAATGTGACCTTCCAGAGTGGTGCAATGGGACATCTCATCAGTGCCCAGAAGATGTATATGTGCAGGACGGGATTCCCTGTAGTGATAGTGCCTACTGCTATCAAAAGAGATGTAATAAGCGTGATGAACAGTGCAGGGAGATTTTTGGTGAAGGTGCAAAGAGTGCATCTCAGAGTTGCTATAAAGAAATCAACTCCCAGGGAAACCGTTTTGGCCACTGTGGTATAAATGGCACAACATACCTAAAATGTCATACTTCAGATAGCTTTTGTGGGAGAGTTCATTGTGAGAATGTGGGAGACATTCCCCACCTGAGAGATCATTCAACTTTGCAGCACACTCACATCAATGGTGTCACCTGCTGGAGTATCGACTATCACTTAGGAATGAATACACCTGATGTTGGTGAAGTGAAAGAGGGTACCATGTGTGGTCCAGGAAATATCTGCATACACAAGAAGTGTGTCAATCTGTCTCTCCTGTCACAAGTCTGTTTCCCTGAGACCTGCAACATGAAGGGGATCTGCAATAACAAACATCACTGCCACTGCAGCTATGGGTGGTCCCCGCCCTACTGCCTACACAGAGGCAATGGAGGTAGTGTTGACAGTGGCCCAGCATCTGCCAGAAGAGTTTTCTTACCACTAGTTGTGACTCTTAGTTTGTCTGTTTTGCTTTTACTTTTACCTGCTGTATTTATATACCTTTGAAAACATTTGGGATCCAAGAAGACTAAGACTCACTCTACCGATTAAGAACATGCTTAAAATTTAATAGCCTATACATTATTAAGTTTTAGTCTATTGGCAGTAGAAATATTCCTACATGCATGAAACTGAGCACATTTCTGACGGTTTACAGAAAAATGCAGAGACCTTGCCTTCTGTCAGTATCAGAAATATTGCCATCAAACAAAGGTAATTCCTAACATTTTCCTGTCTACTGTTCATTGTCGTAAGCAGCAAATAAAGCTCATTTCCCCCTAAGTTAGTCCTCTTTGTGTTTCTTAAGCACAAATATGACTCATAGAAAAGGCAGGGGACAGACATCTGCGGCCCCATGGGTGAGTCTTGCCTCTTTTCATTCCCAAAGTGTGCAGAGGATGTATTTGTTGTTGTCAACATAGTGGATTCATTTATCAGCATTTGGGTACTTACGTGATTTTGATTGGGACTAAGATTTGGAATCATGGAAATATTTTCCCAGTGAAATGCATAGAACAAGCAAAGACTGCAATGCAGTTCATGCCATCAGGGGAACTCTGCAGACATCAGGTCAATGAATGTGACCTTCCTTAGTGGTGTGATGGGACATCTCATCAGTGCCCAGAAGATGTATATATGCAGGACAGGATTCCCTGTAGTGACAGTACCTACTGCTATGAAAAGAGATGTAATAAAGTTGGAAAAATCACTTACATTTTCTAACACTGTGCTACAAAATCTGAAAAGAAGGATAATAATAACACTTTCCCACACCACCTCTTGGGGTTATTTGGTAACCAAAAGAGAGAAAGGAATTATTTCTTGTTAAAGTATAAACAAATTGCTTGTTTAACAAAACCTCCTGACCCTGTTCCCTCAGCTTCCCAGCCAAGCTTGTCTGCTCTTAACTCTTTGCCTTAATTTGGCAGTTTGGGTATCCTCTTGGGAGTATTTTCTTTGAATACCAGAATATAATCTCCCTGAGGCCAGTGTTGTTTTAACTGTTTTTGCTGACTGTTGAGTTCCAATACCTAGAATAGTGCCTAGTACACAATAAATGTTTGAATGGATTATTAATTGAATGAAGTTAATTAGGAAATATAAAAAATAATATTGATACTTTGGCCCTCTTTTTAAAACTACTGTAACTCTTGTTCAAAATTGAACTTTGAATATCTAAAATGTGTATTTATAATGCTCCCTTTGCACTTGTCCATCGCCATCTTTTTGTCCCCAATTTATCATCTCCTCAGTCTATTCTCAGTATTTCTGGAAGTCTTGTCTCTTGAAAACACATTTCTCAATCAGATACCTTCTGTATATGGTCCAGATAACTTCTAAATGCCACTCTTTGTCAACTGAAATAACCTTTTTTTATATCATTTTCCATTATGCTTTGCACACATTGCATCATCTAGCTATTTTCTGTTTTAAATATACTTGGCTGTGTCATGTCTCTGCGCATCTGAATATCAATTCCCATTCCCAAAATTCTGTTTACCACCCTTGCCAACCCCCTTGCCTTGGAAACCTCCCATTTTTCTCTCAACAGAGGTTAAACATCACATCTTTGGAAAAGTATTTCCTTTTGAAATGTTATGTGTTCTACTTGTGTGTTCCTGTCACTTTGTGGTCATCCCTTTGTGCACTCTAGGAATAGATCGTAACAATGTATCACTCAGAGACAGAGAGAAGAAAAGGACGTCTAGTGGGGCCATAGAAACAGGGAGGCAAGAACCAAGAAGACAAACTGTTTAGTTTTAGAATGTAAATCAGAGAATGACTCACGTGTTTTAAGTATACATGTTCATATGGAGACAAAAGGCAGCTGCTCCAATTTACTGATTCTCTTTTTTTTTTTTTTTTTTTTTTTTGTGGTACGCGGGCCTCTCACTGCTGTGGCCTCTCCCGTTGCGGAGCACAGGCTCCGGACGCGCAGGCTCAGCGGCCATGGCTCACGGGCCCAGCCGCTCCGCGGCATGTGGGATCCTCCCAGACCGGGGCGCGAACCCGGTTCCCCTGCATCGGCAGGCGGACGCGCAACCACTGCGCCACCAGGGAAGCCCCTACTGATTCTCTTTTGAAATTGTTTTTTGTATAAAAAATTTTTAATTTTGTTACAGTCAAATGTGTCAATCTAATGTTCTTTTATATTTACTGGGTTTTATATTTTCGCTTGAGATAACTTTGAGATAATCCTTTTTATTTTCTGGGATTAGGTTGACTTCAGTTTTCATGCTTAAATTTGGAATTTATTTTGCTATAAGAAATTAAATAGAAATCCAACCATATGTTTTTTCAAATGGCTAGCCAGTTAGCCCAATACACTTTATTGAATAAGTCATTGTTCACTGCTTTACTGGTAAGTTAAGATTCTGTATTATATTTTAAAGTTAATTTGTTAGAGTCATATTATTTTCCTTGCAAATTTTTACAAGAAGCTGTAACTTTTGCAATATTTCTAATTTGAAGAAAAGCTGCATTGTTATTTTATGTTGGCTGAGTTAATTAGGGCTGAGTATGTCAATTATATCAAGATTAGTGGATAAAATTAACCTCCTTATAACAAACAGAGTCTTACCTACTCTCTAAATTTGGGTTCCCCAAAAAGCATGTGCTGAGACCAGCGTTTAGGTGGAGTTAGTTTATTTGGGAAGCACAAAAAATGTATGTTATGAGCAAGTTTCCACTGTGGGTTACTGGAACCATTCCCTGTGGACTCTCTAAGTCATGTGAAACACACCTTGGAATATTCCTCCATGGTGTAGGAGAAAGCTGTCAGGAAAAGAAATGAGATACAGCATTTGACATAGGAAATTGTCAGAGAATGGGAATTGTCTCCTGCAGCTGCCAGTGAACTTAGGTGGAACAGGGGGATGTAGAGTGGACCATCATAGACTGTACCCAGATTCTCTAGAAAATAGATGCTGAGGCAAGGATTAAATGCATATGTATCTTCTGTAGTATGGTGACAATTCCTATACAGACTAGTGGCTTCCTACTTTACAGGAGTGTATTTGGCCCACCCATGGAGCAGGCTAGGAGCAAAAAGGAGTTAATACATCTGGAAGCAACTCTTAACCAATGAGAAATGTTTTGCAAATAAATCTCACAGCTTTCCCAGTCCTCATGGGACAATTCTGAGGTATCTGACAGTGTCTCTCAGAGAGTCCACAGTAAAATTGTGTCCTAGTTGCTCATGTGGTCACTCACTCATTAATGTATGCTTGATTTGCTTTTATCCCTTTCCTGTCTCAGTTTCCCACTCCTTTACCATGCACTCAAATCTTGGAATTTCACCCCAAATAAACTGCTCATACTCAAATTCTTGTCTCAGGGTCCATTTCTAACAGTTGGTACCGGAAGTGTTCCTTAAAAGAAGGATCCATAAGATATGAGATTTTAGAATTGGATCAGTTACTTAGATTACGACTAGAACACATAGTCCAGCCAGTAGAAACTGGTGTGCTGCAACATTGTAAACTAAGACTCTCACTTGTGGTGTGCTGGGATGAGGTACAGACAGAAGTAATGCCCTGGATTATACATTAGTCCTAGTATCTGAATTAGAAATGCAAGAATTATGAGGTTAGTTAACTAGTGAAGAAGCCAAGAAGAAAGAAAATTACAGGTTCAGGTTAAAAAACTTGGCACAGGGAGATCAGCTCGGTGCTTTGTGACCACCTAGAGGGGTGGGATAGGGAGGGTGGGAGGGAGGCAGACGCAAGAGGGAAGAGATATGGGAACATATGTATATGTATAACTGATCCACTTTGTTATAAAGCAGAAACTAACACACCATTGTAAAGCGATTATACTCCAATAAAGATGTTAAAAAAAAAAAAACAACTTGGGTGTGGTGTGACTGTCCGAAGACCTCTATGACAATGTTTACAGAGAATCTCATCCTACAGACTGTACTGAAAATAATACCCAAGATTTGTCATAAATGTGCAGAATTATAAAGATCACTGGGTTTAGATGTCTGGTATGTTTCCCTATGTAAAAATCAGAGGCCCTATTAGAAGAGAATTGTTATCCTAAGATTTTGGATGAGGACATCTGAGGGGATGCATTTGAAAACTTGAATTGTGAGGTTTTCTTGAACACTCTGGGCCAGGAGAAATCATTCCTTAACCCTTGCTAGAAGAGAGCAGTCTCTCATTGCCTGGAGACCATGCTTCACCAAAGACTACGCTTACCCTCCTGAAGATCTGTCCTTAATTTCCCCTCATAGCATCTAGACCTATAACTAGGGTCAGTCCTCAAAGTGGCCCAAGTGGGGCTGTACAGATCTTAGTATGAGAGGAACTGGATCCTTTCTCAAGAGAACGTAGGGAACTGGCTAATATATGCCATTAGAAGCCAGGAGGATATATATAGGAATATATCCTGAGGATACTGGATCAGGAGAAATAGAATACCAGATTATATAGGGGAAATCTTTTACTTGTTAAATTTTTAATATTTTATTAATGTGTCATTCATTCTTCCATGACTGCTATAGATTTTAGCCTAATGAAATATCTTTTTCCAGTACTTCTAATTGCCCATGCTCTTATTTATGTTTCAATAAAAAAATTTTTTTATTGGAGTATAGTTGATTTACAATGTTTTATTAGTTTCGGGTGTACAGCAAAGTGAATCAGTTATACATATACATATAACCACGCTTTTTAAAGATTCTTTTTCCATATAGGCCATTACAGAGTATTGAGTAGAGTTCCCTGTGCTATATAGTAGGTTCTTTTTTTTATTGGAGTATAGTTGATTTACAATGTTTTATTAGTTTCGGGTGTACAGCAAAGTGAATCAGTTATACATATACATATAACCACGCTTTTTAAAGATTCTTTTTCCATATAGGCCATTACAGAGTATTGAGTAGAGTTCCCTGTGCTATATAGTAGGTTCTTATTAGTTATCTATTTTTTATGTAATACTGTGTATATGTCAATCTCAATCTCCCAATTTATCCCTCCCCACACTTATCCCCTGGTAACCATAAGTTTGTTTTCTACATCTGTGACTCTACTTCTATTTTGTAAATAAATTCATTTGTACCCCCTCTTTTTTATATTCCACATATGTGATATCATATGATATTTGTCTTTCTGTGTCTGACTTACTTCACTCAGTATGACAATCTCTAGGTCCATCCATGTTGCTGAAAATGGCATTATTTCATTCTTTTTTATTGCTGAGTAATATTCCATTGTATATATATACCACATCTTCTTTCTCCATTCCTCTGTTGATGGCCATTTAGGATGCTTCCATGTCCTGGCTATTGTAAATAATGCTGCAATGAAAATTGGGATGCATGTATGTTTTCGAATTATGGTTTTCTCAGGGTATATGCCCAGGAGTGGGATTCCTGGGTCATATGGTAGTTCTAGTTTTAGTTTTTTAAGAAACCTCCATACTGTTCTCCATGGCATCTGTACCAATTTACATTCCCCCCAGCTGTGTAAGAGGTGATACCTCACTGTAGTTTTGATTTGCATTTTCTAATAATTAGTGATGTTGAGCATCTTTTCATGTGCTGTTGGCCATCTGTATGTCTTCTTTGGAGAAATGCCTATTTAGATCTTCCCCCCATTTTTTTGATTGGGTTATTTGCTTTTCTGATATTGAGTTGCATGAGCTGTTTGTATACTTTGGAGATTAATCCCTTGTCAGTTGCTTTATTTGCAAATATTTTCTCCCAGTCTGAGGGTTGTCCTTATATAGGGAAAAGCTTTTAAATAAGGAAGTTCTTAGGACTTAACATTCTTGCAAAGATGCCTAGAGCTTATCCTCATGTGCTGCTGGAATTATTGTATCTTCATGGCTTGGAAATGTTGGTGGACTATAATAATTGAGGTGGAAATGCTAGAACTACTTTGGCAGTTAAGTGAATTTGGGGGTCAGACTATTCAGGGAAGAAGGCTTGTTAGGAAATGGATTTACTACAAATGACCAGAGAAATCACTGCTAACCGTGTTTATCTGGAGGTCCTAGAGGATACTATCTTCACTCAAGCAGTAAGAAATTCACTTGTCAGAGGAAAGTAGGCATCATTGGGACCTCAGTCGTAGCTGTGTTTGTAGGCCAGATATCATGGCCTACAATAACAGTAGAAAAAAGGAGAGCGCCCTTAACTAAAAACAACGGTGGACATAATTACTGTAATAGGCAATAAGACTGTAATTGCAAACATTGGGCCCTGACATGAGTGTATTTGATGCCATGTCTAATAGATTTTGGTTCTCCTAGGGATGAGATAGCTGGGCAGGTAATGAGGGCATTTATTACCTTACACAGCCAAAAAAAGATCAAAAGCTGGTGATCAATAGACTAATGAAACTTCTGCCATGGGCATCTCTTGTCCAGTTTTCAGACTTAAGTCAGAATATCACTGATCTATTTATTACCAATTAAAGGAGAGACCAGGTATTTTTTAGGAAGGACCCTGAAATGTCATCACAAATATATACAATAAATATTCCCCTAACTTGTTCCCCCAACAGGACCTTGTTTCCCAAAGGGGCAGGTTCATCAAGTGGATACACATGTACCAGAGTAACCACTCAATGGGGAAAGAGGGAATACTCAGATCTTTTTAGGACTATCAGATGCAAGGTCTGACCTGACACAGATACCACAGAACCCAAAATGCCTCATGAAGGAGACCATGTAAGCAAGAAAATCCTGATCCAAGGGCATCTCACAATGGGTCCAATGGGCCCATGAACAAATTCTGTGGTAATTTCCCTGAGTCCTGAGTGCCTAAACTCAGAAGCTGACAGTATCCTCAAAGTGGTTCTTTGGTCTATGGAGTAAAAGTTATCGTGGAAGGAAATACCAAGTAAGAGGACCTAAAAATTTCCCCCACACCCATGCACCTCCAGCCAAAATAGTAAAACAGAAGGACTAATACATCATGAGTGAAAGAGAAGATCACTAATGACTTAAAGTTTGAAGAGTGGTGATCCACATTACATTCCCATTTAATTTACTGCTTTTCTGCTGCAAAGATCAAATGTGTCTTGGTGAATTACCATAAACTTACCCAAGTAGAGGTCTCAAACATGCATAGCGTGCTGGGTATATTAACTTTACTGGAAGAGATCAGCACAGTATCTGGCACATGATATATACCCATTGATCTGACAGATACATTATTTTCAGTCTCTATCAGGAAGGAAGATCAAAAGCAGTTAGCATTCTCTTGGGATGGAAAGCAGTATACATTCAAAATCTCACTTCAAGGCTATGTTAACCCTTCTCTTCTCTGCCACAATATAGCTTAAAAATAATTTGATCATTTTGACACTCCTCAGAACATCACACTTGTCCACTGTATCTATGGTATCAGGTTAATCAAGGGAATCACCATAAGGTTATCAGCTGAATTTTCAGCAAAAACTCTGCAGGCCACAAGGGAGTGGCATTATATAGTTAAAGTGATGAAAGGTAAGAACCTACAACCAAGATTACTCTACCCAGCAAGGATCTCATTCAGATTCAATGGAGAAATCAAAAGCTTTTCATACAAGCAAGAGCTAAGAGAATTCAGCACCACCAAACCAGCTTTACAACAATGCTAAAGGAACTTCTCTAGGTGCAAAACACAAGAGAAGAAAAAGACCCAAAAAAACAAACCCAAAACAATTAAGAAAATGGTAATAGGAACATACATATCGATAATAACCTTGAGTGTAAATGGAGTAAATGTTCTGAACAAAAGACACAGGCTGGCTGAATAGATACAGAAACAAGACCCATATATATATTGTCTACAAGAGACCCACTTCAGACCTAGGGGAAACACAAGCTTAAAATGACACAATAGACCAGATAGATTTAATTGATATTTATAGGACATTCCACCCAAAAGTGGCAGAATACACTTTCTTCTCAAGTGCACATGGAACATTCTCCAAGATAGATCACATCTTGGGTCACAAATCAAACCTCGGAAAATCTAAGAAATTGAAATTATATCAAGCACCTTTCTGACCAAAATGCTATGAGATTGGAAATCAATTACAGGAAAGAAAAACTGTAAAAAACACAGATACATGGAGGCTAAACAGTGCAGTACTAAATAACCAAGAGATCACTGAAGAAATCAAAGAGGAAATCAAAAAATACATAGAAACAAGTGACAACAAAAACACAACGACCCAAAACCTATGGGATGCAGCAAAAGCAGTTCTAAGAGGGAAGTTTATAGCAATTCAATCTGGCCTCAAGAAACAAGAAAAATCTCTAACCTTACACCTAAAGCAACTAGAGAAAGAAGAGCAAAGAAAGCACAAAGTCAGTAGAAGGAAAGAAATCATAAAGATCGGAGCAGAAATAAATGAAATAGAAATGAAGAAAACAATAGCAAAGATCAAAAAAACTAAATGTTGGTTCTTTGAGAAGATAAACAAAATTGATAAACCTATATAGCCAGACTCATTAAGAAAAAAAGGGAGAGGATGCAAATCAATAAAATTAGAAATGAAAAAGGAGAAATCACAACTGACACTGCAGAAATACAAAGGATTATAATAGACAACTACAAACAACTATATGCCAATAAAATGGACAACCATGAAGAAATGGACAAATTCTTGGAAAGGTACAATTTTCCAAAACTGAACCAGGAAGAATTAGAAAATACAAAAAGACGTATCGCAAGTAATGAAATTTAAACTGTAATTTAAAATCTTCCAACAAACAGAGGCCAGGACCAGATGGCTTCGCAGGCGAATTCTATCAAATATTTAGAGAAGAGATAGCACCTATCCTTCTCAAACTCTTCCAAAATACTCCAGAGGGAAGAACACTCCAAAATTCATTCTATGAAGGCATCATCACCCTGATACCAACACCAGACAAAGATATCACAAAAAAAGAAAATTATAGACCAGTATCACTGATGAACATAGATGCAAAAATCCTCAACAAAATACTAGCAAACAGAATCCAACAGCACATTATAAGGATCATACACCATGATCAAGTGGGATTTATCCCAGGAATGCAAGGATTCTTCAATATATGCAAATCAAACAATGTAAAACACCATATTAACAAATTAAGGAATAAAAACCATATGATCATCTCAGTAGATGCAGAAAAGCTTTTCACAAAATTCAACACCAATTTATGATAAAAAGTCTCCAGAAAATGGGCATAGAGGGAACCTGCCTCAACATAATAAAGTCCATATATGAGAAACCCACAGCAAACATCATACTCAATGGTGAAAAACTGAAAACATTTCCACTAAGATCAGGAACAAGACAAGGATGCCCACTCTCACCACTCTTATTCAAAATAGTTCTGGAAGTCCTAGTCATGACAATCAGAGAAGAAAAAGAAATAAAAGGAATCCAAATTAGAAAAGAAGAAGTAAAACTGTCACTGTTTGCAAATGACATGATACTATACATAGAAAATCCTAAAGATGCCACTAGAAAACTTCTAGAACTAATCAATGAATTTGGTAAGGTTTCAGGATACAAAATCAATGCACAGAAATCTCTGGCATTCCTATACACTAACAACAAAAAATCAGAAAGAGAAATTAAGGAAATAATCCCATTTACCATCTCAACAAAAAGAATAAATACCTGGGAATAAACCTACCTAAGGAGGAAAAAGACTTGTACTCAGAAAACTAAAAAACACTGATGAAACAAATCAAAGATGACTTAAACAGATGGAGAAATATACCATGTTCTTGGATCAGAAGAATCAATATTGTGAAAATGACTATACTACCCAAAGCAATCTACAGATTCAATGCAATCCTTATCAAACTACCAATGGTATTCTTCACATAATTAGAACAAAAAATGTTACAATCTGTATGGATACACAAAATACCCTGAATAGCCAAAGCAATCCTGAGAAAGAAAAATGGAGCTGGAGGAATCAGGCTCCCTGACTTCAAACTATACTACAAAGCTACAGTAATGAAGACAGTATGGTGCTGACACAAAAACAGAAATATAGATCAATGGTACAGAATAGAAAGTCAAGAGATAAAATTATAAGACACTGATGAAAGAAATTAAAGATGATACAAATAGATGGAGAAATATACCATGTTCTTGGATCAGAAGAATCAATATTGTGAAAATGACTATACTACCCAAAGCAATCTACAGATTCAATGCAATCCTTATCAAACTACCAATGGTATTCTTCACATAATTAGAACAAAAAATGTTACAATCTGTATGGATACACAAAATACCCTGAATAGCCAAAGCAATCCTGAGAAAGAAAAATGGAGCTGGAGGAATCAGGCTCCCTGACTTCAAACTATACTACAAAGCTACAGTAATGAAGACAGTATGGTGCTGACACAAAAACAGAAATATAGATCAATGGTACAGAATAGAAAGTCAAGAGATAAACCCACACACATATGATCACCTAATTTATAACAAAGGAGGTAAAAACATACGATGGAGAAAAGACAGCTTCTTCATTAAGTGGTGCTGGGAAAATTGGACAGCTACATGTAAAAGTGTGAAATTAGAACACTCCCTAACACCATATACAAAAATAAACTCAAAATGGATTAAAGACCTAAATGTAAGGCTAGACACTATAAAACTCTTAGAGGAAAACATCGGAAGAACACTCTTTGACATAAATCGTAGCGAGATCTTTTTTGACCCACCTCTTAGAGTAATGAAAATAAAAACAAAAATAAACAAATGGGACCTAATGAAACTTAAAAGCTCTTGCACAGCAAAGGAAAGCACAAACAAGACAAAAAGACAACCCTCTGAATGGGAGAAAATATTTGCAAATGAAGCAATGGACAAAGGATTAATCTCCAAAATATACCAAGAGCTCATGCAGCTCAATGTCAAAAAAAACAAACAACCCAATTAAAAAATGGGTGGAAGACCTAAATAGACATTTCACCAAAGAAGACATACAGATGACCAAGAGGCACATTAAAAGATGCTCAACATCACTAATTGTTAGAGAAATGCAAATCAAAACTACAATGATGTATCACCTCACACTGGTCAGAATGGCCATCATCAAAAAATCTACAACAATAAATGCTAGAGAGGGTTTGGATAAAAGAGAACACTTTTGCACTGTTGATGGGAATGTAAATTGATACAGCCACTATGGAGAACAGTATGGAGGTTCCTTAATAAACTAAAAATAGAACTACCATGGGACCCAGCAATCCCACTACTGGGTATATACCCAGAGAAAACCGTAACTCAAAAGGACACATGTACCCCAATGTTCATCGCAGCACTATTTACAATAGCCACGACATGGAAACAACCCTAATGTCCAACGACAGATGAATGGATAAAGAAGATGTGGTACATATATACAATGGAATATTACTCAGCCATAAAAAGGAACAAAATTGGGTCATTTGTAGAGATGTGGATGATAGACCTAGAGTCTGTTATACAGAGTGAAGTAAGCCAGAAAGAGAAAAACAAATATCATATATTAACACTTATATGTGAAATCTAGAAAAATGGTAGAGATGAACTTACTTGTAGGGCAGGAATAGAGACAGAGACATAGAGAATGGACATGTGCACATATTGGGGGAAGGAGAGGGTGGGACTAATTGGGAGATTAGGTTGCCATAAATACAATACCATATGTAAAATAGCTAGTGGGAACCTGCTGTATAGCACAGGGAGCTCAGCTTGGTGCTCTGTGATGACTTAAATGGGTGGGATGGGGGGTGGGTGGGAGGGAGGTCCAAGAGGGAGGGAATATAGGTATACATATAGCTGATTCACTTCATTGTACAGCAGAAACTAACACAACATTGTAAAGCAATTTTACTCCAATAAAAAATAATAATAGGGCTTCCCTGGTGGTGCAGTGGTTGAGAATCCGCCTGCCGATGCAGGGGACACGGGTTCGTGCCCCAGTCCGGGAGGATCCCACATGCCGTGGAGCGGCTGGGCCTGTGAGCCATGGCCACTGGGCCTGTGCGTCCAGAGCCTGTGCTCTGCAGCGGGAGAGGCCACAACAGAGAGAGGCCCGTGTACCACAAAAAAAATAAATAATAATAATAATAATAAATGTTAGCTACACAAACACTAATCATAAGAAAGTACAGTTGATAAATTGACACCAGAAAAAGTTGACTTCAGGACAAAAAATTACTACCAGAGATTGAGAGGGACATTTTGCAATGATAAAAATGTCACTTCATCAAGAAAACATAACAGTCCTAACTGTATAGGTGCATAATAATAAAAAACATAATAAACATAAAGTTTAAAACTGGCAGATTAAAAGGAGAAATAAACAAGGCCATTATATGTGATATGATGATTTCAACACTCCTTTCTCACTAATTGATAGAACAAGTAGAATATCAGTAATGATATAGAAGACTTGAACAGAAGTATCAACCAATTTGACTTATGTGATATTAGGAAACATTCTACCCAACAATAGGAGAATACACATTCTTTTCAAGTGCACATGGAACATTCACTATGTTGGTCTATGAAATAAGTCTCTGGAAATTTAAGAGGTTTAAAATTATACAAGGAATGTTCTCTGAACAAAATGTAAATAAATTAGGAAACAATAACAAAAAATTTAGGAAACTCACCCAAATATTTCGACATTAATCAACACACCTTTAAATAACTTGTGGGTGACAGGACAAATCATGAAGGAAATTAGACAATATTTGAACTGGATGAAAATAAACTTACTACATGTCTAGATTTATATATTTAAATATTCAAATAAAATATAGAATATGCAGTTACTATAGAATATTGCCTATTCTAGGATTTCATATAAATTTAAATAGTATGCATTCTTTTGAGAATTGCTTCTTCCACTCAGCATATTTTTGGAGGTTCATCCATGCTACCTATTCATGAAGTCTCAGTAGTTTGGTTGTAAGAAAAGACATATAGATCAATGGGACAGGATAGGGAGTCCAGAAAGAAATCCATGCATACATACTCTATTGATTTTATGGCAAATTTACCAAAGTAATTCAATGAGGAAATGAAAGTTATTGACTCTGGCACAACTGAATATTCTTTTTTGGACTTTATTATTACTATTTTAAATTAAAATATAGTTGATTTACAATGTTATTAGTTTCAGCTGTACAACATAGTGACAATATTTTTATAGATTATACTCCATTTAGAGTTATTATAAAATAGTGGATATATTCCTTGTGCTTTACATTACATCCTTGTATCTTATACATCCTTGTATCTTATTAATTTTATACCTAGTAGTTTGTACCTCTTAATCCCCTTCCTCTGTTTTGCCCCTCTTCTCAACCCTCCCCTCACTGGTAACCACTACTTTGTTCTCTGTATTGATGAGTCAGCTTCTGTTTTGTTATATTCATTCATTTGTTTTATTTTTTTGATTTCACATTTAAGTGAAAATATACAGTATTTGTTAGGTTACTTCCATATCTTTGCCATTGTAAATAAGTCTGCTATGAACATTGGGGTACATATATCTTTTCAAATTAGTGTTTTAATTTTCTTTGGATATATACCCAGGAGTGAAATTTCTGATCATATGGTAGTTCTATTTTTACTTTTTTGTGGAACCTCCATAGAGTTTTCCATAGTGGCTGTACAACTTTACAGTCCCACCAACAGAGTACCAGGGTTCCCTTTTCTCCACATCCTTGCCAACATTTGTTATTTGTGGTCTTTTTGATGATAGCTATTCTGAGAGGTGTGAGGTCTTATTGAATGGTGATTTTGATTTGTAGTTCCCTGATCATTAGTGATGCTGAGCATCTTTTCATGTGCCTGCTGGCCATCTGTATGTCTTCTTTGGAAAAATGTCTATTCAGATTTTCTGCCCATTCTTTAATTGGGTTGTTTATTTGTTTGTTTTTTATATTGAGTTGTATGAGTTGTTTACATATTTTGGATATTAACCCCTTATCAAACATATAATTTGTAAATATCTTTTCCCATTCAGTAGATTGTTTCTTCACTTTGTTGATGGTTTCTTTACTGTGCAAAAGCTTTTAAGTTTAATTAGATCCCATTTGTGTGTTTTTACTTTTAGTAAAAGTTAGTTGCTTTAAAAGAAAGCAACGGATTTCTTTTTTTCTTTTGCCTGAAGAGACAGATCCAAAATAAAATTTATTTTTAAGACTTATATAAAAATGTGTACTGCCTATGTTTTCTTCAAGGAGTTTAATGGTTTCTGGTCTTACATTTAGGTCTTTAATCCATTTTGAGTTTAGTTTTGTATATGATGTGAGGAAATGTTCTCATTTCAATATTTTACATGTAGCTGTCTAGCTTTCCCAGCACCCCTTTTGAACAGACTGTCTTTTCCTCAATGTACATTCGTGTCTTCTTTGTTGTAGATTGTGACAGTTTGCTTCTGGGCCCTCTATTCTGATCCATTGATCTATATTTCTGTTTTTGTGCCAGTACCATACTGTTTTGATTACTGTAGCTTTGTAGTACTCGCCGAAGTCTGGGATGGTGATTCCTCCAGCTGTGTTCTTTTTTTTCTCAAGATTGTGTTGTATATTCAGGCTCTTTTGTGGTCCCATATGAATTTTAGGAGTATTTGTTCTAGTTCTGTGAAAAATGTCATGAGTATTTTGAAAGGAATTGCATTAAATCTGTAGATTGCTTTGGGTAATATGGCCATTTTAATATTAATTCTCCCAATCCAGGGACACAGGCTATCCTTCCATTTCTTTGTATCATATTCAATTTCCTTCATCAGTGTTTTATGGTTTTCAGAGCACAGGTCTTACACCTCCTTGGTTAAATTTAATAGGTATTTTATTCTTTATGGTGTAATTTTAAACAAGATTGTTTTCTTGCTCTGTCTTTATGATAGTTCATTATTAGTGTGTAGAAAAGCAACAGATTTCTGTTTATTAATCTTGTATCCTATAACTTTACTGAATTTATTAATTAGTTCTAATCATTTTTTGGTGGAGACTCTAGGATTTTCTCAATATAGTGCCATGTCACCTGCAAATAGTGACAGTTTACTCTTTTCTTTCCAATTTGGATAAATTTTATTTCTTTTTCTTGTCTGATTGCTGTGGCTAGGACTTGCAATAATGTGTTAAATACAATAGGAATGGTGAGAGTGGGTATCCCTGTCTTGTTCCTGATTTTAGAGGAAAAGCTTCACCATTGAGTATGATGTTAGTGTTGGTTTGTCATAAATGGCCTTTATTATGTTGAGATATGTTCCCTCTATACCCAACTTGATGAAAGTTTTTGTCTTGAATGGGTGTTGAATTTTGTCAAGTGCTTTTTCTGTGTCTATTGAGATAGATGATCATGTGATTTTTTATCCTTTTTGTTAATGTGGCATATGACAATGATTTTTTTCAAATGTTGAATCATCCTTGCATCTCTGAAATAAATCCCACTTGATCATGGTATTTAATCCTTTTTACATATTGTTAAATTCAGTTTGCTAATATTTTGTTGAGGATTTTTGCATCTATATTCATCAGAGATATTGGCCTGTAATATGGCCTGTTTTTGGAGGGTCTTTGGTTTTGGTGTCAGGGTAATGGTGGCCTCATAGAATAAATCTGGGAGTGTTTAGTCCTCTTTAATTTTGGGGAATAATTTGAGAAGGATAGGTATTAATTCTTCTTTATTCATTTGGTAGAATTCCCCTTTGAAGGCTTCGAGTGCTGGACTTTTGTTTGCTGGGAGTTTTTGGATTACTAAGTCAATTTCACTACTAGTGATTAGTCTGTTCAGATTATCTTTTTCTTCCTGATTGCTTCTTGGAACGTTGTATGTTTCTAGAAATGTATCCATGTCTTCTAGATTGTCCAATTTGTTGGCATTTAACTGTTCATAGTATTCTCTTATGATTGAGTTTCTGTGATATTGGTTGTAATTTCTCCACTTTCATTTCTTATTTTGTTTATTTGGGTCCTCTCTCTTCTTTTTTTTTAAACATCTTTGTTGGAGTATAATTGCTTTTAGTTTCATTGATCTTTTCTATTGTTGTTGTTTCTTCCTTTCTTTTGGCCTCTATTTAATCTATTTCCTCTCTGATCTTTATTGGTTCCTTCCTTTTGCTGACTTTGGGCCTTGTTCTTTTCTAATTCCTTTAGATGGCAGATCAGGATGGTTATCTGAGATTTTTCTTGTTTCTTGTGGTAGGCCTGTATCACTATAAGCTTCCCTCTTCGAATTGCTTTTACTGCATCCCATAGACTTTTGAAAGTTATTATTTCATTTTCATTTGTCTTGAGGTATTTTCTGAACTTCTATTTAATTTCTTCATTGACACATTGCATTTTTAGTGGTATGGTTTTTTTTTAGTTTTCATGTGTTTGTGTTTTTCCCATTTTTCTTCCTGTAATTGATTTCTTGTTTCATACCATTGTGGTTGGAAAAAATGCCTGATATAATTTCTATCCTCTTAAATTTGTTGATATTGGTGGCCTAGCATGTGATCTATCCTTGAGAACTTTTTTTGGGGGGGGGAAGATTGTTTTAACATCTTTATTGGAGTATAATTGCTTTAAAATGGCATGTTAGTTTCCATTTTATAACAAAGTGAACCAGTTATACATATACATATGTTCCCATATCTCTTCCCTCTTGCATCTCCCTCCCTCCCACCCTCCCTATCCCACCCCTCTAGGTGGTCACAAAGCACCTAGCTGATCTCCCTGTGCTATGCGGCTACTTCCCACTAGCTATCTATTTTACGTTTGGTAGTGTATATATGTCCATGCCTATCCTAGAGAACTTTCTATAGGCACTTGAAAAGAATGTGTATTCTGCTGATTTTTAAAACATCTTTATTGGAGTATAATTGCTTTACAATGGTGTGTTAGTTTCTGCTTTATAACAAAGTGAATCAGTTATACATATACATATGTCCCCATATCTCTTCCCTCTTGCATCTCCCTCCCTCCCACCCTCCCTATCGCACCCCTCTAGGTGGTCACAAAGCACCGAGCTGATCTCCCTGTGCTATGTGCCTGCTTCCCTCTAGCTATCTATTTTACGTTTGGTAGTGTATATATATCCATGCCACTCTCTCACTTTGTCCCAGCCTACCCTTCCCCCTCCCCGTATCCTCAAGTCCATTCTCTAGTAGGTCGACATCTTTATTCCCATCTTGACCCAAGGTTCTTCATGACCTTTTTTTTTTTTTTTAGATTCCATATACATGTGTTAGCATACGGTATGTGTTTTTCTCTTTCTTACTTACTTCACTCTGTATGACAGGCTCTAGGTCCATCCACCTCACTACAAATAACTCAGTTTCATTCCTTTATATGACTGAGTAATATTCCACTGTATATATGTGCCACATCTTCTTTATCCATTCATCTGTTGATGGACACTTCGGTTGCTTCCATGTCCTGGCTGTTGTAAATAGAGCTGCAATGAACATTGTGGTACATGACTCTTTTTGAATTATGGTTTTCTCAGGGTATATGCCCAGTAGTGGGATTGCTGGGTCATATGGTAGTTCTATTTTTAGTTTTTTAAGGAACCTCCATACTGTTCTCCATAGTGGCTGTATCAATTTACATTCCCACCAACAGTGCAAGAGGGTTCCCTTTTCTCCACACCCTCTCCA
>NC_041224.1:151104275-151117324 GCF_002837175.3 Physeter macrocephalus
TGGGTCAAAAAGGATCTTGCTATGATTTATGTCATAGTGTTCTGCCTATATTTTCCTCTGAGTTTGATGGTGTCTGGCCTTACATTTAGGTCTTTAATCCATTTTGAGTTTATTTTTGTGTATGGTGTTAGGGAGTGTTCTAATTTCATTCTTTTACATGTAGCTGTCCAGTTTTTCCAGCACAACTTATTGAAGAGGCTGTATTTTCTCCATCTGCTGATTTTGGATGGAATTTCCTTTAGATATGTATTAAGTGCAACTGGTCTAAAGTGTCATTTAAGGGCACTGTTTCCTTACTGATTTTCTGTCTGGATGATCTGCCCCTTGATTTAAGCAGGGTGTTAAAGTCCCTTACTATTAATGTACTATTGTCAGTTTCTCCCTTTATGTCTTTTAATATTTGCTTTATATATTTGGGCGCTCCCATTTATTTGCATATATATTAACGAATATTATAGCCTCTTCTTGTATTGCTATTCTTTGTATATATAATGCTATTCTTTGTCTTTTATTACAGACTTTGCCTTAAAGTCAACTTTGTCTGATATGAATACTATTACCCCAGGTTTCTTTTCATTTCTATTTGCATGAAATATCTTTTTCCATCCCCTCACTTTCAGTCTGTGTGTGTCTTAGCTCTGAAGTGTGTCTCTTGTAGGTGGCATATAGATGGGTCTTGTTTTTTTTATCCAATCAGCTACCCTATGTCTTTTGATTGAAGCACCTAGTCCACTGACATTCAAAGTGATTACTGATAGGTATATATTTATTGCCATTTTGTTGCTTGTTTAATGGTTGTTTTGTAGTTTTTCCATGTTCTTTTCTTCTTGTTATTGTTTGATGATTTTCTTTAGTGATATTCTTGTGTGCCTTTCTCTTTGGTTTTATGTATCTATTGTAGATTTTTTAAAAATTGAAGTATAGGCTTCCCTGGTGGTGCAGTGGTTGAGAGTCCACCTGCCGATGCAGGGGACACAGGTTCGTGCCCTGGTCCGGGAAGATCCCACATGCCACGGAGCGGCTGGGCCCGTGAGCCATGGCCGCTGAGCCTGTGCGTCCGGAGCCTGTGCTCCGCAATGGGAGAGGCCACAACAGTGAGGCCCGCGTACCGCAAAAAAACAAACAAACAAAAAAAATTGAAGTATAGTTTATTCATAATGTTGTATTAGTTTCTAGTATACAATAAAGTGATTTGGATATATATATTTGTGTATATATATACATATTTACATGTATATATATTTTTTCAGATTCTTTTCATTATAAGTTATTACAAGATACTGAATATAGTTCCCTGTGCCATACAGTAGGACCTTGTTCTTTATCTATTTTATATATAGTAGTGTGTATCTGTTAATCCCATACGCCAACTTTATCCCTTCTCCCCCTTTCCACTTTGATAACCATAAGTTTATTTGTCTGGGAGTCTGTTTCTGTGTTGCAAGTAAGTTCATTTGTATCATTATTTTATTTTTATTTTTAAAATTTATTTATTTATTTATTTTGGCTCTGTTGGGTCTTCGTTGCTGTGTGCGGGCTTGCTCTAGTTGTGGCGAGGGGGGGTTACTCTTCATTGCAGTGCATGGGCTTCTCATTGCAGTGGCTTCTCTTGTTGTGGAACATGGGCTCTAGGTGCACGGGCTTCAGTAATTGTGGCACATTGGCTCAGTAGTTGTGGCTCACGGGTTCTAGAGCTCAGGCTCAGTAGTTGTGGTGCACCTGCTTAGTTGGTCCTCAGCATTTGGGATCTTCCAGGACCAGGGCTTGAACCTGTGTCCCCTGCATTAGCAAGTGGATTCTTAACCACTGCACCACCAGGGAAGTCCCCTGTATCATTATTTTAGATTCACATTTAAGTGATATCATGTGATATTTGTGTTTCCCTATCTGACTTGCTTCACTTAGAATGATAATCTCTAGGTCCACCCATGTTGCTGCCAGTGACATTATTTCATTCTTTTTTATGGCTGAGCAATATTCAATTATATATATAATGGAATATTTTATATATATGCATATATCCATTCATTCTTCTTTATCCATTCGTCTGTCGATGGACACTTAGGTTGCTTACATGTCTTGGCTACTGGAAATAGTGCTGCTATGAAAATTGGGGTGCATGAATCTTTTCAAATTAGAGTTTTCTTCTTTTCTGGATATATGCCCAGGGGTGGGATTGCTGGATCATATTGTAACTCTACTTTTAGTTTTTTAAGGAACCTCCATACTGTTTTCCAAAGTGGCTGTATCAATTTGGAAACTTTGTAGACTTTTTGATGATGGCCATTCTGACTGGTGTGAGGTGATACCTCAGTGTAGTTTTGATTCACATTTCTCTAATAATTAGTGATGTTGAGCATCTTTTCATGTGCCCATTGGCCATCTGTATGTCTTCTTTGGAGAAATGTCTATTTAGATCCTCTGTCCATTTTTTTAATTGGGTTGTTTGTTTTTTTGTTATTGAGCTGTATAAGCTATTTGTATATTTTTTGAAAATAAGCCCTTGTCGTTCATGTTGTTTGCAAATATTTTCTCCCATTCCGTAAGTTGTCTTTTCATTTTGTTTATGGTTTCCTTCACTGTGCAAAAGCTTATAAGTTTGATTAGGTGCCATTTGTTTATTTGTAGGTTTTTGATTTGTGGTTACCATGGGGTTCAATATATTATTACATCTATTTGTTTTAAACTGATAGTCATTTAAGTTCAAACACATTCTAAAGGATCTACAGTTTTTACTCCCCTCCCCAAGGTTTTGTATTTTACTCCTCTCCCAAGGTTTTGAAATTAGGTGAAACAGTTAACTGTCTTGTGTTTTACATCTTTATACCTATCCCTTAATTGTTTACTGTGTTATAGTTGATTTAAAAATTTTTGTATTTTAAACTTTGCACTAGCTTATTTAATTGGTTGATTCACAGCTTTCAGTATATGTTTGCCTTTACTAGTGGGATTTTTCTTTCCTAAAAATTCTTACTTCTTGTTGTAGCCTTTCCTTTTCCACCTAAATAAGACCCATTAACACCTCTTGTAGGGTTGGTTTAGTGCTGGTGTACTCTTTTAGTTTTGCTTGTCTGAGAAGTTCTTTATCTCCTTCAATTCTGAATGTCAACCTTGTTGGATAGAGAATCCTAGGTTGTAGGTTTTCCCCTTTCAGCACTTTAAATATATCATGCCACTCCCTTCTGGCCTATGAAACGTCTGCTGAAAATTCAGTTGATAGCCTTATGGGGGCTTTCTTGCATGTTACTCTTTGTTTTTCTCTTCAGCCTTTAAAATTCTCTATCTTTAATTTTTGTCATTTTAATTATTACATGCCTTGTTGTGGGTCTATTTGCGTTCATCTTGGTTGGGACTCTGTGCTTCTTGTACCTGTTTCTTTCTTCAGCTTCAGGACATTTTCAGCCCTAATTTCATCAAATATATTTTTGGCCATTTTCTTTTTCTCTTCTCCTTTTGGGATCTCTGTGATGCATATATTAGTACATTTGACATTGTCTCAGAAGTCCCTTAAAATTTGGGTTTTTTTTTTCTGTTCTGATTAAGTGATTTCCATTTTTCTACCTTCCAGATCACTTATGTGTTCTTCTATATCACTGTGTCTGCTGTTAATTCCTTCTAGTGTATTTTGCGTTTCAGTTATTTTATTCTTCAACTCTGGTTCTTTTTTTTTCTAGTTCTTTATTAAAATTCCATGTTCATCTATTCCTTTCCCAAGTTCAATTAGCATGCTTATTACTAAAGTTTTGAAGTTTTATCTGGTAAATTATTTATCTCTTTTTCATTAGTTGTTTTTTTTCAGGTTTTTTTTCTTATTCTTTTATTTGAAACATATTCCTCTGTCTTCTCATTTTGTTTAATTTTCTCTATTTCTATGAAATTAGGTGAAACAGTTAACAGTCTTGGTCTTAAAGACATGTCCTGTGTGGGGGCATCCCTATGAAGTCTACATGTGCCCAGTGGCTTTGCTGGGAGACCTGGATCTGAAGTGAGCACTGGCTGTGTCATCCTCTGGGGTGTGCTGGCCACCACTGCTTTGGTGGGAGGTATGGCTGGAGTTTCAGAGGCTAGAGTCAATTCCAGGTGTGAGCCTGAGCCTATCCTATGCTTAATGTTCAGCACTCCCTGTCAGGAATGGAGGCAGGGCCCAAGGGGCTGGAGCAGGAGCCTTGAGGGAGTTGGGTTTCTCCAGGTTGTGATGGCAGTCCCCACCTTGGTTTGGGGTGTGGCTGGGTTCTGAGGGCTTGGGACTGTACTTCTGTGCTCATTTCACTTTTTCCCATGTGTGTGTACCCTGGTTAGAGGCTAGGTCAGGGCTGGAGGGGTTGGCATCACATTACTGAGTTTATTTCACCCCTCACTCTCTGAGTGTGCACAGGGATACACGCTCCAGTGATGGTGGTTTCCGTCATGGAGTTAGTTTTGCTCCCTCCCAAGTGTGTGCACTGATGCATGTGCTGGCAGTGGCTGCCTATGTCCTGGTCGGAGGCAGGGCCAGGGTCTGAGCCAGCTCCATTCCCTCCAAGTGTGTGCACTCTTGTTGGCAATGGAAGCCTCTACCTTAGTGGAGAGAAAGAGTGGCTAGAGCAGGAGCTCAGTGCAGGCTGGGGAGGGGAGCTGGGAATAGGTGCCGGGGCAGTTCTGGCAAGCCAGCCGGAACCCCAGGCAGTTTTCAATCTGCTGCCTCCACACTGTGACTGTGAATGAGCAAGTCTGTGCGTGTGTTCTTTAAGAGCAGAGTCTCGGTTTCTTATAGTCGTCTGATTAAGTCTCACTGGTTTTCAAACCAGCCAATGGGGCTCATCTTCTTGGTGTTGGACCCCAGGGCTGGGGTTCCTAAGATGTGGCTCAAAGATCTCACCCCCAAGGAAGAGCCCCGAGCCTGTGATATCCCCCTCCTCTTGTGTGTCCCCTGCTAGGGATGTGGGTCCCAACCAAATCACTTCTCCTCTCTTCCTAACAGACTCTGTGTGGATCTTTATTTACAGTCTTGGTTGTGGAAGAGCTTTCTTGCTAGTCCCCAGGTCTATTTCAGTGAGAGTCTCTCTATATGTAGTTGTAGTTTTGATGTGTTGATGAGAGAAGGTGAACCCAGCATCCTCCTACTCTACCATCTTGATCTCTGCTACAACTGAATATTTTTATTTAAAAAGAAAAAAGAAAACCTGCCACCACCTTCCATAGTAAACAGAAATAAACTCAAGATGCATCACAGATGCAACTATAAAAGTTAAAACAAAAGAACTTTCCCCCAAATAGGGGGAAATCTATGTAATATTAGGGTAAGCAATAATTTTATACAGCATACAAAAAGCACTAACCATAAAATAATTGGTAAATTAGATTTAATCAAAATTAAAATTCTTTGTTCTCCCAAGACACTGGTGAGAAAATGATTGGGAGAAAATATTCAATGTACATATACATGAAAACACTTCTAAAAGAAGACATAAAAATGGTTAGTAGATACTTGAAAAAAATGTTCAATGTCATTAGTCATAAGGGAAATGCAAGTTAAACCACAAGTATATACCACTACAAATCTACCAAAATGGTAAAATTAAAAGTCTGATGGCACCAGGAGTCTGGAGGGTAGAGTAACTGGAGTACTCAACCATTGTTGGTGGGAGTGTCAACTGTTATAACTACTTTGGAACACATTTTTGGCAGTTTCTTGTAAGATTAAATATACACTTGGGCTTCCCTGGTGGCGCAGTGGTTGCGCGTCCGCCTGCCGATGCAGGGGAACCGGGTTCGCGCCCCGGTCTGGGAGGATCCCACATGCCGCGGAGCGGCTGGGCCCGTGAGCCATGGCCGCTGAGCCTGCGCGTCCGGAGCCTGTGCTCCGCAACGGGAGAGGCCACAACAGAGGGAGACCCGCATAACAGAAAAAAAAAAAAAAATATATATATATATATATACAGAAAAAAAAAAAAAAATATATATATATATATATATATATATATACACTTATTCTATGCCCAATAACTCTACTCTTGGATGTTTACCCCGCAAAAATTAAACACATGTTCTCCAAAAGACTTGTATATGCATGTCCATTGCAGCTTTACTTACAAACAGGTAAAATACTGGAAACAACCCAAAGATTCATTAACAGATGATTGAAAAAATAAGTTTTGTTAGAATCATATAATGGAATACTGCTGATACAAGCAACAACATGGATGAATCTCAGAAAGAAAAAAAAAGCCAAGTGAACAAAGCAAGACTCAGATAATACTATTTGATTGAATTTATATGAAATTCTAGAAGAGGCTACATTCTATAGTGACAGAAATCATATCAGTGACTGCATAAGGTAGAGAACAAGGGCAGTGACTGCTCAGGGGCACAAGGAAATTTGGGAGGTAATGGTATTGTTCCATATATTGATACATATGTATTATGTGTCAAAACTCATCATACTGTTACACTTAGAGTGGGTGCATTCATGATATTGTATATAAATTATACATGAATAAGTTGACCAAAAAATCATGAATTCATATTAATACTTTCTTTCAAAATGAAAGATAATAAAATTTTTATTTGACTTCTTTGATTGCTTACTTGTAACTTTTTTCTGTTACATTAACTTTGCTACCTTTTGCTTTATCCTATGCTGTATATCAAATACAAAGTAATTATACCAATATTATTACTAACAATAAGACTGTTTGAAAGTCACTTGAAACAATTCTTTTGTCTGTGTGGTTATGCCATCAACATGTATGTGTTTAGGTTAATTTATTTGTTTCCAATTTTGAGTAACTGGTATTTTAGGGGTCAATTTTTATTTATATCAGTCATTTACATGATCCCAAACTGAAACCATATAACCAATGCTGTTCAAATAAGTCTTATTTCTATTCTGGACTCTCCCCCATCTTATTTTCCCTATTCCCCTCTAAGTAACCATTTTATTAACTTTTGGTTTATTTTTCCAGTCTTCCTTTTTTTGCAAATAAAAGAAAATAAATGTGCCTATTTGAACCAATCCTCTTTCTCACAAAAAGAGCAGCTGTATATTACATGTAATGTGATGAATATAGCATTGTATCTCTTAAGAACACGTCCTGGAGATCATGTCATATCAGTGTATGGAAATCTTGCTTATCCATTTTAAATGTTGCCAAGTATCCATTGTGTGGAAGTATCATATTTTATTCAATTAGTCCTCTGTGGGTAGGCATTGGTGTGGGTAGGCTCCCAATCTTTTGCCATTATATGTCACAAATAACCTTATACCAAAGTAATTTCAAAGTTTTGAAGTATATCTTTAGGATAAAATTCCAGAAGGATTGCTGAGTGCAAGGTTAAGTGCACATGTATTTTTGCTGAATATCAACAAATTCCACTCCATAGAGGTTCTACCAGTTGTCTTTACCACCTGCACTGTATGGGAATTTTGTTCCCCATAATCTCACCAACAGAGTGTGATACATTTGGTAGCTTAAAGAGGGCTGCACCTTCTTTGACACTACTCCCCTTGAGATGTGGGGTCTATTTATATCCTTGTAATGGTTAATTCTATGTATCATCTTGACTGGGCTAAGGGATGCCCAGATAGCTGCTAAAACATGATTTCTGGGTGTGTCTGTGAGGGTATTTCTGGAAGAGATTAGCATTTGAATCAGTAGACTGGGTAAAAAAAAGGTCACCCTAACCAGTGCAGGTGGACATCATCCAATCATTGAGGGCCTGAATAAAACAAAAAGGCAGAGGAAGGGTGAATTTGCTTTCTCTGCCTGAGCTGAGACACCCCTTTTTTCCACCCTTGGACATCAGTGCTCCTGGTTCTCAAGCCTTCAGATTTGGACTGGGTCTTACACTATCAGCTCCTCTGATTCTTAGGCCTTAGACTCAGAATGAATTACACCACCAGCTTTCCTGGTTCTCCAGCTTGCAGATGGCAGACTGTGGGACTTCTTGGGGTCTATAATCACGTGAGCACATATTCTATCGGTTCTATTTCTCTAAAAAACCCGGACTAATACGGATTTTGATACCAGGAGTGGCTTTAGAGGAACAGAATTTTAAAGGTGACTTTTCTGAACTGGTTCTGGCATTTCTGAAATTGGCTCTCTAATCTGATTAAAGACTCTAATGACTCTTTCCAGTAGTAAAGAGAGTACTGATAGTCTGTGGTGAACTGTTGATTAAAGATAGGTAATATATGTGCATTGGAAACTCCTAATCAACCACTATATGAAGCAAAGAGAGAAGTGGATACTTTTGGACATTTTTTTAAAACTAAGGGATAAATGACATTGGTTGGTTGCCTAATGTTGCTGGACAAAGTGGTGAAAGAAAAGCATGAACCCAGGGATTCCAATTCCCAGCTCAGGCACTCCGTAAGTGATCTAAGAGCTCCTGTGCACGCCCTGAAGGAGAGCCTTATCTCTAGGAGTCACAGGGCTGAAATTGGTGAAAATGAAATACAGAAACTCATTTTGAGATAGGCTGAATTACAACACAAATTGAACTCCCAGCCTCACTGTTAAGGTGAAGGGACTGATTAGGAAAGAACGAGATCCTGTAAGTTGGGATGGGATGTGTGAGAAGACCCTGATGAAACTGCGGAAACTGAGCCTTCTCTAGTGAGTCTTCCTGACCAGGGGAAGAGTTCTCCCCACCCCCACCCAGTAGCAGCAGCCTCCCCACCCACAGTGGTAGCAGCTTTTCCATCTCTATCTGAGGGGATTAACCCTGCATTGCCTGAAGAAACAGTAATGGCCTCCCCTGAGATAGCTGCCATGCAAAACAATGCTGATTCTCCTCAGGACCTACCCTACTACCGGCTCTGCTTCTGGACCTACAACTAGAGTCAAGACTTAGCAGACCTCTAGAGGTGAGGTACAAAGTGTGACCCATAAGGATGTGTACTACACTTCATAAGAACTATTTGAGTTTTCTAATCTATACAAGCAGACGTCCAGGGAACATGTGTGGGAATGGACTCTGAGGGTGTAGCATAATGGTGAAGGGAACAAAAAGTTGGATCAAGCTGAATTTATTGATATGGGCTCACTAAGCTGAGATTCATTTAATGTTGCAGCTTGGGGAGTTAGAAAGGGCTCTAACTGGAAATACCCAACCTCTCTTGGTTTAATGTAAAGGAAGGGATTCAGAGGCTTAGGGAGACTGAAATGTTAGAGTGAACTTGTCATTTAAGACTTACTCACCCACACTGAAGGGGTCCAGAGGACATACCTTTCACTAATATTTTGAGAAATAAATTTATGAGGGGACCCCAAAATCCTTGAAGGGCTCCATGATGTCTCTTCTCTGGAGGACAGATCTTAGAGTGGGAACCACGGCCACTCAATGGGGAAACCTAAATGCAATAGGAATATATGCATACTAGGGTGGCAGGGGCCAAGTGGTGGCACTCAACCACCAAAGACAAGGCAGGCAAGATTATCATAATGAACAGTAGAGCCAAAGCAGCAATCAGAAAAGTCAGACTCATGCAAACCTTTGGTCTTGGTGAGTTAATCACGATGCTCCTAGAAGAGAAATAGAAATTCTCTCTTGATCTAAATAAGCAGAAAAGCTCTAAGTCAAGTGAACAAAAGTCACTTAACTCAGAAAAACAGAGTCACAGCCATTCAATCAATTCCCAGAGTTAAGCCAGTTTATGGACCCAAAACCCCTTGAATGAATGGGAGGCCAGTTCCCCTTGAGGAAGGACCCTGATACACTAATGAAAATTTATACAGTTAACTTTTCTCCCAGCCTTCCCTAGAGGGACCTGTGGCCCTTTACCAGGGTAAATGTACATTGGGGGAAAGGAAATAATCATACCTTTCAGAGACTACCAGACAGTGGATCTGAACTGACACTGATTCCAGAAGACCCAAAACATCACTGTGGCCCTCCAGTCAGAGTAGGTGCTCATGGAGGTCAGGTGGTCAATGGAGCTTTAGCTCAGGCCCATCTCGCAGTAGGTCCAGTGGCTCTCTGAACCCAACCTGTGGTTATTTACCCAGTTGCAGAATACATAATTGGAAAAGACATATTAGCGGCTGGAAAAATCCTCACATTGGTTCCCTACTTATGCAGTGAGGGCTATTATGGTAGAAAAGGTTAAGTGGAAGCTATTAGTACTGTCTCTACCTAGGAAAATAATAAACCAAAAGTAATACCACATCCCTCGAAGGATCACAGATACTACTGCCACTATCGAGGACTTGAAGGATGCAGGGGTGGTGATTCACACCACATCCTCATTCATCTCTATGTGGCCTGTGCAAAAGACAGGTGGATCTTGGAGAATGACAGTGGATTACTTTATTGTAAGCTTAACCAGGTGGTGCCTCCAATTGCAGCTGCTGTACCAGATATGGTTTCGTTGCTTGAGCAAATTAACACATCCCAGGGTACCTGGTATGCAGCTATTGATGTGGCAAATGTCTTTTTCTCCATACTTGTCCATAAGGTCCGCCAGCAGCAGTTTGCTTTCAACTGGCAAGGTTAGCAATACACATACACTGTTCTCCCTCAGAGGCATATCAACCCTCCAGTCCTATTCATAATTTAGTTTGCAGGGATCTCAATCACCTTTCCCTTCCACGGGATATCATACTGGCCCATTATATTGATGATATTATGTTGATTACACCTAGTGAGTGAGTAGTAGTAACTACCCTAGGCTAATTGGTAAGACATTTGTGTGTCAGAGGGTGGGAAATAAATCTGAATAAAATTCACTTCTACCTCAGTGAAATTTATAGGGGTCCTGTGGTATGGAGCATGTCAATATATCACTTCTAAGATAAAGAGGAAGTGGAATCTGGCTCTCCTACAACCAAGAAAGGGGCTCATTACCTAGTGGTCCTCTTTGGCTTTGGGAGACAACATATTCCTCATTTGGTGTGTTACTCCAGTCCATCTACCAAGTGACCTGAAAAACTGTTAGTTTTGAGTGGGGCCCAGAAGAAGAGAAGGCTCTGCCCCCAGGTCCAGGCTGCTGTGCAAACTTCTCTGCCACTTAGGTCATATGATCCAGCACATCCAATGGTTCTTGAAGTCTCTCTGGCAGGTAGGGACACTGTTTGGAGCCTTTGTCGGGCTCCTATAGGTAAATCACACTGCAGGCCTTTAAGATTTTGGAGCAAGGCTGTGCCATCACCTTTGGATGACTACTCTCCTTTGGAGAAACAGCTCTTGGCATATTAGTGGGCCATAGTAGCTACTGAATGCTTGATGATGGGCCACCAAGTTGCCCATAATGAACTGGGTATTATCTGACCCACCATGCCATAAAGTGGGCCTGCACAGTACACTCCATCATCAAATGGAACTGATATATACAAAGTCAGGCCCAAGCAGGGGAGCCTCATGGGGAGTTCCCTGTGATCAGTTGACAGGGGAATAGAAGATCTGGGCCTGGTTTAGAGATGGATCTGCATGATATGCATGCACCACCTGAATGTGGACAGCTGCAACACTACGGCCTTTCTCTGGAACATCCCTGAAGGATAGTGGTGAAGAGAAATTCTCCCAGTGGACAGAAATTTGGGGAGTTCACTTAGTTGTGCACATTGTTTACAAGAAGAAAAGGCCAGATCTGTGATTATATACCAATTCATGGGCTGTGACCAAAGGTTTGTCTGCATGGTTAGGGACATGGAAGGAACATGATTTGAAAATTGGTGACAAAGAAATATGGGAAAGAGGTATGTGGATAGACCTCTCTGAACGGTCAAAAAACATGAAGGTATTTGTGTCCCAGGTGAATGCTCACCAAAAGCTTACCTCAGCAGAGGATCTTAATAACCAAGTGGATAGGATGACCCATTCTGTGGATACCAGTCAGCCTCTTTCCCCAGCCACCCGTCATCACCCAATGGGCTCATTAACAAAGTGGCCATGGTGGCAGGGCAGGGTTGGCAGTTATACATGGGCTTCGCAACATGGACATCCACTCACCAAGGATGACCAAGCTACGGGCACCACTAACTGCCCAATCTTCAGTGGCAGAGACCAACACTGAGCCCCAAATATGGCAACATTTCCTGTGGTGATAAGACAGCTACCTGGTGGGTGCATGCCAGAAGAGGGTTCATTACACTGGACTTCTTCCTGTACAGAAGGGGAAGCATTTTATTCTTACTGGAGTAGACACTCTGCATGTAATTTGCCCTCCCTGTACCCAATGCTTCTGCCAAAGATACCATCCATGGACTTACAGAATGCCTTATCCACCACCATGGTATTCCACACAGCATTGCTTCTGATCAAGGAACTCACTTCATAGGAAAAAAAATGTGGCAATTGGTCCATGCTTATAGAATTCACTGGTCTTACCATGTTCCCCACCATCCTGAAGCAGCTGTCTTGACAGAATGGTGGAATGCCCTTTTGAAGATTCAGTTATAGTGCCAGCTAGGTGGCCATACCTTGCAGGGTTGGAGCAAGGGTCTCCAGAATGCTGTATATGCCCTGAATCAATGTCCAATATATGGCGCTGTTTCTCCCAAACCCAGGATTCATGAGTCCAGGAATCAAGGTGGAAATGGAATTGACACCACTCATTATTAACCTTAGTGACCCACTAGCAAAATTTTTGCTTCCTGTTCCCATGAATTTACACTTTGGTGGCCTAGAGGTCTTAGTCCTAGAGGGAGGAATGCTTCCACCAGGAGACACAACAATGATTCTATTAACTGGAAGTTAAGACTGCCACCGGCCATCATCGAAACATCTACAAACAATAAATGCTGGAGAGGGTGTGGAGAAAAGAGAACCCTCTTGCACTGTTGGTGGGAATGTAAATTGACAGCCGCTACGGAGAACAGTATGGAGATTCCTTAAAAAACTAAAAATAGAACTACCATACTACCCAGCAATCCCACTACTGGGCATATACCCTGAGAAAACCATAATTTAAAAAGAGTCAAGGGCTTCCCTGGTGGCGCAGTGGTTGAGAGTCCGCCTGCCGATGCAGAGGACACGGGTTCGTGTCCCAGTCCGGGAAGATCCCACATGCCGCAGAGCGACTAGGCCCGTGAGCCATGGCCGCTGAGCCTGCGCGTCCGGAGCCTGTG
>NC_041224.1:151117608-151117866 GCF_002837175.3 Physeter macrocephalus
CACGTACCGCAAAAAAAAAAAAAAAAAAAAAGAGTCATGTACCAAAATGTTCATTGCAGCACTATTTACAATAGCCAGGACATGGAACCAACCTAAGTGCCCATCAACAGGTGAATGGATAAAGAAGGTGTTGCACATATATACAGCCATAAAAAGGAACGAAATTGAGTTACTTGTAGTGAGGTGGATGGACCTAGAGCCTGTCATACAGAGTGAAGTAAGTCAGAAAGAGAAAAACACATACCGTATGCTAACACA